>NC_083408.1:110857818-111189594 GCF_020745735.1 Hemiscyllium ocellatum | reverse complement strand
GAGGGACGAAGGACCTGTACTGCAATGTAACGTTCTATGCAGGAAGGATGTTCTCAATAATAGGGGGATCCAAAATGTGGGGTCACAGTTTAAGGATAAGGGTAAACTTTTTAGGAATGAGATGAGAACTTCTTCATCTAGAGAGTGTAGAGCCTGTGGAATTCACTACCATAGTTTTGGTTGAGGCCAAAACATTATGTGTGACAGATGAAATACAATGTAGGAACGTATGAGGTCATGCACTTTGATAGGAAGAATAGAGGCATGGAATACTTTCTAAATGGGGGAAATTCAGAAACCTGAAGTACAAAGAGATGGGCGTCCTGCTCCAGATTTCTCTTAAGATAAACTTGCAGGTTGAGTCAGTAATTAGTTAAGCAAACACAATGTTATCATTCAACTCAAGAGGACTAGAATATAAAAACAGTGATGTACTTCTGAGGCTTTATAAAGCTCTTGTCAGACCACATTCAGAGTATTGTGAGCAAAGTTGGGCCCCATACCTCAGGAAGGATATATTGACCCTGGTGTGGGTCCAGGGGAGGTTCACGAGAGTGATCCCAGGAATGAAAGCTTAACATATGAGGAATGTTTCAGTTTTCTGGGATTCAACAGAGTTTAGAAGAATGAGGGGGATCTGATTGAAACATACAGAATACTGAACACCCTAGGTAGAATGGACATTGGGAAGACATTTCCATTGGCAGGAGAGACGAGGACCCGAGGGCACAGCCTTAGAGCAAAGGGAAGACATTTTAGAATGGAGGTAAGGAGAAACATTTTTCGCCAGAGAGGGGTGAACCTGTGGAATTCATTGCCACAGAAGACCAGGGGCCAGGTCATTGAGTATATTTAAAACAGAGATAGATACCTTCTTGATTGCTAAGGGATCAAAGGTTATGGGGAGAAAGTGGTAAAATGGGGGTTGAAAAACCTATCAGTCATGACTGAATAGCGGAGCAGACTTGATGGGCCAAATTACCTAATCTTATGGTCTTATTGTCTTCACTGCTTAGTCATTTGAGTATAGATATTAGGCAGTCATATTGAGGTTGTACAAGACATTGGAGAGGTCTCTTCTGGAATACTGCATCCAGTCTGGTAGCTCAGTTACGGAAAGTTTATTATCAAACTGGAGAGGGTTCAGAAAAGATTTACCAGGATGTTGCTGGGTATGAAAATGTTAAAGTTATAAAGATAGGCTGGGACTTTTTTCCACTAGAGCACAGGAGGTTGAGAGACGATCTGATAGAAGTTTATAAAATAATGAGAGGTATACATAGAGTTAATGGTGGTTGTCTTTTCTCTCGGATGGAAGATTTCAAGACTTGGGATAAATTTTTAAGATGAGAAGAGAAAGATTTTAGAAATACCTAAGAGGCCTTTCTATACAGAAGCTGGTTTGTATGTAGAATGAACTTCCTGAGAAAGTAGTTGAAGCGAGTACAATTACAACAATTATAAGACATTTGGATAGATACATGAACAGGAAAGGTTTGGAAGGATTTGGGCCTGGAGCAAGCAGGTAGGATTAGTGTAGTTTGGGATTATATTCAGCGTGGACTAGTTGCACTGAAAGATCTGTTTCCATGCTGTATGACTCTATGACTGCTGACAATCATGACAAGATGCATTAATAAGGTGCCAGACGGGAGGCTGCTGAGCAAGGTGAGGGCCCACGGTGTTCGAGGTGAGCTACTAGTATGGATTGAGAATTGGCTGTCTGACAGAAGGCAGAGAGTTGGGATAAAAAGTTCTTTTTCGGAATGGCAGCCGGTGACAAGCGGTGTCCCACAGGTTTCAGTGTTGGGGCCGCAGCTGTTCACGTTATATATTAATGATCTGGATGAAGGGACTGGGGGCATTCCAACGAAGTTTGCCGATGATACGAAGTTAGGTGGACAGGCAGGTAGTACTGAGGAAGTGGGGAGGCTGCAGAAGGATCTAGACAGTTTGGGAGAGTGGTCTAGGAAATGGCTGATGGAATTCAATGTGAGCAAATGCAAGGTCTTGCACTTTGGAAAAAAGAATACAAACATGGACTACTTTCTAAACGGGGAGAAAATTCGTAAAGCCAAAGTACAAAGGGATCTGGGAGTGCTAGTCGAGGATTCTCTAAAGGTAAACATGCAGGTTGAGTCCGTGATTAAGAAAGCGAATGAATGTTGTCATTTATCTCAAGAGGGTTGGAATATAAAAGCACCGTTGTGTTACTGAGACTTTATAAAGCTCTGGTTACGCCCCATTTGGAGTAGTGTGTCCAGTTTTGGTCCCCACACCTCAGGAAGGACATACTGGCACTGGAGCGTGTCCAGCTCCAGATTCACATGGATGATCCCTGGAATGGTAGGTCTAACATATGAGGAACGGCTGAGGATCCTGGGATTGCATTCATTGGAGTTTAGAAGATTAAGGGGAGATCTAATAGAAACTTACAAGATAATACATGGCTTGGAAAGGGTGGATGCTAGGAAATTGTTTCCGTTAGGTGAGGAGACTAGGACCCGTGACACAGCCTTAGAATTAGAGGGGGTAAATTCAGAACAGAAATGCGGAGACATTTCTTCAGCCAGAGAGTGGTGGGCCTGTGGAATTCATTGCCGCAGAGTGCAGTGGAGGCCGGGAAGCTAAATGTCTTCAAGGCAGAGATTGATAAATTCTTGATGTCACAAGGAATTAAGGGCTACGGGGAGAATGCGGGTAAGTGGAGTTGAAATGCCCATCAGCCATGATTGAATGGTGGAGTGGACTTGATGGGCTGAATGGCCATACTTCCACTCCTATGTCTTATGGTCTTATTAAATAGCAAGGCAAGTATTGTGAACTTTTAAAGGTGCAGCTGAGAGGGCAAAGCAACAAAAGGCAAAGGCAAAACAGGGATGCAGCTGGCTAGCTCTCTTGGCGCTCACTCATTTCATGCCTACTTTGATGCGAGGCAATGAACATCTCCAATAAGAGACAATTTTAACATGCAATGAGGTTACCATTACTGAATCCCCCACTAACAGCATTCTTGGGATTATCATTGACTCGAAACTGAGCCAGACTTGCCATGTAAACATAGTGGCCATAAGAGCAGATCAGAGGCTGGGAATACTGCAGCGAATATCTCATCTCCTGACTCCCCAAAGCCTGTCCACCATCTAAAGTGCACTTGCCAGGAGTGTGATGAAATACTCTCCACTTGACTGGATAACTGCAGCTTCAACAACACTCAAGAAGATCTATACAGACAAATCAACCCAATTGATTGACACCACACCCACAGACACTTATTTGCTCCACCACAGATGTTCAGTAGCAGCAGTTTGCACTATCTACAAGATATAGCAGAAATTCAAAGCTTTTTAGACAGCACCTTCCAAATCCATGACCACTTCAATCAAGAAGGACAAAGGCAGCAGATACGTGGGAACACCATCACCTATACATTCTCCTCTAATCCACATTTCATCCGGACTTGGAAATATATTGGCCATTTCTTCAGCGCCAATAGATCAAGATTCTGTAATTTCCTCCCTAAAGGCATTGTGCAATGGACTGCAGCAGTTCAAGACTGCAGCTCACCACCAGCAACTACATATAAATGCTGGCCCAGTCAGCGATATCCATATGGGCAATAAAGCAAGGCAGATTACTGAAGTAAAAGTAGAGTAACACTTTGGTCTAGCAATCATAGTTCTATTAGTTTCAAATGGCTATGGAAAAGGATAAGCCTCACTAAGAGTTAAAGGTATTAACTGGAGCAAGGCAAATGTTAATGGTATGAGACAAGAACTTTCAAAAGTTGATTGGAATAGACTGTTCACAGATAAAAGGACATCTGACAAGTGGGAGGCTTTCAAGAGTGTGATGATGTGAGTTCAAAGGCATTGTGTTCCTGTTGGAGAGAAGGGTTTGGTTGGTAAGATTAAGGGACAATATATGAATAAAGATATTGAAGCTCTAGTCAAGAATAAAAGAAAGCCTTATTCTAGATGTAGATAACTGGATTGAAATGCATCTCTCAATCAATATAAAGAGTGCAGGGGCATTCTTAAGAAAAAAATCAAGAAAGCAAAGAGGGGATATGAGATAGCATTGGCAGATAAGGTTAAGGGTAATCCAAAGATGTTCTACAAGTACATTAAGATTAAGAGGGGAACTAGCGGGTAGAGTCCTTAAAGATCAAGGAGGTCATCTTTGTGTTCAACCCCAGGAGATGGGAGAGATATTAAATGAATATTTCACATCAGTTTTTACTGTGGAGAAAGTAATGGATGCTAGAGAATTGAAAATAAGAATGAACTTCCTGAGGAAGTGGTAGATGTGGGCACAGTTATAATATTTAAAAGACATTTGGAAAACTTGATGAATAGGAAAGGTCTGGAGGGATACAGGCCAGGAGCAGGCAGGTGGCGTTTAGTTTGAGAATAAAGTCAGCATGGGAGAAAATGAGGAGTGCAGATGCTACAAAGTCAAAGTCGGAAAGTGTGGCACTGGAAAAGCATAGCAAGTCAGGCAGTATCTAAGGAGCAGGAGAGTCAACATTTCAGCACAAGCTCTTTATCAGGAATATGGAGAGGGAAGGGGGCTGAGAGATAAATGGGGGTTGGGGCCATGGCAGCCATAGTGAGGTCCTGCAAACAGCAATGTGATAATGACCTAATATTATATTTTTGGAATTATATATGAAGAACAAGTATGAGGTAGGATTCCCACAGTCTCTTCAAATAGTGCCATCATATCATTTTGTATCCATCCAAGGATGTGGGCAGATAGAAGCCTCAACTAACATAAGAATATAGGGTCGAGTATTGGGTCCATTGAACCTACTTCACCTTTCAATATGGTTCTGGGTCCTTTTTTGTACATCATTTAGATAAATGGCTTGGATGAGAAAATAGAAGACATGGTTAGTAAGTTTGCAGACCAAAACTGGTGGCATAATAAACAGTGAAGAAGAGTTTTCTAAGATTACAAAGGGATCATAATTAAATGAGTCAATGAGCTGAAAAGTGGCAGATGGAGTTCAATCTGGACAAATGTGAGGTATTGCATTTTGGAACAACAAACAAGGGTAGGGCATTTACAATTATTGGTAGGGCCTTGAGTAGAGTTGTAGAAGAGAGACCTGGGGTGCAGGTACATAACTCTTTGAAGTTTGTGTCTCATATGGACGGGTGAGGGGTAATCATTCATATCCTATGTAAGTTTTCTCCCACGGTCCAAAGATGCGTAGGTTAGTCATGGGAAATGCAGGATTACAGGGATGGGGAGGGTCTAGGTGTGATGTGAGGGTTGGTGTGGACTCGAATGACCTCCTTCTATACTGTAGGGCTTCTATGAATAAAATAAAATGAAGTATGACTGGATGCTCCCTATAATAATATGCAAGAAATGACTTAGAAGTACCTTGAGTCCTATCATTTTTATACCTCTGAGGTTAATGATTACAAGCTAGCCTAAAACCACAAGCATGAATAAGAACAAAAAGCTTTTGTCTTAGGAGGCACTGTACCATTTTTATTTGGTTACTTCAAGACACTATTATTTTATATTTAAGGTATCTAGACTAAGCAAACCAGGCCAATGCAAGGCATCACCAAGGTTGAAAATATTCAAAGAGAAGGTGGGACAAGCTAGAAATAGCAGTTTTGTGATGTTGAGTATGTGCATTGATGTCAGAGGTGAGAAGGACCAAGAAAAATACTGATAAGAGGGACGATCTGCTGATGTCTGTTTCCAAAGTGAACAGCACACATCAGGGGAACTCGTAGGCAAATTCCCCATGATTTTCCAATCAACTAAAATTAACAAACTTTTTGGACAGAGCGGCTAGTTCATTGTCTTCATATGTGAAAGTGACCTAGCAACTCATCAGCATATTTTCCCGGACACCAGAGACCTTCTCTGTTGCTTCTTACCAAATACTGAACAAACTGGTCATGAAAACCAAATCTGCATGAAGAAGAACACTTCTATGCAATGAGCTCTCTTGGTCTGGAATTAACTGCTTAACAGAATAATGGATGCAGATCATAATTTTCAAAAGGAAATCTAATAAATACTTGAAGGGAAGAAACTGAGAGGCATGGCAAATAGCAGAGCAGTGGAATTAATTGGAAAGCTCTACCAAAAACAGGCAGAAGCATGATTCGCCACACCCCCATCCTTAGCTGTATTATTCCAAGGTGCAGCAAACTGGGTGGTGTGAGGATGACAGGTCAGGCTACTTGAAAATTTCAATGTCTTAGGCAGTCTGTGGAACCTGCATACAACGGATTAAAATAGCTTTGTGCTTGTAAAAGGAGTGTAAACTACATATTATGTTAGGGAATATTAGGCAAATGTATCTTCACAAATAAGGAGCATAATAGAAAGAGCAAATGATTCAGCCTGTCAGTCAATTGTACTTATGGCAAAAACATAACTGAAACATTTTAAGAAAGCAATACAAGTACAGTAACATGACAACTGGAAGAGATTGAGTAGATATGAGTTTTTAAAAATTAATTGTGTCTAGTTTTGTGAAGGTGGAGGACGTTAACTGGGGATTCATCTGTGCCCCTAAAATTGGTAGTATTGTTGGCTTTAGTGGTGTATGCTTTTGATATATATAAGCATTTACAGTTACAAGTGTGAAAGGAGTGGTTCTAATCCTATATGTCAGGTACTGTCTTTCTGCAATGTAACATATTTTGCTGTTTCTACATTAGTATTTTGTTTACAACTGTATATATCACTGATATTCTATGATTTATGGGAAGCATATATGGAATGTAGTGATCAGAGATAAAACTGGTATTAGGGATGTGAGTGAATCACTGCATTTCAACCTCAAATAGAAATGACAGCTAATGAAAGGCAGCTCACATATATAATCAAAAATTCACAATGTAATGATCACTGTCTATCACTTTCATGTTACAGAATGTAGTAGGCAGAACTAAGCTTTTTTAACATCTTGTTTCCCTTTTGTTTCACTACCTGTCAGCCTATCTTCAGCTGTCTCTACATCCCTTAATTTTCTGCAACTTGTTGAAAAAAATCGCAAACCTGAGACTTAATGTAATTTTTAAAAATTATCATTTATTTGAGGTGCAATGGGTCATGTCCTGTGTCTGAGCCAGAAGCTCAGTTAAGTCCCACTCCAGCATTTGATGGTCAAGGAATGTGTTCATGAAATAGCCAAGGAGGTTAAGTATCATTCTGAGAGACCTTCTAAGATAAGCCAACGACTGATAGGAGTGGGAGAGGTTCCTGGTCAGTCACTACATCACTTTCCATTGCTGCAGATTACAACATACATGTAAAGAGTGTAAGCTGTTACAGTAATTTAGACTCTTTGTAGTTGGGTCTGTTGGCTGATCAGCGTAGATTAGATTGGTGCCAACAAGATGGGGTTTGATCACCATTCCAGCAGGGATGGGTTTGACTCATATTTCCTTGCCCTACACATATTGGAGATTGTGGTGCTGTGGGGTCCGCCCTTGAGCATGAACTGAAGAAGGAGGTCATTTGTTTCATTACATTATTTGGAGATGAGGGCATCAAATATATGTCTTTGATAGCATTTTTAACAACTCTAATTAGGGATGTATAACTAAGATTTGTTTGAATGCTATTTCTACACCAAAATGAAAAGGATGCTTGGTTACCTAGTTTCATAAAAAAGGGGGGAACAGAAAGTGCCCATCTTTAATAGGGATTTAATGATTAGAAAACAAAGCTGCAAAAAGTAAATTTATTAAATCACATAATATCATTGCCCAAGTATATTCCAGCATGCTAGTCTTTGTGGTGTCAAGTGAAACCTCAAATGGACTGGTGAATGCTCATGGAAGATGGGCAGGCAGCAGTGATACTTCCTCCCCATCTTGCCTCCCCACTGTGGGCCTACAACCTGCAATCTGTTGGATCATTTCTGATTGACTTTCTTAGGGCTTTTTTAAAGACATTGCCATATTAGCAATGAAGCAGGCTATCAGCTGTTGTCTGTAGGCCTTCCAGATCATAAACAGTGATAAACTCTGAAAATGTCAGACCACGTTATGGTTCTTTTCTCATTAAAACTTGGTCAATTTTGATTTTCTTCCAGTTCTGAATTTTAAACACGGAAAACGTGATGGGTTTGACTGTAATCCAAGTGTAGAGGTCACAGAGAGACAAATTTAAAGGGAAATGCTGTCAGCAAGTCGTTTTGGTTAAATTCTGCAACTTCTTTCTACTTTCACCTGTGAGAGCACCATTTTTAAAATCATTCACGGCCTATGGTCTTCACCATCTGGGCTAGCCTTTATTGCCCATCCCTAATTGCCCTTGCAAAGATGGTAGTGAGTTCACTTCTTAAACAACCGCAGTCCATTTGATGTAGATATACCCACAATGCGGTTACGGATGGAGGTGCAAGAGTTTGACCCACAAACGCTAAAGGAACAAAGGGATATTTCCAAGAAAGGATGAATAGTGGATTGGAGTGGAACTTGCAGGTGGTGGTGTTTCCATTATGTGCTGCTCATTTCTTCTACAAATTTGTCTTGAGTTTGGAAGGTGCTAGCGGAGGAGTCTTGGTGAATTTTTTTGGGGTCCTTTCAGGGTTGACAGAACTAAGTTTGACATTGCTGTTTCTGTTGCCTAGCTCAATGCTTGGTAGTTCATCTAGTTTTTTTTTTAAATGAGATTTTCTAGTGGTTTTGATACAACCTTGTAGCTTGTGACATTACTGACAGCAGTTATTGTTTTGGATCTGGAGTCATATCCAGGTCAGACTAGATAAGGATCATAGATTTTCTTCCTAAAGGGTATCAGAGCACAAGATTTTGTTTTCAAAAATGGTTTCATGCTTATAATTATGTTTTTAGTTCCAAATTTGTTTTGTTTTAAAAATTAAGATTTACCATCTGTTGTAATAGGATTCAAACCAAGTCCCCAGGACATTATCTGTTCTCTGGATTACTAGTCCAGTTACAATGTCCATACATCATAACCACCTCTTTTCTCAACCAGACTGCTACATCAAGATAATGATCCATCACCACCTTCTTAAACAGAAAACAAAATGCCCACCGCCCAAGAATTAATAAAAAAATGGGAATAAACAATAAAATAGACATAACTGAAAGTTTTGCATTCCTGTTTGCCACAACTGGTTACATTACTGTTTGGTTACTGGAAGTCATAGATTCATAGAATTGAATGAATTATTGCATTTTACAGTGAATAACAGTAAAATACAGTGAAAATCTTCGAATGTCACCACAATTCGACACTATTTTAAACAATTTAAAGGATAAAAGGAGAAAAATAATTATAACTTTCTTTGATTCACCATCTTGCCGTAAGTCCTGAGCTGGCTCATCACTGACACCTGCACTTCCTCCACTGCCTGCCCTGGACCCAACAATGTAAGATTATCACCCTTTAGGCACCATCTCTTCACTGCTGGGCCCACCTTCCACTGTCAGGTCCCATCTTGAACCCACACTTGCCCAGAAACCAAATATCCTCGGCTCCAGGCCTACCATAACCAGGAGCTGCTCCGAGCTTGCCATGAACGCAACCTGCTGTCGCCTCAATGATCCTAGGGGTCCCTGCTCCGGATATACCATACTGCTGCCATCATCTCAAGTCTCTGGCTCCTCTGCCAAGCCAGGCCACTACCTTGCCAGGAGTTCCAAGCTAGGTAAAAACAATGACTGCAGATGCTGGAAATCAGATTCTAGATCAGTGGTGCTGGAAGAGCACAGCAGTTCAGGCAGCATTCAACGAGCAGTGAAATCGATGTTTTGGGTAAAAGCCTTCATCAGGAATAAAGGCAGTGAGCCTGAAGCATGGAGAGATAAGCTAGAGGAAGGTGGGGGTGGGGACAGAGTAGCATAGAGTACACTGGGTGAGTGGGGGAGGGGATGAAGGTGATAGGTCAGGAAGGAGAGGGTGGTGTGGATAGGTGGAAAAGGAGCTAGGCAAGTCGGACAAGTCCAGACAAGTCATGGGGACAGTGCTGAGCTGGAAGTTTGAAACTAGGGTGAGGTGGGGGAAGGGGAAATGAGGAAACTGCTGAAGTCCACATTGATGCCCTGGGCTTGAAGTGTTCCGAGGCGTTCTTCCTCCAGGTGGTGAGGGAGTAACGGTGAAGGAGGCCCAGGACCTCCATGTCCTCGGCAGAGTGGGAGGGGGAGTTGAAATGTTGGGCCACGGGGCGGTGTGATTGATTGGTGCGGGTGTCTCGGAGATGTTCCCTAAAGCGCTCTGTTAGGAGGCGCCCAGTCTCCCCAATGTAGAGGAGACCGGTGGAAGGGTACTGTTGGGGACGTCTGGAGAGGAAAAAACGGAGGGCTTGGAGGCCCTGGTCATGGCGGATGGAGGCATAGAGGGATTGGATATCCATGGTGAAGATGAGGAGTTGTGGGCCGGGTAAACGGAAGTCTTGGAGGAAGTGGAGGGCGTGGGTGGTGTCTCGAACGTATGTGGGGAGTTCCTGGACTAGGGGGGATAGGACAGTGTCGAGGTAGGTAGAGATGAGTTCAGTGGGGCAGGAGCATGTTGAGACAATGGGTCGGCCAGGGTGGTCAAGCTTGTGGATCTTGGGAAGGAGATAGAACCGGGCAGTGCGAGATGCCACCTTGGCAGAGCTGCCTTCTTGAAAGATCTGCTGCGCCACTGTCTCCAATTGCTGGAGGTGCTTTGCTGCTGCTGTTGCCATCCCCAAATGCCAGGAGGACATCCTTGCAGCTGCTGTGACCACCTCCAATCATTGGGAAGAACTGTATCCACTGCCTCTGCCTCTGGGAGGATGCTACCACTCTGCACATGTTCCACTCTCACTGCCGTCCCAATGCTGTTGATTAACCCACTGCAAAAGGCTTTAAAGAAAAGAAAAATGACCAGAAAAATGAAACAAGAAAAAAGAAAAAGAGCAGTCAGGAGTGGATGAGCCCCAGGCTTATGCATCCGCATGCAACCATTCTACTTTGCCGGCATCCTGACATGCACCTTCTCCAGGCAAGAGTCATATAGCACAGAGACAGACCCTTTGGTCCAACTAGCCCATGCCAAATTTCCCAAACTAAACTAGTTCAATTTGTCTGCATTTGGCCCATAGCCTTTGTGATGATGTTGTAGCTTTACGAGGTTATTTTGTTTTGTGGTTTTTTTGAAGAGAGTTTTTAAGACAGAGATACTAAGCTGTCCAGTTGGAAAGTCGGTAAACAGCTTGTAAGGCCTTGTTTTTTTTTAAGTTAGAACAATACAAGCACCCTGAAAGGTTATGCTCATGCTCCACAGAACTAGGAATTTTAGATTTAGCTTTCAGCAGTTGCTGTTGGAGTCTTGGGGTCTTCTTTCATTTACAGCCAAAAGCTTGAGATTCTCTGCCTGTTGCAAGAGTCACACGTGAGACAACATGTTTTCTGAATTTCCCTTTGCCAAGGGTATGTACATAGGATGTTACTATATTGAAATTGTTAATGAGTAAAGTTACTGCATTATTCTGTTAGGTTTTGCAATAAATTTATTCCAAGTTCTCTTTGTTTTTTGTATTTTAACTATAATGTTCGAATAAATTGTGTTTGCTTAATGTCAAATAATCTGACCAGTCGAATTCCACCTGGAACACAGCACCTCACATTTATCTTTAAAATAAGAAAAAGTTAGGGTCTAGGCTACATTCTTAATATATTTTGAGGGGTTCTGGTCTGGTCCATAACACATTCTAAACATTTCCTATTCATGTACCTGACAAAATACCTTTTAACTGTTGCAACTTACACTTCCTCTGGCAGTTTGTTTCATATACAAACCAACTTCTGTGTGAAAAAGTTGCCCTTTACATCCCTTTCAAATCCTTTGGTTTGAATATTTGTCATGACAACTTAAATAAAAGGTTGGCATATTTTGGATTATTCATTCATTATTAACATTTTACCTTGAAAATACAGGTTTTTTTAATGAAAAAGTATTGATCTTACACGTCACACTTTACATGGTTACAAGAGTACAACACAAAAGGGCTTTATCTTAAAAAATGCATTTCTACAGTGGGTGAAATATCCTCTGACTTGTCCAGCTTAAGAGTGAGAATTACTAGAAATATGGCGCAAACATCAAAAGATATAGCAGATGGGTGTTAGGAATTTCTCTTCAATAGAAATTCATCTGCATAAAAACATAGGAAAGTATGTACGTGCACATTAGTGTGTGTATATAACAGTGTGTTTTTGTGAATGTGTATATGTACATGTTAGAAGAAATAAGCAGTCTTTAGAAATACACCATAACTGGGAAAACACTTATGAATTTTCCGTTCTTTTGCAAAGTTGTTTTCTTGTTTGATCAGCCAACTGTTTGACCCATACCAAAAACCACTACCATATTTCCAAGTCTCTTATCTAGGCTACTGAGAACCCTCCAAACATATAGTTTGTGTCTGTTCAATATGGTAGGTGGGGGGCAGTTTAGTTGGCTGGACAGCTGGTTTTGTGATGCACAGTAACACCAATTACATGGGTTCAATCCCTCTGTCCCCCGCCTTCTCAACCGCACCCCTCACCTGAAGCAGTGTGATCCTCATATTAAACTACTACCAGTCATCTCTCGCTAATGACAGAACAGCCCTATAGTCCTCTGGTGACTTTATCTTACCTTCAATATGTATTGCACATTCTCCCTCCACATCCAAAGTAACCAAGTCTAGATGCAGGGTTTGTTTAGAGACTCACATGTATGTAAGGAGTGGAGCTGGGGTGTAACCATTGAAATTTAGATAGCATACTTAAGTAGACTACTGTAGATTGCTGCCTTCTATTCTGACCATCTAGCCAATGAGTTCTTTAGCCTTCAGTGTTATCTGGATCAAAATGAAAGAAAGAAGACAAACTTGTAGTCCTGTAGTGTCTTAAAAGATCTCAGGACATCACATAACCAACTAAGTGCTTTGCAAACTCTTGTAATGGTGAAACGTAGCTATCAATTTGGTAAACAGCAATGAGCAATAACCTGTTTTAAAGTGGTGTTAGTTGAGGAATACAAATTTGTCAAGATACTAAAGAATATACTTGTGGTCGACAGGATAATATAAAAGGGTCATTTTCATTGTCCAGAGTGGGCAGACATAGCCTTGGTTTAACATTTAATCTTAAAGAAAGCACCACAAATAATACAGAATCTTCTCATTAATAAACTGGAGAATCAACTTGCTCAGCAACAGTGCGCACCATCTACAAGATACATTGCAGAAATTCAACAAGACTCTTTAGATAGCTCCTTCCAAACCGACAGTCACTTTCGTCTGGAAGGACAAGAGCAGCAGATACATGTAAACACCTTCAAGTTCCCATTTAAAGTCATACTTACTTGGAATTATATTGCTGTTTCTTCACTGTCACTGGGTCAAAATTTGGTTCTCTCTCCCTAGTGGAATTGTGGGTTGACCTACAATACACAGACAGCAGAGGTTCAAGAAGGCAGCTCACTATCACCTCCTCAAGAGCAAACTAGGAATGGGCAATAAATATTCACCCAGCCAGTGTTGCCCACAGCTCATAAATGAATTTTAAAAATCCTACATTTTAAGCTCCATTCTCATGAATGGGACATTAAACTGACAATCAACTAACTCAAAGATGAAAGTGCACTGAAACATGTCTGACAGCTTCTCTCCAGTGACTCTTTCACAATCCCACCTTCCATTTGTGATCCTGGTAATTTATCAACACTGTCCTTGTGCTTAGCAAACTTACTTGGTTTGGCTGTCAGATTATTGAGTCATATTTACAAACATATCTCTGTAACACATTTAACCATCTGATGTGACTGTTGACAAGGAGGAAGTGTTTAAGGTTTTCAGTGATTTTTCATTCATAACAGACAAAACTCAATCTCACAATAAATCAAATACTTAGACTATGGAGTTGGGAACCGAAGCCATGAATCTACAAAGCAATGACGTATACAATTTTGAATTGCATTACAGAGCCTTGATTAGTGCCTCAACCAGTAGAATATATTTCTGACAATGCAGCATCTGACAATGCATTAGAAAGTCAGATTAGACTTCTGTGCTCAAGATTTTGGAATAGGATTTGAAACCAATAATTAATCTTAGACCAAGCAGGTAACCTCTAATTGACCAGGGCTTAGCATTTGGAATGCAGCAAGGAATGGAAGTCTCCATAACAATTTCTTAATGAAAAAGATGATGTACGTCCAAGTTCTTTTGCTTAGATAGTACAGGGTCCTATTGCGAGTCTTTGTAGCCTCTGACATGCAAATAAAATACATTGTAAGTCGGACTGACAATCTTAAGTTAGTTTCCAATGTAAATGAAAGCATAGTCTATTATTTAGTAAACAGTGTCCAAAATGAGAATCACATCTAGTGATCAACAGTATATGTGTTTTCAACAGAAGACTATAGCACTTACGCTCCTGTCCAGCATGACATGTGCGGAGAAAGGCATGGAAGATATAGAATGTGGGGAAATAGATGGTAACATCTTGAAAAATGTCCATATTACAGAGGAGGAGATGCTGTATGTCTTAAAACACATATAAGTGAATAAATCCCCAGGACTTGATCAGGTGTACCTTGGAACTCTGTGGGAAGCTAGGGAAGTGATTGATAGGCCCCTTGTCGAGATATTTGTATCAGCAAAAGTCAAAGGTGAGCCTGGAGGTCGGAAAGCATGGTGCCACTATTTAAAAGCCAGGAAACTAGACCAGTGAGCCGGACATCAGTGGTGGGCAATTTGCTGGAGGGAATCCTGAGTGAAAGGCAAGGACTGATTAGGGATAGTCAACACAGCTTTGCGCTTGGGAAATCGTGTCTCACAAACTTGACTGATTTTTTTGAAGTAACAAAGAGGATTGATGAGGGCAGAGCAGTGGATGTGATAATATATGGATTTTGGTAACACGTTGAATAAGATTCCTCATGGTAGACTGGTTAGCAAGGTTAGATCTCATGGAATACAGGGCAAATTAGCCATTTGGATACAAAACTGGCTTGAAGGTAAAAGACAGAGGCTGGTGATGGAGGGTGGCTTTTCAGACTGGAGGACTGTAACCAGTGGTGTGCCACAAAGATTAGTGCTGGATCCATTGCTTTTTATCATTCATATAAATGATTTAGGTGTGAGCATAGGAGGTATAGTGAGTAAGTTTGCAGATGAAACCAAAATTGGAGGTGTAGTGGACAGCAAAGAAGATTACCTCAAGAGTACAATGGGTTTTTGATCAGATGGGCCAATGGGCTGTGGAGTGACAGATGGAGTTTAATTTAGATAAATATCAGGTGCTGCATTTTGGAAAAGCAAATCAGAGTGGGTCTAATACACGTAATGGTAAAGTCCTGGGGAGTGTTGCTGAACAAAAACCTTGGAGTGTAGGTTCTTAGTTCCTTGGAAGTGGAGTTGCAGGTAGATGGTATAGTGAAGGTGGTCTTTGGTATACTTTCCTTTATTGGACAGAGCATTGAATACAAAAGTTGGGAAGTCATGCGGCTGCTGTTAGGTCACATTTGGAATACTGCGTGCAAATCTGGTCTCCCTCCTATCGGAAAGATGTTGTGAAACTTGAAAGGGTTCAGAAAAAATTTACAAGAATGTTGCCAAGGTTGGAGGATTTCAGGTACCAGGAGAGGCTGAATAGGCTGTTTCTCTGGAATGTCAAAGGCTGAATGGTGACCTGATAGAGGTTTATAAAATCATAAGGGGCACGATTCGGGAAAATAGATAAATTCTTTTCCCTGGTGTGGGTGAGTGCAGAAGTAGAGGGCATAGGTTTAGGGTGAGAGAGGAAAAAATTAAAAGGGACCTAAGAGGCAATTTTTTCATGCGGGGGTGGTGTAGGTATGGAATGAGCTGGCAGAGGAAGTGGAGGAGACTGGGACAATTACAACATTTAAAAAGCATCTGGATGGGTATATGAATATGAAGGGTTTCGAAGGATATGGACCAAGTGCTGACAAATGGGGTTAGATTGGGTTAGGATATCTGGTCAGCATGGACGAGTTGGACTGAAGGGTCTGTTTCTGGGCTGTACATCTCTATGACTCTAAGACATGTCGACAAAAAAGAAGTTGCACATAAGTTGTACCTAAAGGGCATGGAGACTGACCACCTTAGTAGCAATTCTTTTGGCAACATCGTGACCAATCCAGGTCTACCTGTCTTGTCTGAGGTTAATTACCTAAGATTGACAGTTAACAGATCCACCTTTCTCCTCAGCCAAAAATTCCCCTTGTCAGTCAGTCTGATCCATTTTCCTCATTTCTGCCCCCAAACTTTCTCTTCCCATCCACAATGATGATAGGGTCCCCCTCGTCCTCACTTTCCACTGCATCAGCATCTGAAGGATCATAAACCATAATTTCTGCCATCTTCAGTGGGATGCCACCATTGGACACATGTTCACCTCCCTTCCTCTCCCTTGCCAGCATTCCACAGAGGCAGTTGTTTCCGGTACATCCTGGTCCTTACTCCCTCGACTCCCAATACCACCTTCTCGTGCAGATACGAAATGTGAAACACTTGCCCATTTACTTCCTCCCTCGTCACCATCTGAGGTGAAGTGGGAGATGGCACAGGGCAGGGTGACAATAGGCACACGGACACAGAAGATGGCCACCGAGCCACAAGTTGTCCACTTGACACACAAGGTGGCTGCTGGACCACAATATGGAGAGAGACAGTAGAGCAAACACATACTGCCTGGGCCACAAGGATGCCAGCACATTGCACTCACAACCTAGTTGATTAGTTTAAGGTGGGTGGGGGAGAGTATACACATGAATAGCATGTATTGCCTGCTGAAGTATCTGGGTCCAGCCAACATTTTTGATAGAAATGCTCACTGTTTGATACAGACTCAATGCAAAGCACTAATAGCCAGGGCTGCAGTATTCGTCCTTCTCAGGAAAAGCAGCGAGTACCCATTACTACAGTAATGGACTTCCACGCAGATATTGAAATTGACAATGTCTGCACTGAAATTTATAACGACCGTGCTAACATTAACAAAGGCTGTGTTGGAACTGACAATAACTGCACCAATATATCAACGATTCTGCAATGTTTACAATCAACAAACTATGTTACAAAGACCATAACCTCATCACTGACCTATTATATTACAAAACGTGCAAAAGTATCTTGACATGTGCTCTGGGTGGAGAGAGGACTCACAGCTGGCCACTGTGCTGTTAGTGTCTGTCTGTCTCTCTCTCTCTTTCTCCTCTGAACTCCAGTATTTCAATGTACAATAAACCCTGTCTTTGAACCCAGACTCTGACTCCAAGGCTGGTGATTTTCCCCACAACGGAGGCTCTAGACACACACTCCAGATGAAGCAGCAATTTACCTGTACACCCATTCAATCTAGTCCACTATATTCATTGCTCACAATGTGGTCTCCTCGTCACTGGGGAAAGTAACCACAGGCTGGTGTCCGCTTTGCAGAACACCTACATTGTGTCCGCAAAAATGATGCTGAGCTTCTAGTTATACAGCAACTTTGACACACTGTTTCTTGGCCGACAGTTCTGTCCCACACTGGCTGCAGTGCTCCAGCAACGCTCGGCAAAACCTAGAAGAACAGCACCTTATTTTCCGTTTGGAGACCCTGCAACCTTCAGGGCTCAATATCAAACTCAATAATTATAGTTCCTGAACATCATTTTCCATGTGCTTTACCTAACCCCACATTCTAGACACTATCATCACATGGGCTGCTTTCAGCACAGCCAGCCCAACTCATTGACCTCATTAATAGCTTGTCGTTCTGCCTGGCTTACCATTATCCATCCATTCATTTGCCTAACTGTCTTTATCTCCCTCTGCACTTACTGCTTATTCATTTTTACCTCCCTTGTACTCAGCATATATATCTCTCCTAACCTACTATTAATTCTGAAGAGTCATTAGAGTTGAAAGGTCAGCTTTTTTTCCCCCACAGATACTGCCAGACTTGTTGGGTTTTTTCAGCAATTTCTGTCTTTATTAAGAGATCTTGCTGCATCGTCATACCAACCATGGTCCGATCCAACAGTATATAGCATGAAATGAGGGTAAGTTGTGCCTTCCATTAAAACTTGCTGTGTCCCAGTCTTGGTGAGTGCAAGATAAACCTTCAACTTTTCATTGTTTTTTTTAAAAGCAACGTGTGAGCTCTGTTCTATCAAATAGTTGCTTGGTCATTGAGTGTCTACCATACAGAAAGGCAGTCATCCCGTCAGGACAGCAGCTTTTGCATTCCCCCCTTTTCTCATTGAATCCCTAGTGTCAAAACAGGCCCTTTGGTCCAACAAGTCCATACTGACCCTCTGAAGAGTATCCCACCCAAACTCACTCCCCATTACCCTATTACTCTACACTTACACCGACCCCTCCGGGTCCTCAAAGAAAAACTCGCCTGGAAGATAGCATTTCTGACAGGGCTGCATTCCAGCTTTCTTCATGGGACTCGAGTTGCCAATCTTTTGGTATTTATCCCAACACTAACTTCCACTCTCCTTTCAGAGGTCAGTTATGGAAGTGCTGGGAGGAGTCGGGGAGATTTAGGAATCACTGCCGCACCCTCTCCCCTGCAAAATAACGCCTTTTTAAATAGAGGATGGTCGCACCTCCGAATACTGCGCCTCCGTCAAAGAGCGGCGGACAACACTGAGGCGACCTCCACGCGCTCATTCAGCGCGAAAGAGGACAGCGCCGTAGTAACCGACAGACTCACCCGAACCTGATGGCCGGAACTGACGCCCCTTCCCCGTCGCCCGGAGGCGGGGCCAGAGTGATCGACATCACCAACGGACAAATGGTAGCGCAGAACTAGGAAGACACGCCCACGTAGGATTTGACAGCCAGCCAATGAGGGGCCCGTGTGGGCAGGGTATGTCTCCATCTGTCATGTTTGGTTGAGGAATAGTGTTGGGGGGTGGGAGGAGTGGGAGAGAGTAGTAGTAACAGTCAGTGGGAGGGGAGATTGCTGTCTTGTGTGGAGATAATTTATAAAAAAACAGATAATCTCTCTCCATGTATGTTAACAACATTTAAAGAGGACGCCGTGGGGGTGGGGGGATAGCTTCTTATTTAACAACTTGTTTTTTTAAAAAAATATAATAATAAAAGGTGCTGGGAGTTTGCGGGAGATTTTTGTTTGAAATATGGAAGAAGGGTCCAGTGAAGGTGACATGTTTACAGTTGAGCACGAGCTGAAGAACGGTAAGAGCGCGAGCCCGAACCCGGGTGCGAGTACTCGTAACCGGGATGGGGGGGAGAAGCGCGATCCCGTGGTCGTGAAGAAGATGGGGGTGGGAGGGATCGGTTTGGGGATTTGGAGATGGGGGGAGGTGAAAGCGCGATCCCGCGGCCCTGAAGGGGCTGTGAGGCCAATAGGGGGGGAGCGCGATCGAGTCGGGAGCGCGCGGCCCCTTCGGTCCTCGCCACTCTTGTGTATTCCTCCCCCCCCCCCAACTCCATTCATGTTGCGAGCGCGATCCCGGCAGCGTCAGCCTGATCTGGATGCGCGCTCCCGGGTCTGCTTCTGCATCCCCCCACCCCCCCCCCCCCCCCCCCATAACGGGATTGAAATCCAGAGCATTGCACCCCCGTGCATCATAGGATTGGCGGTTTAGAAAATAATATTAATGGTGGCAAGTGCAACTGTGGTAACCCAGTGCGTTCAATATTCCACACATCCCTTCTGCAGTGGACACAGAAGTTTGCCAATGCAAACATAATTTGCATCGTTTGAAATGAATGCGGGCTGGGACGCTTGCATGAAAATAAATTGAATTTTTTTTTGCTTTGCAATTGATGGGTGAATGTTTCAATTTAGGTCGCCGCTTTAAGGCTGAAACTGTGACCTGTATTGAATGCCACTGCTGCACTTTGGACAATTGTACATGTTATTTTTGTCCGTTTTTTAAAAAAAAATGTGTTTGCAACTGTGGGTTTGTTGTGAACCTTCAGTTGCAATTTGGTCTTCTCTATCTCAGATGCTCAGTTGCATTAAAAGTCGTGGGAACTGTCCTGCGCAGGAGTATTCTGCTAATGCTTTTCTATTTGGGTAATCTTTCCGGGGGTGGAGAAGGAAAATACGCAGTTGTTCTTACTACTGGGATTAATAATTATGGATCTCAAAGGTATTTGCAAATTTTTACTGCACCCCCTGCCCTCCCCAGTTGGACTGCTTGTTGCTGTTGTTGTATGGAGTTCGATTTACAGCCTGCTAATGCACGCTTTCTGGCAACTAACGAATACGTTTATTTTTGGTGACAGAATGTATGTTCATGCGATCTATCTATATATGTTGCATGCCTAAGAATTATGTTAGATGTCCTTTATTAACTTTATTATGAAACGATATCACGTTTTTAAAAGAAAACTAGGTTAACAGATATTTTTTGTAGGAACAGATGAACTCAATATGCATCTGCAAGAGTATCGATATTTTATCATCAGCTATCTGAAAGGCCTTATATATTCCCGTTTGTCGCAGTTAAAACTGGTTTCTTTTTGGAAGAGAAAACCTATCGCATTTTAGCAAAGCTGTAAAATAAGTGGGAGGGTACGAGAGTTAGACTGAATAGTGATGGACACGAAGTAGTAGGAGCAGTTAACACCTCCAGTGATGCCATGGCATTAGACCAGGCCCAGTTATCTAACACTTTTACATTATTATTATTTTTATTGGCCAAAAATATACTCCTATAGTGTATTCCGATTTCTTTGAGAGTCACATTTCATTGTTATGTTTCGTAGGACTTTGCTATGAAAGCCTTTTTATTGCGATCTGTGCACAATCTTTGAGACATTCCAAACAATTTACAGCCAATGAAATACAATGGAAGTATAGCAACTTTTGCAGTTTAAGAAATACAATTGATGTTAAACAACAATGCCCCTCAGTAACCAATAATGGCACTCCTATGCTTTGGAATATTGGATATGTATGGGCTCTGTGAGAATGTTCCACTCAAAGTAGAGTCATGGGATTTTTTAACTTAAGGATGGATAAGGTCTCACTCTAATGTCTCATCCATAAAATTGTATGTCTGACAGAATAGAAATGTCAGTGCAGATTTTGCATGATTTTGGCTTGAACCTATGACCTTTAATTGAAAGTGAATATACCACATTAGCACTAAGCAGATTTTGGAGGCATGGAATATCAGTTGTGAAACAAAAAAGATGTATCATTTGTTTTGGGGATTGTAATGAGTTGATGCTGAGGCACAATGGCCCATAATTTAATGTAAAAACAGCATGAACAAAGTGTAGGACAAGAGCTTTCAACCACAAGTTTATTTCTATCCAGATTAAACATGAGTGATGCTTTACGTTATGCTACCTGACACAGGATGTCAGTATTTTTGCCTCCCTTCATCCTTCTGGCAATCTCATAAAACATTAGTAACTTCAAAGAGGCGTGTTAGTGGTTAGCAACTATATACACTTTATCAAATCTTTAAGCATAATCATAGTTATTGAACAAGTATTACGCTAATCTTTTGTGATGCTAAAAAGTTGCTCTTCGGTATTGAATCTGTTATGTAATATTGAGGTCTTGTGGTGCAATAAATAGTATTTTGATTTAATTTGTTATTATAGTCATGTGTAATGAGATACAGTGAAAAGTATTGGTTTGCACGCTATCCAGACAAGTCATACCTTACATAAGTACATCAGGGTATTAGAACATAATGCAGAAAAATATAGCTACAGCGAAGGTACAGAGAAAGATAAAATCTAATGTATGAGAGGTCCATTCATAAGTTTCATATAACAGCAGGGAAGAAGCTGTTCTTAAATCTGTTGGTATATGTTTTCAAACTTTTGTACCTTCTGCCCAATGGAAGAGGGAGGAAGAGAGTATAATCGCGATGGGAGTGATCTTTGAGTATGTTGGCTGCTTTCCTGAGGCAGCCTGAAGTGTAGATGGAGTCAATGGAAAAAAGTCTAATTTTCATGATGGACTGGGGTGTGTTCACGGCTCTGATACTTGTTGCGGTTTAGGGCAGTGCATTTGCCAAACCAAGCTGTGATGCATCTGGATCGGGTGCTTTCTATGGTGCATGAATTAAAATTGGTAAGAGCCATTGTGGACATGTCAAATTTCTGAGGAAGTAGCAGTGCTAATATGGCCTCTTGACTGCAGCATGGACGTGGATGGACTAAGACAGATTGTTGGTGATATTTACTGCAAACAACTTGAGGCTCTTGACCATCTCCACCACTTATCATTGATACAGAAAAGCAGTGTACTGAAGTCAATGACTGGCTCCATCATTTTGCTGACGTGGAAGGAGAAATTGCTTTCTTTAAATCATGCCACTAAGCTGTCTGTCCATATCTTTCATGTACTCTGTCTTGTTGTTTGAGATCTGATTTATTACAGTGGTGTCATCAGCAAATTTGTAAATGGAGTTAGACTTGAATTTGGCCACATAATCGTGAGTGTATAAGGAGTATCTTAAGGCGCTGAGTAAATGGGCACTGATGTTGAGGATTATTATGGAGGAGGTGTTATCATTATCCTTACTGATTGTGGCTTGCAGGTCAGGAATCCACGCCTCTGAGTGAGAATCTCTGGTTTCAAGTTCTACGACAGCAGTTGATGCCAAGAGAGGTGCTTTCAGCATGTGGCCAAATAGGATAATTATCAACCTGAAAATCCTTACAGTATAATGGCAATCAAGAGAGATTCCTTATGAGCTATATAATGAAAAGAAGGTTGTAATTTCTGCCTTCACTGTCCACAGACGATAACATGCATGCAAAAGTGCATGTCGCCACAGCAACTGGGACTCCTGAAATAAAATGTTATGACATCACTAGCATGTAGTAATAAGACATAAGATATAGGAGAAGAAGTAGAACATTCAACCCATCTAGTCGGCTTCACCATTCAATGAGATGATGGCTGATCTATAATCCTAAAATTCACTTTCCTCCTTTCTTATAACCCTTGATTCCCATACTGATTTAAACTCTATCTTTAGATTAGATTAGATTAGACTTACAGTGTGGAAACAGGCCCTTCGGCCCAACAAGTCCACACCGACACGCCGAAGCGCAACCCACCCATACATTTACCCCTTACCTAACACTACGGGCAATTTAGCTTGGCCAATTCACCTGACCCGCACATCTTTGGACTGTGGGAGGAAACCGGAGCACCCGGAGGAAACCCACGCAGACACGGGGAGAACGTGCAAACTCCACACAGTCAGTCGCCTGAGTCGGGAATTGAACCCGGGTCTACAGGCGCTGTGAGGTAGCAGTGCTAACCACTGTGCCACCGTGCCGCCCTTGATGTTGAATTTTCTTAATGACCCAGCCTCGACAGTTCCCTGCAGTAAAACATTCCACAGAATCACTACCCTCTGGGAGGAAAAAAAGTCTTCATCTCCATCTTAAATCTGAGACTGCATCTTTTGGTTCTAGATGATCCCACAGGGAAAACAGCCTTTCCACACCAACTCAAGTCCCCTAAGGATCTTGTATGTTTCTATAAGGTCACCTCTCATTATTCCATATTACAATGGGCACAGGCCTACCTTATGCTGTCTCCTCATATGACTGGACATCCATATCTGACACTAGCTGAGTGATCCTTCTCTGGACTACGTCCAATGCTAGTGTATCTTTCCTCAGATAAAGGGCCCATAGCTAGTACCCTTATTGTTCCAGCTTTGATCTGATTGGTGCTTTCTATAGTTTTAGTAAAATCTCCTCCCTATCATCATACTCCATTCAGTTTGGAATGCTAACCATCGTTCCAAGTACTGCTGAACTTGAATGCCAGATGTTTGTGATTATTGGATGAGGACTCCCAAATCCAAATCTGCAATCATTCTCCTTTAAATCATATTCATCTCCTGTATTCTTCCCACCAAAATGCATAACCTTGCATTTTTCTACATTGCATTCCATCTACCGAGTTGTTGTTCAGTTACTTAATGTGTCGGTATTCCTCCACAGACTCTTTCTATTTGCCTTCCCACCTATTTCTGTATCATTTGCAAACTTGCTATGGTACATTCTCTTTGCTTACCCAAGTCATTAATATTTAGAATCATAGAGTCATACAGCACAGAAACAGTCCCTTCAGTCCAACTTGTTCATGTGTATGGAACGAGCTGCCAGAGGAGGCGGGTACAATTACAACATTGAAAAGGCATCAGGATGGATATATGAATTGGAAAGGTTTAGAGGGATACAGGCCAGGTGCTGTCAAATGGGAATAGATGGGATATCTGGTCCACGCAGGCAAATTGGATATGTTGTAAATAATTTTGACCCCAGCACTGGTACACCAGTAGTTGCAGGCAGCCATCCTGAAAATGTCCTCCTTATCTCAACTCTCTGTCTAGTATTAGTCAGCCAATCCTCACGCCATACTAATAAGCTACCATCATCATCAGGGGCTCTTATTAAGTAGCCTAATGTGTGGTACCTCATTTAACAACGTCTGAAGATCCATATATGTTACATCCACTGCTTCCCCTTTTTCTATCCTTTTTTACCATCTCAAAGAACTCTACTTAATTTGTCAGGCATGATTTCCTTCAAGAGGCCATGCTGACTCTGTTTAAACATATTATGTATTTCTAAATGCACTGCTATGACTTTCATGATAATAAACTCTAACATAATCCCAATCAGCTGTTAAGCTAACTGACCTAGAGTTACCTGCTTTTGTCTTCTTCACTTTTTAAATAAAGATGTTGCATTGGCTGTTTTCCAATCCTCTGGGACTTTTCCAAAGCCTAAGAATTTCGAGAATATTATGTTTGGTATATCCACCATCTCTGTAGCTACCTCCTTTAATCTTTGAGAATGCATTCTATCAAGTCCAAGAACTTATCATAGAACATAGAACATTACAGTGTTGAACAGGCCGTTTGGTCATCGATGTTGCGCTGACCTGTGAAACCAATCTAAAACCCTAACCTACACTATTCCTTTATCATCCGTACGTTTATCCAGTGATCATCTAAATGGCCTTAATGTTGGTGAATCCACTACTGTAGGAGATAGGGCATTCCCCATCCTGACTACTCTCTGAGTAAAGAACCTGCCTCTGACATCTGTCTTATATCTATCACCTCTCAATTTAAAGCTGTGTCCTCTTGTGCTAGTCATCACTATAGTGTCCACCCTATTTAATTCTCTGATCATCTTGTATGCCTCTAAGTCACCTCTTAACCTTCTTCTCTCTAACAAAGACAGCCTCAAGTCACTCAGCCTTTCCTCATAAGATCTTCTCTCCATACCAGGCAACATCCTGGTAAATATCCTCTGCAACCTTTCCAATACTTCCACATCCTTCCTATAATGCGGCGATCAGAATTGCACGCAAAACTCCAAGTATGGTCACACCTGGGTTTTGTACAGCTGCAACATGACCTCGTCACTCCAAAATTCTACCAATAAAAGCTAATGCACTGTACGCCTGCTTAACAACCTATCAACCTGAGTGGCAACTTTCAGGGACCTATGTACATGGACACCGCGATTTTTCTGTTCACCCACACTACCAATCACCTGATGAAGGAGCAGTGCTTCGAAAGCTAGTGCTTTCAATATAAAACTGTTGCACTATAACCTGATGTTTTGTGATGTTTAACTTTGTACACTCCAGTCCAACACCGGCACCTCCAAATCAAGGATCTTACCATTAGTCCAGTATTCTGTATTTGTGTTACTCCTTCCAAAGTGAATCACCTCACACTTTTCTGCATTAAACTCCATTTGCAACCTCTTAGCCCAGCTCTGCAGCTTATCTATGTACCTCTGTAACTTGTGACATCCTTCCGCACTGTCCACAACTCCATCGACCTTAGTGTCATCCGCAGTTTTACTAACCCATCCACTAAGCCCTCATCCAGGTCATTTAGAAAAATGATAAATAGCAGTGGCCCCAAAACAGATCCTTGCGGTACATCACTAGTAACTGAACTCAAGGATGAACATTTCCCATCAACCACCATCCTCTGTCTTTTTACAGCTAGTCAATTTCTGATCCAAATCGCTACATCACTCAATCCCATGCCTCCGTATTTTGTGCAACAGCCTACCGTGGGGAACCTTATCAAATACTTTACTCAAATCACACCACATCACAGCTTTACCCTCATCCACCTGTTTGGTCTCCTTCTCAAAGAACTCAATAAGGTTTGTGAGGCACAACCTACCCTTCACAAAACTATGTTGACTATCCCTAATCAAATGATTTCTTATTAGATGATTATAAATCCTATCTCATATAATCCTTTCCAAAACTTTGTCCACAATCGAAGTAATACTCACAGGTCTATAATTATCAGGGTTGTCTCCACTCCCCTTTTTGAACAAGGTGATTACATTTGCTATCCTCCAGTCTTCTGGCACTATTCCTGTAGGCAATGACGACATAAAGACCAAAGCCAAAAGCTTTGCAATCTCTTCCCTAGCTTCCCAGAGAATCCTTGGATAAATCCCATCCAGCCCACGGGACTTATCACACTTTGCAGAATTGCTAACACCTCCTCCTTATGAACCTCAATCCGGTCTAGTCTAATACATTGTATCTCAGTTTTCTCCTCAACAACATTATTTTTTTTAGTGTGAATATTAACGAAAAATATTCATTTAGCACCTCCTATCTCTTCGGACTTCACATATAACTTCTGACTACTGTCCTTGACTGGCCCTAATCTTATCCTAGTCGTTCTTTTATTGCTAACATACCTATAGAAAACTTTATGGTTCTTCTTAGCTCTCACTTTAGTCCTTCCTAGCTAATATGTAACTCTCAAGTGCCCTAACTGAGCCTTCACATCTCATCTTTACATAAGTCTGCTTCTTCGTCTTGACAAGTTTCAACATCTTTAGTAAACCACTGTTCCCTTGCTCGACCATTTCGTCCCTGCCTGACTGGTACATACTTATCAGGGATACACAGTAGTTGTTCCTTGAACATGCTCCAAATTTCAATTGTGCCCATTCTCTGCAGTTTCCTTCCCCATCCAATGCATCTTAAATCTCGCTGAAACACATCATAATTGCCTTTTCCCCAGCTGTAGCTCTTGCCGTACACTATATATCTATCTTTTTCCATTGCTAAAGTAAATTTAACCAAATTGTGGTCACTATCAACAACGTGCTCACCTACCTCCAAATCTAACACCTGGCCTGGTTCATTATCCAGTACCAAATCCAATGTGCCCTCGCCTCCTGTTGGCCTATCTACATAATATGTCAGGAAACCCTCCTGCATACATTGGACAAAAACCGACCCATCTAAAGTTCATGAGCTATAGCGTTTCCAGTCAATATTTGGAAAGTTAAAGATCCCCATAACAACTACCCTCTTACTTTTGCTTCTATCCCGAATCATCTTTGCATCTACAGCTCTGGAACTCTTTAGAGGCCTACAGAAAATTCCCAACAGGGTGACCTCTCCTTTTCTAACCTCAGCCCACACTATCTCAGTAGACGTTCCTCATCAAACGTTCTTTCTGCCACCGCAGTACTATCCTTGACTAACAATGCCACACCTCCTCATCTTTTGAATTGAATTTATTGTCAAGTGTACCGAGGCTCAATGAAAAGCTTTGTCTTGTGAGCAATACAGGCAGATCACATAGTTAGGTAGCATAGATAAGTAAATAATAAGTTAGCAGCAGCAAAAACAAAAAGCAGGTTCAGGCGAATGTTAAGAGTTTGAGTCCATTCAATATTCTAACAACAGTCGGGTAGAAACTGTTTTGAAACCGGCTGGTGTGTGTGTGTGTGTGTGTTCAGGCTTCTGTACCTTCTCCCCGATGATAGAGGTTATCGAAAAGCATTGCCAGGGTGGGATGAATCTTTGAGAATGCTGGAGGCCTTTCCTTGACAGCGGGTCTGGTAGATGGTTTCTATAGATAGGAAGTTGATCTTTGTGATTGTCCAGCCGAGTTCACCACTCTCTGTAACTGTCTCCGATCTTGAATGCTACAGTTACCATACCAGGGAGTGATACATCCAGACAGAATGCTCTCAATGGCACACCTATAAAAATTGGCAAGGGTATTCATTGTCATGATAAATTTCCTCAGCTGCATGAGGAAGAAGAGACGTTGTTGGGCCTTTGTAACCAGTGCGTTCACATGAAGAGTCCAAGAAAGCTTGTTGTGGATGACCACTCCCAGGAGCTGAAACTCTCCACTCATTCCACCTCTGTGCTGTTAATGTGTAGGGGGGCATGACTAATATCTCGCCAAAAGTCAATAATGAATTCTTTGGTTTTGCCGGCATTGAGAACTAGGTTGTTCTTAGCGCACCATTTTTCCAGGTCTTTCACCTCCCGTGTGATGTCTGTTTTGTTGCCATCTGAGATTCAACCGACTATGGTGGTGTCATCAGCAAACTTGTAAATGGCATTAGTGTGGTATTTGGCCACACAGTCATGAGTATACAGTGAGTACAGTTGGGGGCTGAGTACGCACCCCTGGGGGACTCTAGTGAGGATGAAATATTCTCCTCAATTTTCACTAATTGTGGACTGTGGGTCAGGAAACATTAAGATCCAGTTGCAGAGAGTGGGGCTTAGTCTGAGATCAGTAAGTTTAGTAATCCGTCTCAAGGCTGAATTGCAGTCAATGAGTAGGATTCTTACGTAGCTATTATTGGTCTCAAGATGTTCTAGGAAGGAGTGGAAGAGCAAATGATATGGGACCTGATGTGGATCTGTTGGTCCAACAGGCAAATTGGAGTCGGTCAAGTTTAGTAGGAAGGCTGGAGTTGATTAATGCCATGACTAATCTTTCAAAGCACTTCATGACCACCAACGTTAGGCCCACTGGACGGTAGTCATTGAGACATATTGCATGAGCCTTCTTAGGCACAGGGATGATGCTGGCGCTCTTGAAACAGACAGGGACAGTGGCCTGCTGCAGGGAGAGGTTGAAGGTGTCCGAGAAGACCTCTGCCAGTTGATCTGCACATGCTCTGAGTGCACGGCCTGGTACTCCATCTGGTCCCATCACTTTCCTTTGATTCACATGAAAGAAAACTGATCTGACTTCTGATGCAGTGATTGTTGGGAAAGGTTCATCAAGACTTGTTGGAATAGGTGTAACCTCTCCGCTGAAATTCTGCTCAAAGCAAACATCGAAGGTGTTGAGATGATCTGGGAAGGATATGTCATTGTCTGCTATCTTGCACTGTCTGTTTTAAGAACCTGTGATGTCATTCAGTCCTTGCCATAGTCGCCGGGTGTCTGTCTGGGTCTCTAGTTTGGATCGGTATTGGTCCTTGGCTATCTTAATGGCTCTGTGAAGGTCTTACTTGGATTCCTTACATTTGAGTGGGTCTCCTGATCTGAAGGCCTCACGCCTGGCTTTTAGCAGGTTCTGTCTGTTCTGATTCATTCAGGGTTTCCTGTGGGGAACACACGGATTGACTTCCTCACACTTGCTGATAAAGTCTGTGACGATGATGGTGGACTTGTCCAAGGTACCTGCAGACTGTTTGAACATGGCCCAGTCAGTTGATTCCAGACAGCCTCGGGGGTTGATGCTCTGCCTCTTCCAACCAGCACTGGACCTGTATCCGCGAAGGGGTCTCCTGCATGAGCTTTTGCCTGTAAGCCAGGAGAAGAAGCACAGCATTGTGGTCGGATTTTCCGAAATGAGGGTAGTGTAGGTGGTGCAGCAGTGGTCTAAAATGTTCGGGCCCCTGGTGGGACAGGTAATGTTCTGGTGGTACTTGGGCAATACCTTTCTTAGATAGGCCTGATTGAAGTCGCCAGTTACAATAAACAGGGCCTTGGGGTGTTCCATCTCCAGGGTGTTAGTGGTGGTGTACAGCACATCCAGAGCTTCCTCAACCTTTGCTTGTGGCAGTATGTATACAGCAATTGGTATAGCAGCGGGAAATTCCCATGATAGATAGAAGGAGTGGCCTTTGATGGTGAGTAATTCAGGGTTTGGGGAGCAATGGCTGCCCAGGGTTGCAATGTCCGTGCACCACAAGTTATTGATTAAAAAGGAAACCCTTCTAACTTTTTCTTACCTGAAGATACTGTATGGTCCATACGATGGATAGAAAAACCATCAGCTTGAAGTACACAGTCGGGAATGGACCACTTTCCTTGATCTTACTGAAACACCTAAACCCGAGAACCTGCAGCAAGCATTCCTGTCTCTGCTCTATCTATGTCTCCAAAATGGCCTCAACATCGAAGTCCCAGATACCAACCCATGCTGCAAGTTCACCCACCTTAGGCCGGATGCTCCTGGCTTTGAAACTTTTATCTATAAAACCTTCCTGCCTACCAGTACACTCCTGTGACCGTAAACCCTTATTCATGACTTCACATTTCTCAACCTTCTATACACTGGATCTACAATTCAAGTTTCCACCCCACGGCTGAATTAGTTTAAACCCTCCCAAAGAGCATTAGCAAATTTTTCCCCCAGTGTATTAGTACTCCTCTGGTTCAGTGTAGACCATCCTGTTTGAAGAGGTCTCATCCACCTCAGAGTTAACCCCAGTTATCCAGGTATCTGAATTCCTCCCTCCTGCACCATTCCTGTAGCCACGTGTTTAACTGCTGTCTCTCCCTATTCCTCACCTCGCTCTCATCTGGCATAGATAACAAACCACAGATAAAACTCTGTTTGTTCTAGCTCTAAGCTTCCACCCTAGCTTCCTGAATTTCTGCCTTACATCCCCATCCCTTTTCCTGCTTATGTTGTTGGTGCCTATATGGACCACGACTTGGGGCTGCTCCCCCTCCCCTTTTAAGGATCCCAAAAACACTATCTTGAGACATCATGGACCCTGGTACCTGGGAGGCAACACACCAACCGCAAGTCTCTTTCGTTCTCACAGAACCTCCAAACTGTCTCCTTCACAATGGAGTCCCCAGTAACTAATGCTCTACTCTTCTTCCCCCATTCCCTTCTCAGCACAGGGACGGTCTCTGTGCCAGAGACCTGTACTCATGGCTTATCCCTGGTAAGTCATTCCTCCCAGCAGCATCCAAAATGGTACACTTGTTATACAGGGGAACGGTCATGGGGGAATCCCAGCACTGACTGCTTCTCACCCCTTCTAACAGTCGTCCAAGCATCTTCAATTCTGGGAGTAACTAACTCCCTGTAGCTTTTATCTATAACACTCTCTGCCTCCCGAAGGATCCTGAGTTCATCCAGTTCCAGCTCCAGTTTCCTAACTCGGTTTTTAAGGTGCTGGTATAGGATGCACTTCCTGCAGGTTTACACAGCTGGGACACGAATGGTGCCCCTCACCTCAAACATCCCACAGGATGAACATTGCACTGCTATCCCTGCTTAGTTCCCTTACTAAAAAACAAAGGTCTTCTGTTAGTTTTCCTAGCACTTTTTCTGTAGTCATAGTTACTTGTATTTTCTCTCCTCCTTTCCCCCCTTGAATATTTAGTAATTTTGCAAAGTGTCTTCTATTGTTAAGACTGACTCAAAACATTTGTTCAACCACCCCACCCGCCATTTTCTGGTTCCCCACTATTTCTTGCCCAAACTAATTTTCTGAGGACTTAGTTTCACTTTGGCGTCTCTAAACATTTTTTAATTTAAGGAAGCTCTTGCTGTCTATCTTGATATTATTTGCAAGTTTACCCTGGAAGTTTATTTTCTCCCTCTTTATTATTTTATTAGTTATCTTCTGTTACTTTTAAGATATTCCCAATCTGTAAGAATAATCGAGTAGTTATGGAAAGGGATTTTAACTTTCCAAACATAGACTAGACTGCCACAGTGTTACAGGTTTAGATGGAGAGGAATTTCTTAAGTGCATACAAGACAATTTTCTGATTCACTCTGTGGATGTATCTACTAGAGAAGGTGCAAAACTTGACCTACTCTTGGGAAATAAGGCAGGGTAGGTGACTGAGGTGTCAGTGGGACTTTGGGGCCAGCGACCATAATTCTATTCGTTTTAAAATAGTAATGGAAAAGGATAGACCAGATCTAAAAGTTGAAGTTCTAAATTGGAGACAGGCTAATTTTGACGGTATTAGGCAAGAACTTTCGAAAGCTGATTGGAGGCAAATGTTCGCAAGTAAAGGGACGGCTGGAAAATGGGAAGCCTTCAGAAATGAGATAACAAGAATCCCGAGAAAGTATATTCCTTTCAGGATGAAAGGAAAGACTTGTAGGAATAGGGAATGCTGGATGATTAAAGAAATTGAGGATTTGGAGAAGAAAAAGAAGGAAGCATATGTCAGGTATAGACAGGATAGATCAAGTGAATCCCTAGAGTATAAAGGAAGTAGGAGTATACTTAAGAGGGAAACCAGGAGGGCAAACAGGATATGAGATATTTTTGGCAAATAGAATTAAGGAGAATCCAAATGTTTTTAAAACCAAATTAAGGACAAAAGGGTCACTAGGGAGAGAATAGGGCCCTTCAAAGATTAGCAAGGCGCCCTTTGTGTGGAGTCACAGAAGTTGGGGGAGATACTGAATGAATATTTTGCATCAGTATTTACTGTGGAAAAGGATATGGAAGATATAGACTGTAGGGAAATAGATGGTGACATCTTCAAAAATTTCCAGGTTTCAGAGGAGGAAGTGCTGGATGTCTTGAAACGGTGAAAAGTGGATAAATCCCAGGACCTGATCGGGTGTACCCGAGAACTCTGAGGGAAGCTAGAGAAGTGATTTCTGGGCCTCTTGCTGAGATATCTGTATCATCGATAGTCTCAGGTGAGGTGCCAGAAGACTGGAGGTTGGCAACCGTGATGCCACTGTTTAAGAAGGGCGGTAAGGACAAGCCAGAGAACAATAGATCAGTGAGCCTGACCTCGGTGGTAAAAAACGTGTTGCTGGAAAAGCGCAGCAGGTCAGGCAGCATCCAAAGAGCAGGAGAATCGACGTTTCGGGCATGAGCCCTTCTTCAGGAATGAGGAAAGTGTGTCCAGCAGGCTAAGATAAAAGGTAGGGAGGAGGGACTTGGGGGAGGGGCGTTGGAAATGCGATAGGTGGGAGGAGGTCAAGGTGATGGTGATAGGCCAGAGTGGGGGTGGGAGCAGAAGGCGGTGTTGAGTTCGAGGGATTTGACTGAGACAAGGTGGGGGGAGGGGAAATGAGGAAACTGGAGAAATCTAGGTTCATTCCTTGTGGTTGGAGAGTTCCTAGGTGGAAGATGAGGCGCTCTTCCTCCAGCGGTCATGTTGCTATGGTCTGGCGGTGGAGGAGTCCAAGGACCTGCATGTCCTTGGTGGAGTGGGAGGGGGTGTTGAATTGTTGAGCCACGGGGTGGTTGGGTTGGTTGGTCCGGGTGTCCCAGAGGTGTTCCCTGAAACGTTCCGCAAGTAGGTGGCCTGTCTCCCCAATATAGAGGAGGCCACATCGGGTGCAGCGGATGCAGTAAATGATGTGTGTGGAGGTGCAGGTGAATTTGTGGCGGATATGGAAGTATCACTTGGGGCCTTGGAGGGAAGTAAGGCGGGATGTGTGAGCGCAAGTTTTACATTTCCTGCGGTTGCAGGCGAAAGTGCCGGGAGTGGAGGTTGGGTTGGTGGGGGGTGTGGACCTGACGAGGGAGTCACGGAGGGAGTGGTCTTTTCGGAATGCTGATAGGGGAGAGGAGGGAAATATATCTCTGATAATAAGGTCCGTTTGGAGGTGGCGGTAATGACGACGGATGAAACGATGTATGTGAAGGTTGGTGGGGTGGTAGGTGAGGACCAGTGGGGTTCTGTTCTGGTGGTGATTGGAGGGACGGGGCTCAAGGGCGGAGGAGCGGGAAGTGGAGGAAATGCGGTGGAGGGCATCGTTGATCACATCTGGGGTGAAATTGCCGTCTTTGAAGAAGGAGGCCATTTGGGTTGTACGGTATTGGAACTGGTCCTCCTGGGAGCAGATGCAGCGGAGTGGGCAAGTTGTTGGAGGGAATCCTGAGGGACAGCATGTACATGTATTTGGAAAGGCAAGGACTGATTAGGGATAGTAAACATGGCTTTCTGCATGAGAAATCATGTCTCACAAATTTGATTTGAGTTTTTTGAAGAAGTAACAAATAGGATTGATGAGGGCAGAGCTATAGATGTGATCTATATGGACTTCAGTAAGGCTATCGACAAGCATCCGCATGGGAGACTGATTAGCAAGGTTAGATCTCATGGAAGCTGAAAATGTGTTGCTGGAAAATGTGATGCTGGTCTCCAGCATCTGCAGTCCTCACTTTATTCTAGATCTCATGGAATACAGGGAGAACTAGCCATTTGGATACAGAACTGGCTCAAAGGTAGAAGACAGAGGGTGGTGGTGGAGGGTTGTTTTTCAGACTGGAGGCCTGTGACCAGTGGAGTGCCACAAGGATCGGTGCTGGGTCCTCTACGTTTTGTCATTTACATAAATGATTTGGATGTGAGCATAAGAGGTACAGTTAGTAAGTTAGCAGATGACACCAAAATTGGAGGTGTAGTGGACAGCGAAGAGGGTTACCTCAGATTACAACAGGATCTGGATCAGATGGGCCAATGGGCTGAGAAGTGGCAGATGGAGTTTAATTCAGATAAATGCTGCCTTTTGGGAAAGCAAATCTTAGCAGGACTTATACACTTAATGGTAAGGTCCTAGGGAGTGTTGCTGAACAAAGAGACCTTGGAGTGCAGGTTCATAGCTCCTTGAAAGTGGAGTCACAGGTAGATAGGATAGTGAAGAAGGCGGTTGGTATGCTTTCCTTTATTGGTCAGAGTATTGAGTACAGGAGTTGGGAAGTCATGTTGCGGCTGTACAGGACATGGTTAGGCTACTGTTGGAATATTGCGTGCAATTCTGGTCTCCTTCCTATTGGAAAGATGTTGTGAAACTTGAAAGGGTTCAGAAAAGATTTACAAGGATGTTGCCAGGTTTGGAGGATTTGAACTATAGGGAGAGGCTGAACAGGCTGGGGCAGTTTTCCCTGGAGCATTGGAGGCTGAGGGGTGACCTTTTAGAGGTTTACAAAATTATGAGGGGCATGGATAGGATAAATAGAAAAAGTCTCTTCCCAGGGGTCAGGGAGTCCAGAACTAGAGGGCATAGTTTTAGGGTGAGAGGGGAAAGATATAAAAGAGACCTAAGGGGCAACTTTTTCACGCATTGGGTGGCACGTGTATGGAATAAGCTGCCACAGGAAGTGGTAGAGGCTGGTTCAATTGCAACATTTAAGAGTCATTTGGATGGGAATTGGAGGGATATGGGCTGGGTGATGGCAGATGAGACTAGATTGGGTTGGGATATCTGGTCGGCTTGGACCGAAGGGTCTGTTTCCATGCTGTACATCTCTATGATTCTTTGACTCTAATTTATCATTAATCTTTGTAACATTATGCATTTTTTTTCTTTCAGTTTGATGCTATCCTTAACTTCTCTGGTTAACCATGGTTGGCTTATCCCTTCTCAAGATTTTTTTTCCTCCGGACTGGAATATGTCTTTGCTGTGAAACATGAACTATTTTCAAATGTCCCCATTGTTCCTTAACTGTCTTTACTGATAAAATCCTTCTCTAGCCAGCTCTGCCCTCATTCCATTGTTATTACTTGCATTTAAACTTAGTGCAGTTGCTCCTGACCCAAGGTACAACCTCTCAAACTGAATGTTAAATTCTACCATTTTACAGTCACTGTTTCCTAGGGGATCTTGTACTCTGCATTCATTTATTAAACACGCCTCATTACATATCAGATTGAAAATAGCCTGATCCCTTGTTGTATCCATAACAAACTGTCCTGGGAAACATATGATATGGACTTATGATAAATGAAGGAGCATTGGGTAATTTATGGAACTAGATACCACAACAGCCCTTTTTTAAAAATAATACAATGCTTATACTGTTAAGACCAAAATGCAAAGGCCATCAAGGTTGCGAGGTATTGGCCAAGTAGTTGAACTTAGCTTGGTTCCCTGCTTATGTATCTAATCATAGCCAGAGAATTACTTGTAATGGCATCTCTTTTCACCTCTTTCAGTCACTTGTAAATTTACACAAGGATCCAGTCTTTATCCCTGTTTTTCTCAACTACATTCTACCTTTGACAATATAATCTGAAACCATTTCATGTTTGACCTATATGGTTGTATAATTTTTTTTAGCTCATCTCACTTCATTGTCACAAAGCTTATCTGACATACACTATTGGATAAGCAAAAAATCCTTCGGCTAAATATTGGAAAGGCTGAAGCCATTGTCTTCGATTCCTGTCACAAATTCCATTCCCAGTTCACCATTTCCAAATTTAGTTTCTGTCTTATTTGAACAAGGCTGTTCACAAATTTGGGGTTTTCTTTAAAGTTCAGTGGGTTTTTGATCATCTACTTACACCGTAATGAACATTGCTCAACATGAGTTGACCTTCCCTCACCTCATGAGATGCTAAAATCCTCATTGATACCTTTCTGTTACCATTAGACTTGAGGCTTCCAGTGCTGTCCTGGCTGGCCTTCTATTTTCCACCCAATATAAGTGTCTGTGCATCTGCAACTCTGCTTTCAGTATTTTAACTTGCTTCGAATCTTAGTCACTCATCACCCCACTGCTTACCATCATTCACTGGCTCTACATGTGACAAAGTCTTAACTTAAAATCCTCATCCTTGTCTTCAAATCTCTCCGTAGCCTTGAACTAAAATAAAGAACTATGGATACTGAAAGTCTGATACAAAGCCAAAAATGCTGGAAAACTCAGGTCTTGCAACATCTGTGAATAGAAAGCAGAGTTAACGTTTTGAGTTTAGTGGCCATTCTTTGGAACTGAAATACTCTGCATAGCCTAGTCTCTTATCTGTGTAAGCTTCACCAGTCACAGAAGCCTTTGCAATTCCTGCAGTCCAATTCTGATTTGCTACATATCCCTGATTTTAATCACACCACTTAGGTCGGTTGTGCCTTCAGTTGCTTTGGCTCTGAACTCTGGAATTTCTTCACTAAACTTTCTCTAGCTCCTCTTTTTAAGATGCTGTTGTGGTTCTGTTCGCCGAGCTGGAAGTTTTTGCTGCAAACGTTTCGTTCCCTGGCTAGGGAACATCATCAGTGCTATTGGAGCCTCCTGTGAAGCGTTGCTTTGATGTTTCTTCCGGTATTTATAGTGGTTTGTTCTTGCCGCTTCCGGGTGTCAGTTTCAGCTGTAGTAGTTTGTATGTGGGGTCCAGGTCGATGTGTCTGTTGATGGATCTTCTTGCCGTTTCCGGGTGTCAGTTTCAGTTGTAGTGGTTTGTATATGGGGTCCAGGTCTATGTGTCTGTTAATGGAGTTTGTGGATGAATGCCATGCCTCTAGGAATTCCCTGGCTGTTCTCTGTCTGGCTTGTCCTATGATGGTAGTGTTTTCCCAGTCAAATTCATGTTCCTGGTTGTCTGAGTGTATGGCTACTAGGGATAGCTGGTCGTGTCGTTTTGTGGCTAGCTGATGTTCATGGATGCGGATTGTTAGCTGTCTTCCTGTTTGTCCTATATAGTGTTTTGTGCAGTCCTTGCATGGTATTTTGTAAACTACGTTAGTTTGGCTCATGCTGGGTATTGGGTCCTTTGTTCTAGTGAGTTGTTGTCTGAGTGTGGAAATTGGCTTATGTGCTGTTATGAGTCCTAAGGGTCGCAGTAGTCTGGCTGTCAGTTCTGAGACGCTCCTGACGTATGGTAGTGTGGCTAGTCCTTTTGGTTGTGGCATGTCCTCGTTCCGTGGTCTATCTCTTAGGCACCGGATGATAAAGTTTCGTGGGTATCCGTTTTTGGCGAATACCTTGTATAGGTGTTCCTCTTCCTCTTTTCGCAGTTCTGGTGTGCTGCAGTGTGTTGTGGCTCTTTTGAATAGTGTCCTGATGCAGCTTCGTTTGTGTGTGAGGGGGTGGTTACTTTCATAGTTTAGGACTTGGTCTGTGTGTGTTGGTTTCCTGTGTACCCTTGTGGTGAATTCTCCGTTGGGTGTTCTCTCTACTAACACGTCTAGGAATGGGAGTTGGCTATCCTTTTCCTCTTCTCTCGTGAATCGTATTCCTGTGAGTGTGGCGTTGATGATTCGGTGTGTTTTTTCTATTTCTGTGTTTTTGATGATTACAAAGGTGTCATCGACGTATCTGATCCAGAGTTTGGGTTGATCGGACACCCGAGCTACAAATCTTCAACCAGATTTTAAGATGGTCCCCAAACCCACCTCTGATTAAGCTTTTTGTCATCTTTCCTGATTTCTGCCTTTATAGTTTATAAGCATTTGCATGCATTCTATAAATTTAAATTGTTATGATTCATCATGAAGATATCTGCAAGTTAAATCATGTTCAAGGAGACCATGTTTGAGTGGTTCTAATGCTTTGTTTTAAAAGTTTTTAAATTCCAAGATGAAGAAAGGCTTAAAGTAGTTGAGACCCATGTTTCCTAATCACTTTCTCTCACCAGTGTGATGTTTTAATATTAATGCAGATATATTGAATGGAGAGGAAGTGGGAACAGAGTATTGAGTTGGACATTCAGCCCTAATCATATTGAATGTCAGAGTAGGCTTGAATGGGCTACTCCTCTTCTATGATTCTGTGTATGCACCAAGAAGAAAATACTGCATAGGGCATTTACAGCTTTGAAGGAAAAGACGATAAAAATCATACAACACGTCCAACAGGTTTATTTGGAGGCACTAGCTTTCAGTCGGAGAATTGTCCAATTGTAAATAGAGGCCAAGCGCAGATCTTGTGAAACTGACAAATACTGGTTTATTTCGCACTATATCATGGGGAAGAGAAATTGACGGGACTGGTCCAGAACAGACACTGTGCACAGTTAGGGAAAGGATTCTATTCCCGAAGCTGCATATACAGACAGTTTTTATAGCGTTGCAGTGGTGTAGTGTTACTTACAAGACAATATGAAGTAAATTACATTCAATGGAAAAAAATTGGTTGTCCGGTAGTAGCAATCAGGTAATAATTGTTACAGGAGCTTCCATTTCACTGCTAGAGCAGGTGCTAATGTCCAGAGTAGTGCTGGAAAAGCACAGCAGGTCAGGCAGCATCCGAGGAACATGAAAATCGATGTTTCGGGCAAAAGCCCTTCATCAGCTAATGTCCAGTATTCTGGTTTCAATGGATTTGCAAGGTGGTGTGCATTCTTGTCAGGTATCCGGGTGCCACTCTGTCTAGGTAGGCTTTGTGGGGCTTTCGTACCTGAGGACACTGGGTCTGCCCTCAGGGCTGCAGTAGCAGTGTTGCTATTGTGAGGTAGGAGGCCTGTTATCAGATAATCTATTCTTTCAGTCTGGAGGCTGTTTAGGTAATGTCTTGTTTTGCTGTTTAGTTCCTGAGCTGGTTGTGGTCAATTTGAGGTATTATGGGTGTGCTGTGTTTTGTGAAGAACAGACATGGTTTCTGTGAACAAGTAGTGGGCAGACAGAGTGTTTTTTTTCTTCCACACTTTCGAAGTGCTGCTTCTTCATCAGGTAGTTCATCACAACCACCCGATGAAGAAGCGGTGCTTCAAAAGCTAGTCCCGCCAAATAAACCTGCTGGATTATAACCTGGCGTTGTGAGATTTTTAACGTTGTCCTCCCCAGTCCAACACCGGCTCCTCCAAATCGTGAAGGAGAAAAAGACAGTCCTGGGGACCACTGCTTGTAAAAATATGGCTTCAGTACTAGGAAAGAGGATGAAACATTATGATGGGAGAGAGAGTAAGGGTTTAGAAGTAAGAAGCAATGCCTCAGTGGACAGGCTATTTTTATATATCTAATCCAGGAGCGCGTTGACTGTTCAGAAATGGGAGTCACTGTGAACGTGTATTTTGTGGCAGTAAATTTAATGCGATGGCTGGTTAGATATATTTGGCACAAAAGAGGAAGCTAAAGCATTTTGGAATGCTCTAGGAGCAGTGAAGGAGATTTGGTAGCGCCATCTAAGATTAGAGGGAGTGGCTAGGTCATGAATGTTAATGGACAAATAATCATCTAGGCTTGAACTGTGAACGATAAGAGATGGTCAGTGATGGTAGAACCTACTTGATATCTGAAAAAAATCTGCAGCTAGGATTAGCTGAACATATTTCATTGCAGTTTATTAAATGTAGGTTTGTCCTTGAAGAATTTAATCGAACAACTACACTCTCCTGTGGGAGAAAGTTTCCAATTTCCTCATTTCCCCTCCCCCCCCCTACCTTGTCTCAGTCCCAACCCTTGAACTCAGCACCACCTTCCTAACCTGCAATCTTCTTCCTGACCTCTCCGCGCCCATCCCCACTCCGGCCTATCATCCTCACCTTAACCTCCTTCCACCTATCGCACTTCCAACAACCCTCCCCCAAGTCCCTCCTCCCTACCTTTTATCTTAGCCTGCTTGGCACACTCTCCTCATTCCTGAAGAAGGGCTCATGCTCAAAACGTCGATTCTCCTGCTCCTTGGATGCTGCCTGCCTGCTGCGCTTTTCCAGCAACACATTTTCAGCTACACTCTCCCATTGACTAGATTTGATAGTGTTATCTTCTGAATACTTATGCTGACTGAAGAGTAAGTAATTAATTTCTTGCCACAACAGTCTTCAAATTTGGGATGATGTTAAATATTTCTGCAATTATTAAATAACAGCTCCTGTTGCCTTCTGTTTTAAATTGTATGGAGATGAACTTGCAATAGGTAACATATGATGCATTGTTCCTTACTAGAAGTTTTCATCATTTATATAAATGATTTGAATGTGAGCATAAGAGATATAGTTAGTAAAGTTGCAGATGACATCAAAATTGGAGGTGTAGTGGACAGTGAAGAAGGTTACCTCAGATGGGCCGATGGACTGAGAAGTGGCAGATGGTGTTTAATTTAGATAAATGTGAGGTGCTGCATTTTGGGAAAGCAAATCTTAGCAGGACTTATACACTTAATGGGAAGGTCGGAGGGAGTGTCGCTGAACAAAGAGACCTTGGAGTGCAGGTTCATAGCTCCTTGAAAGTAGAGTCGCAGGTCGATAGGATAGTGAAGAAGACGATTGTTATGCTTTCCTTTATTGGTCAGAATATTGAGTACAGGAGTTGGGAGGTCATGTTGAGGCTGTACAGGACATTGGTTAGACCACTGTTGGAATATTGTGTGCGATTCTGGTTTCCTTCCTATCGGAAAGATGTTGTGAAATTTGAAATGGTTCAGAAAAGATTTACAAGGATGTTGCCAGGATTGGAGGATTTGAGCTATAGGGAGAGGCTGAACAGGCTGGGGCTGTTTTCCCTGAAGCATCAGAGGCTGAGGGGTGACCTTATAGAGGTTTATAAAATCGACAGGGGCATTGATAGGATAAATAGACAAAGTCTTTTCCCTGGGGTCGGGGAGTCCAGAACTAGAGGGCATAGGTTTAGGGTGAGAGGGGAAAGATACAAAAGAGATCTAAGCGGCAATGTTTTCATGCAGAGGGTAATATGTGTATGGAATGAGTTGCCAAAGAAAGTGGTGGAGGCTGGTACAATTGCAACATTTAAAAGGCATCTGGATGGGTATATGAATAGGAAGGGTTTGGAGGGATATGGGCCAGGTGCTGGCAGGTGGGACTAGATTGGTTGGCATGGACGAGTTGGACCGTGCTGTACGTCTCTATGATTCTATGACTCTTAAGTTGCTAATTTGTGAAATAATTGCTAGGCACTGATGCTTATTTCAAGGTAGAGATTATAACTTCTATTGATAAGTTAAGTGCTATTTGAATGTATCTAGTCTCTGCTCAACTGAAATGCAAGTTTTAGTAGCCATTGTGGAAGATGGCTGAAAGCAAGTATAAGTTACCATGGTATGATAACTCTGGTTAGTAGAGCTTGGGGATTTGTGGCATACTGATTTATGAATTCGTGAGGATTGATGAAATTAAAGAATATAAAAACATTGTTTTGGGACCAATGCAAATGGGACCAATGCAAGAGACAGTCATGTTAGTCTAATAGAACAAAGTTGAATTAAGAATTTCTCGATGAGTTTACTGCAATTCATTTACAAGATGAGGTGTCTCTACCAATTTCCATCCCTAATTGCCCTCGAATATGTGGAGGTGAACTATTTTTGTAAATAAACTCTTGTGATTTGTTAGGTTATTTCAGAGGTCGGTTAAGAATCTGCAGTAGCTTAAAAGCTCGGCAATGGGCGGATGGCAGTTTTGTTTCCTAAATGACATTAGTTGTCCAGAGGAGTTAATCCAGAGGTTTCAGTTAACGCTTATATTATGAACTTTGTTAATAGTCAATTTTAAGTTTCCCAGTGGACTGAGATTTGAACATGTGTCTGCAGTACGTTAGTCCAGGCCTTTGGCTTGTTACTGCAGAACGTAACCAATAGCATTTATACCTTTTACCCCAGCAGGTCTTTTTTTAAAATCCCTTAGAATTGTTTGCACTGGCTTTTTATTAGTGACAGTCTTCCAAAAACATATTTATTATGGTGATGACACATGATTGGTACTTTTGTTATTGATATATCAATTTGAATATTTATTGTACAGCAAAGAACCTGTTGTTTGCACAATATTGAGTCATAGGAATACGATAAACTAGTTTTGGGTCTTGTGGTGCACTGATTGTTTCCTACCTCTGGGACAGAAGGCCTGGGCTCATGTTCCACCTGCCCATCAGCTATGTCTCAACATGTATGAATATTTTAAAAATAAACAGGTAATCATGGGTAAACCATGTAGTACTATGGTTCGCTCTTTATAACTTCAGAGGAAGGCTGTATATATAACAGTGTGTTTCACTCAATTGCGTTTAATTATATGCAGCTGGGGACCATCAGCTAGGGATTCACTTATGCTGCTTTAAATAGGAATAGACGGAATCTGTAGTTGTTAGATTTCAGAGGTGTTATGTTTTAATGTATATCTGTATAAATAAATGCCTATGTATGTGGTTAGTTGTAATTCATCACCTGCATTTGCTGAATTTAGCACGATAGAAAAGGATGATTGCCCAAACGTGAATATTAAAAACTAAGCCTTTCTTTTCAGCAGAAAAGCCAAATTCCAGTAGCTGTTGTGAAAGGTCACTGAAAGCATGTGTAAGTTACTATGGTATGAATGCCTTGGGCAGTAAAGGTTAGGAATTTGACTGGTGCTGATTTATGAATTCACAAAGATTGATGAAGTTGAGGAAAATAAGAAAAGGTTTAGGTTTGATAAGGATAACATATTTGAGGTGAGTAAAGAGTTCTGTTACTCTTCTTGGCAAGTGGAGGCAAGATGGTACTGAAGAGTGGCGACTTGTTCCAGTAGTGGTGACGTGGCGAAGGGGTCTCATGTCTGGCCACAAGGCCCATGGCCCATGACGGAGCACCTAACAAGAAGGACTGTAAATTTGAACACTTTTTCTTTTTTTCTTTTTTTTTTTGCCTTTATGTTCTATGTTTTGGTTTATTTTTCTATGTTTTAAGATGGTGCCGGAGAATGGTGACCCTCTCCAACACTTTTCACTGTATTTTAGTAACCAGATAGACATGACAATAAATAAATAAACTCCATGAAAAATAGCTGGAGAAATTGATTTTATAAGTGCTGATATAGTATCTGGTGAGATACTTGTGCCGTTGAGTAAACCTTTTGTGAAAAATGCGTAAATGAAACTTGAACAAAAGCAAAGTACTGCACATGTAGTTCAGGTTGAAACATAGCTTGGAAGATAAGGCAATATTTTTGGAAAGTCAATTTTTCTGCCATTTTCCCATCAAACTATTATGGTATAAAGTAATAAAATCTGACATTTTTCATTAGTGCTGGACAAGTATTAAAAGTACTAGGTGATAAATATCATTAGGAAAAAGGGCAAATTGTCTTGAAGTTAGCTCACCTGAATTCTGAAAGATGAAATCTAGCTACATGAAGCAGATATAAGTTTGGTAGATTATATGAGTTTTAATTAAAGAGAGTAGTGAGAATTGTGAAAACTGTAAAAAGTGTCAGAGAACACCATCACATTTGATTGTAAATGTTGAATTGGCATATCATTGTCAAACAAAACTTTGCCATGAGAAAAGTGCAAATGTTTTGATTCTTCATTTCATGGACCTGGTGACTAGATTAATACTTAGATATTAATATGTAATAAGGACAAAAGGGTTATGATTGATAAAAGAATGGGTTGATGGATATGGATCAAACTGTGTACAACAAAATTTTTGACTGGCAGTGGAAGGGAATTTACAAATGAATATCAAAGTTGAAAATCTTTTCAGCAATAGAATTTGAGACAGGAATTCATGCAGTAATCAATTAAATGCTGCGTAAAACTTTAGTTGATCAGACTTCAAGTTGCGACTTGGAATTTTCAAGTTATCATAGATGGTTCATGCCAAGAACCAGATGGTTGGAGGGTACAGTCCCTGTTAGTTAGTTCGTGGATGAAATCCCAAATTACTTTCTGTGCTCTACAGTAGTCCTCTTGCTGTAGAAAGTACTACAAATTACAAACTACAAATTCCTGTACATTTGAATGCTTCACATACAAGGAGACAGACTTCATTACTAAACTATCTGAAACAGGTTTAATCAGGAGATTTAGTCTATTGTAAAAGGAAGAGCAGAGGAAATGCAAAGGCCTTGATTAGGTAATAATACATAATAGTAAGACATTGCATGATATTCAAATTGTTAAAATTTGTTCTTCATGATTAATGGAATGAATAGCAGAATCTTGCACTCTGAGCAGTTGGTAAGAATAATTTCCCAAATGTTTGTGTGTATTGAGGTGAAGATCCTGAGGAACATCAAATCAATGTGGGCGGCACGGTGGCACAGTGGTTAGCACTGCTGCCTCACAGCACCTGAGACCCGGGGTCAATTCCCGACTCAGGCGACAGACTGTGTGGAGTTTGCACGTTCTCCCCGTGTCTGCGTGGGTTTCCTCCGGGTGCTCCGGTTTCCTCCCACAGTCCAAAGATGTGCGGGTCAGGTGAATTGGCTATGCTAAATTGACCATAGTGTTAGGTTAGGGGTATGGGTGGGTTGCGCTTCGGCGGGTCGGTGTGGACTTGTTGGGCCGAAGGGCCTGTTTCCACACTGTAAGTCTAATCAATCAAAGGCAGAACCATGGTAATGCTGAGTAGGAATCATGACATAAATGACAGAACAATCGTATTGACAGACTCATTACCCAGAGTGACTACAAATGTACTGTACAAGGAAAAACATTGTTTAAATGTTAATTAGATGTTCAGGATGGGGGCTAAGAAGTGAGGTCCATGAACTGACAGAATTGAAGTGAAATAGTGGAAAGTAAGAAAACACAGTGTAAATGTTAATTGTGAGTTTGAAAGTGACTTGTGTCAGAAAGATTCCAAGAGGATTACGGACCAAGAACCCATTCAAGTCAACCTACAACACAGACTATGTAGAGAGACTTTGCCAACACACTTCTCGCAAACTCCTCAATCATTTCATGCACCAACTCCACTGCAGGTGCCACAACCTCGAAATTAAGATGGAGTTCACATTCTTAGCCTGCATTCAGGACACAACAGTACAGTAACAGGACATTGCCAAACAGTCAAGGTGACAAAACTACACCACGTACATGCACACCAGGAACAAGAAACTGGATAAACTTGGCATTACCATCAACAGTAACCAAGCCCGCACTGGCACCTCCATAGAAAATGTTATCACCGCGGGGAAGTCGATTGTCAACTTGTCAGACCACACCCTTCAACCAGAAGAGAAGTCAACTCCTACAGACCCATACACTCACACAGACCTTCTGTCATACACAAGCTCTCTCTCATGCGCTCACATGTACACTCCCACACTCACCCTCTCACAGACTTATACTCCTTTACACTCACACGTACATGCACACATAACACACTCTCTCACAGACACTCATACTACCCCCCCCCCCCCCCCCGCGTATATACACACACACACACACACACATATTTATATGTTTGTGGGTGAATTTGTACTTGCAGAATTACATTTTATTTTGCTCAAAAACTGCATGAATCCATGTAAGATTCTGTAAATTCCTTTTTTAGATTAGAATCTGTCTGAACATTGGGGCACAGGCAGCCTCACATTGGCCACCTAACATCTTCAGTGCATTATCAGGGCTGACATAGCACCTATTGTTAAAGTTCACTTGAGAATGTAACTTCAAAAAAGTTCTGAGATTTACATATGAAAGAACTGAAACCAACATGGTCATTCTAACAGATGAGGGACTTCATAAACAATCCAGGTCTTTTTCAATGTATAATTTCAGTTATATCACACTGTAAACTTTTGCTGTAAATTCTGCGTCTTAAGATCTTGTACTCCACAACCACCTAATGAAGGAGCAGCGCTCCGAAAGCTAGTGCTTCCAAATAAACCCGTTGGACTATTGTTGTCATCCATTCACACCTCAGTCGAAACAAAATGCTCAGACTCGGTAGGGTTCATCTTTATTCCTAGCCCTGGAGGGAGAGAGAATAATCGCTTCCAAATAAACCTGTTGCAGACTATAACCTGGTGTTGTGTGATTTTTTTACTTTGTACACGCAGTCCAACACCGACACCTCCAAATCATGTGTCAGAAATAGTTATGTAGTCGAGAAAGAATTTCCAACAGTGCACGGAGGCTCAGTGGTTAGCACTGCTGCCTCACAGCGCCAGGGACCCGGTTCGATTCCTACCTTGGGTAACTGACTGTGTGGAGTTTGCACATTGTGTGTGTGTTTCCTCCAGGTGCTCCGGTTTCCTCCCACAATCCAAAGATGTGCAGGTTTGTTGAATTGGTCATGCTAAATTGCTCATAGTGAGGGTGAATATGGGGAATGGGGCTGGGTGGGTTACTCTGGAGGGTCATTATGGGCTTGTTGGGCTGAAGGGCCTGATTCCATACTGTAAGGAATCTAAAAAAAGCCTTTAAAAATAAGATCTTGCAGTGGTGGTCTTGAGAGATATTAAAAATAGAAGTAAAGTCTGTAGTTTGAATACGTTACACAATTAAAAAAAGATTGCAAAACTGTCTCATAACAGAACTGGAAGTAGAAGTCCCCATGCTGCCTGTCAATAAAGTGGAGGATATACTAACGAGAGACAGAAGTTTTAACAGAAGGAGATAGTTTGGAGTTTATTTGGAAGTGCCATCTAAGGATTACCCAGCTTTGTCCCACAGGTGGATTTGTGCTGATGAGATTTATAAGGATAAAACAAGGCTGGTTGCTATGGGTTTCAAAGAGCTGAGTGGGTGAGACAGGTGTTTGGGTGGATTCAACTACAGCTGGAGAAAAATAATCTTAAAATTGTTGTTGTTGGTTTGGCTACATTTTCAGGAGTGTAGGTCAGTTGACATAAAATCACATTTCTGCAGGTTGATACTTTTCTGAAACTAAAGGCAACAGATGCAGGAGAAAAACGATGGAAACTAAACAAATATGTTTATAGTTTGAATGATGCTTCCAGGATGTGGTATTCTTCAGTGAGCTACATTTTGCTGAAAATAGGTTGTCAACCAAATGTAGATCGGGTGAAATTTTATTTTTATCATAGGCTACTTTCAGATCTCATCATAAATGCATTTTGATGATTCCTCATTGGGTGGCACGAAGGAATTTGAGAAACATTTCACTGATAAATTTAAAATTGGGAGTCAGGCTATGGGTCATTACATACATTGGTTTATTGATTACTCAAACTAGATCTGAAGCAACTTTAATGAACAATTGTAGAAAGTGTTACTTATATTCGAGTTAATTGTACAAGGCATCACAGAATGCTATCTCAATGAGGGTGAGAATAACTATGAAACTTGATTGGACAACTATTCTGTTGATCCACCAGATTAGATTTGATTGTTAATTTTGATGAGTTGATATTATGTATTATGAGGAGACATCAAAATAACCTGAAGTATTTTTACGGGCAAATCAAACATTTAATAAAATGGACAAATGTGTGTCACCAAAGAAAATAAGTTATTGCGGAAAAAAAGACATTTAAGTGTTTTATCATACATTCTTCAGGACAACTTGCAAGACTATCAATTCAAGGCAAAGCCAGCATTATACTGCATGTAAGGAGATGTTGATTGGTTGGCAAATGGACTCTAATTGTGCAGGGAGTACATGATGCAAAGCTCCAACAAAAGGTCTCTCTTTTTCAGAAATACTTAATTTCTGGACTATCGATCCTAGCACAGTAAGTCAAGGGCAGCCTCTGATACATCAGTCCAGAGACTTGGACACAGTCAGTCACTCAATGATGTGGAGGTGTAGGTGTTGAACAAGTAAGAAGCTGAATGTCAGACAGCCCCCACCTGCCTTGACATTCTACCTTCTTATGATTTGGAGGTGTTGGTGTTGGACTGGGGTGGACAAAGTTAAAAATCACACAACACCAGGTTATATTCGAACGCATTTATTTCAAGTCACGAGCTTTTGAAGCTGCTTCTTCATTAGGTGATTATGAAACAGAATCTGCTCCAGAAACCACCTGGTGAAGCAGCACTTTGAAAGCTAGTGATTCCAAATAAAACTGTCGGACTTTTAACTTTACCCTATTATGGGTTGTTTTCCTCCTGGAATGAAAGAATGGCAACTATTATGAGAGATGAAAATGAAATCAGATCTAATTTGATTAATCAATAAATCAATGTATGTAATGACCCATAGCCTGACTCCCAATTTTAAATTTATCAGTGACATGTTTAACAAATTCCTTCGTGCCACCCAATGAGGAATCATCAAAATGCATTTATGATGAGATCTGAAAGTAGCCTATGGTATAAATAAAATTTTACCCGATCTACATTTGGTTGACAACCTATTTTCAGCAAAATGTATCTCACTGAAGAATACCACATCCTGGAAGCATCATTCAAACTATAAACATATTTGTTTAGTTTCCATCGTTTTTCTCCTGCATCTGTTGCCTTTAGTTTCAGAAAAGTATCAACCTGCAGAAATGTGATTTTATGTCAACTGACCTACACTCCTGAAACATTCCTGAAACAGGTGCTACATTTGGTGCAGGTGGAGAGATATCCTAGGCAAGAGAGCAGGCAGCACAGGAGACATGCAGAGTTAGTGGTATGGAAGATTAGGGTGAGTAAGAGCAAGTGGAAGTGTTGGTTAAACAGGGTCAAAGATTTTACAGCACGGAAAAAGGTGCTTCAACTCACCATGACCATCAATATTTGTTTATTCTATTCCCATTTTCCAGCATTTGGCCCATAACCTTGGATGTTAAGGTGTTTCAAGTGTTCCTCAAAATAATCTTTCAATGTCTTGAGGGATTCCACATTTACCAACATTTTAGGCCATGAATTTCAACACTGACGATCCGCTGGGTGTAAAAATAATTTCTCAAATCCCTTTTAGACTTCCTGCTCCTAATCTTAAAACAGAGGCCCCAGGTTAATTGACTCCTCTACTAAGGGGCCAAGTTTCTCCCTATCTACCCTGCCTATGTTCTCAGAGCTTTACACATCTCAATCAGATCTCTCCTCAGCCTTCTCTGCTCGAAGTAAAACAGCCCCAACCCATTTAGTTTCTCTTAAGAACTGAATCGTTCTAGCCCAGGTACATTCTGTGAATGTCTTCTGCACCCTCACAAGTACAATGGCATTCTTGCCATAACGTGGGGAACCTGACTCTATACAGTATTCCAGCTGTGGCCTAACATCATGCTTCGATCCACCATAACCTCCTTGACCTTGTATTCAATGCCTTGACTAATAAATGCAAGTTTCTTGTGTTCTACCTTTTCTAACTGTCCTGCTGCTGTGAGGGATGTGTGGACATGCACAAAAAGGTCCCTCTAATTTTCTGTACTTTTTGGGGCCCCATCATTGTGTATTCCCTTTATATTTTAGGCCTCCCACAATCTCACTTTTCAGGATTAAATTCCATTTGCCACTGATCTGCTCATCTGACCAACCTGTGTTTTTTGTGCTGTAGTGTAAAACTTTTCTCCTCACTATTTACCATGCCACCATGTTTGTGTCAACTGTGAACTTAGTGATCATACCTCCAGCATTCATGTCATGGTCATTAATGTACACTACAAACAGAAAGGGACCTAGCCCAAACCATGTTGTATGACACAGGCTTCCAGTCACAATAAGATCCTTTGACTATTATTATGTGCTTCTTGCTACAAAGCTAAATTGCACTGGATCCCATGGACTCTTAGCTTCTTAACCACTTTTGTTAGGAGAGAGATTGTCAAAAGCCTTACTGAAGTCCATGTAGACTATGTCATCTACATTACCCTCATCAACATATCTCAGTGACCTTCTTAAAAGATATGATGTTTTTCTGTCTCTGCCACTCTTTGATATTCTCTACCTTTCTGTCATGCACACTCTTTTGCTGTGCAGCAATAGTGTGAAGAATAATTTCATGACTACAGTACAGTCAGTTCTGCTGTAACGTGTATTTCTTCAACCAGAATTGGTTTTAATGCAATTGAAGAATTTGGACCATTATTTGTAGACTGCAAACTTTCCTTATTTGTATTGACAGAACGCAATTAGTTTAAACGGCTCTGCTATTGCCTGATTTTCTTATAACGCGAGATCGCACAAGAACAGAACTATTACCTTACATCAGAACCATCAGTGACTTGCATTTATATGATGCCTTACCATTGTAAAAATCCCAAGGAGCTTAGAAAACAGTATACAACAACATTTGATACTGACCCACATAAAAAGGGTGCATTTTGTTTGCATGACAGAAGCAGGCTTTTTGGCCTAACGGAGCCGTGTTTGTGCTTCTGATCTTTGTCTGATCCACATTACTTGTCATTATTTCCTTCATCCTCATTTGTTTTTTCTAACTTTCTCTCAAGTTCAACTGTGCTAATTGCCTCAATTACTACTTGTGACTGAGTGTCATTTTCTCATCACTCTTTCTGTTAAAACGTTCTTCCTGACTTCACTATTGTATTTACTAGGGGTAAAAAATGAGGTCTGCAGATGCTGGAGATCACAGTTGAAAATGTGTTGCTGGTTAAAGCACAGCAGGTTAGGCAGCATCCAAGGAATAGGAAATTCAACGTTTCGGGCATAAGCCCTTCATCAGGAATCCTGATGAAGGGCTTATGCCCGAAACGTCGAATTTCCTATTCCTTGGATGCTGCCTAACCTGCTGTGCTTTAACCATCAACACATTTTCAACTATTGTATTTACTAGTCCACCAACTTATATTTTATGAAATAAATAAAAGCCAGCGGTCTGCAGGGACCGGGAATCAGAAACAAAATCAGAAACTGCAGGAAAATCTCAGCAAGTCTGGCAGCATCTGTAAGAAAGTGAACTTAACATTTCGGGTTCAGTGATACTTCAGAACTGATTGATAGTTGCCAGACCTGCTGTGTTTTTCCAGCAGTTTCTGATCCTATATGTTAAGGTCTCCTTTGCAAGGGAAACTCTCCTCCTTATGTATATTCTAACAAACGCTTTTATAATTTTAAGGATGTCTACCTGGCTATTACTTAAAGAAAAGAGCCACAGGATATTGTCATTCGAGATAGATTTTGCCTCGGTTCTGATATTCTAGCAAATATTTTTCTAGTAAATAATCCAATGCCTTGGTTCTCTCCTTTACTTGTTTTCAAATCACTTCATGTCTTCACTCCTCACTTATCTTCTTCGGCTTTATAACCCTGTGTGATATGTGTGAATACCTAATACTGGCCACTTGAGAACCCTAATTTTAATTGCTTAGTCATGGATGGTTGTTCCTTCAGCTGCCTAGTACTTGAGCTCTTGGATTCTAAAGCTTCTTTTTATCTTTTTTTCTTTTAAAATGTTCTGTAAAAGCTTTTTACCTTTCTGCTTTTAAGATGTTGTGTAAAACATTTAACTTTGACGAAGCATTTGATAGTCTGCTGTAATATTGCGTGCTATTATATGAATAGAATAATGGCAACATTGAATCCTTGCTGTATCGAAAGAGACCTTTTAAGCTCACCAAACCTTCGAAGAGCATAACACCTAAGCCAAACCCCTACCCTGTAACCCTGCATGGGTTTTTTACCATGGCCAATCCAACAACCTGCACATCCCTGGATATTATACAGCATTTTTTTTTGGTGTGGCCAACCCACCTAGCCTGTATATCTTTGGACAAGAAGTTGTTGTCTAACGAAGTTTAATTTTTTTTTCTATTTTTTCAGCTCTTTTCTTTCAGAATTTGTATTATTTTTGTATGGCCTTTGGTCGATTCTCTACTCCACTCAATCTTTTTGAAATTAGCTTTACTGTCACATTACTCAAATAAGTTCAGTGAAGTTTATAAGTTGCCACTTACAGCGCCATCTTAGGTAAGATGGGGTCTCAGCAAGGTTGGAAGCTGCTGGGGTTGTGAAAAGCTGTCACGTCTCTCTTTGCTATAGCTGAAAGCTGGAGTTATAGAGTCATAGAGATGTACAACAGGGAAACAGACCCTTCGGTCCATCAGGTCCATGCTGACCAGATATCCCAACCCAATCTAGTCCTACCTGCCAGCACCTGGCCCATATCCTTCCAAACCCTTTCTATTCATATACCCATCCAAATGTTGAAATTGTACCAGCCTCCACCACTTCCTCTGGCAGCGCATTCCATACACATACCACCCTCTGCGTGAAAAAGTTGCCCCTTAGGTCTCTTTTATATCTTACCCCTCTCGCCCTAAACCTATGCCCTCTAGTTCTGGACTCCCCGACCTGAGGGAAAAGACTTTGCCTATTTATCCTATCCATGCCCCTCATAATTTTGTAAACTTCTAGATGGCCACCCCTCAGCTTCCGATAGTCCAGGGAAAACAGCCCCAGCCTGTTCAGCCTCTCCCAAGAGCTCAAATCCTCCAATCCTGGCAACATCCTTGTAAATCTTTTCTGTCTCAGTCAGATTTCAGAGAAAGTGAGGACTGCAGATGTTTGAGGGTCATAGTCAAAAATATGGCACTGGAAAAGCCAGTCAGGCAGCATCCGAAGAGCGGGAGAGTTGACGTTTCAGGAATGTGGTGGGGGAAGGGGACTGAGAGATAAATTGAGGGGTAGGGCTGGGAGAAGGCAATCGGTGGATGTAGGTGGGGGGCAATTGTGATAGTTCAGTGGAGAGGGTGGAGCAGATAGGTGGGAAAGAAGATGGGCAGGTCAAAAAGATGGTGACGAGTTGAGTGTTGGATCTAGGATGAGGTGGGTATGGGGAGATTTGGAAACTAGTGAAGTCAGTGTTGATGCCGTGTAGTTGTAGGGTCCCAAGGCAAAAGTTGAGGCTTTCTTCCTCCATTTAGAGGATGGTTTTGATTTGGCGGTGGAGGCCCAGGACTTGCATGTCCTTGGTGGAGTGGGAGTCGGAGGGGGAGTTGAGGTGGTTGGTCACAGTTCGATGGGGTTGTTTGGTGCGTATGTCCCAGAGATGTTGGTCTGCAAGTTGGCATCCTGTCTCCCTGATGTAGAGGTGATCACATCAAGAGCAATCAACACAATAGATGAGGTGGGTGGATGTGCAGGAAAATCTCCACCATCTGTCCATCCTCCTTCCCACCTACCTGCCCCCAAGCCCTACCCCCACCCCTCTATTTATCTCTAAGAACCATTCCCCCTCCACATTCCTGATGAAGGGCTTATGCCCAAAACATTGATTCTCCTGCGCTTTGGATGCTGCCTGACCTGTTGTGCTTTCTCAGTGCCACACTTTTCGATTCTGTCAAATTTAGCTCCGTTTGCACGAGTATTGCCTCATACTTGTCAATATTGGAGTTTATTTGCTGAATATGTGCTAATTCTGCAAGTTTATTGATGATTTTCTGTATTGTATTCTGTATAGACCTATATTAGTTACTATTGAAAATGTGTTGCTGGAAAAGTGCAGCAGGTCAGGCAGCATCCAAGGAGCAGGAGAATCGACGTTTTGGGCATGAACCCTTCTTCAGGAATGTAGAGGGGGAATTAGTTACTGTTCCTAATTTGGTTTTGCCTGAAAGTTTTGAAATTGTGCCATAGTTCATGAATCCAGTACCGTAAATAGTGAGCAAAGTGGTCCCAGCAGCAGAGCATTACTTCCCAACTCCCCAGTCTGAGTAACTGTCTGTAACTCCTGGCCTCTTCTGTTTTTCATATGTAGTATGTTTACTATACAACCTATTATTTTTTCTATGACCTTACATCATTTGGGTTTAGTCCTAAGTCTAATGTACAGTATCTTATCAAAGGCATAAAATAAAACAAAGAACTGCGATTGCTGAAGATCTGAAACAAAAACAATTGCTCGAGAAACTCAGCAGAACAAGAGTCACTGGACTCAAAATGTTAACTCTGCTTTCTCTCAATATTCTGCCAGATCTGCTGAGATTTTGCAGCAATTTCTATTTTACTACCTTATCAAAGGCCTTTGTTAAATCCAAATGTATTGCATCTTTTATATTATCTTTGTCGCTCCATTCTGTTTGTTATTCAAAGAATTTTGCAAGATTGGTCAAGTGTAATCTTGTAAACCAGTAGTGTATTATATTAACAGTTTCTTGGTGTATTTCTGTTGTGCTATATACAGTGGAAACTCAGTTATCCGAACGAGATGGGTGGGCACTATTTCATTTGGGTAATCGCTTATTCGATTAATCGATTAAATGCCTTTTCTCTGGGGCTCGGAGCTTTTAAAGTCTGCTCCCTGTTCAGGAGACTGCAGCAGCACAGCGTGTGAGGCCCCGCCCCCAACACCAGCCCCAGCTAACCCTGCCCCCAAACCGGTCCTAACCCATCCCTAACCTGGTCCAACCCTACCCCCAACCCAGTCCAACCCTGCCCCCCGCCACCAACCTGGTCCAACCTCACCCCCCCAGCCCCCAACCCGGTCCAAACCGGCAACCCCACCCCCCCGTCCCCCGCGCCCCCAACCTGGTCCAAACCCGCCCCCTGACTCCCAGCACAAAGTGCACAATCCCCCACCCCAAACACATCCCCCTACCACCCCACCCATCCCGGCCCCTCTCCAGGGCAATCTGGACTGCACACCAACAATAAGGCTGCTGCTGCAGCTGCCTCTGTGGGGTAAGTCTCCAAATAACGCACAGTCACAGACACAGCCACAGCCACACACACAACTTTTTACTGCAAATTTCTGACAGGTCCCACGTTTGCCCTGCACAGGACAATGTTGGAGAGATTATTCCTGCAAAGCGGTTGGGGGAGGGGAGGGGGTGGTGGTGGTGTTAGGGTACATCCCTCTTAGAACTCCAGGGAATGTGTGGGGAGACAGAGAGGGCAGGCAGTCAGTCATTTGGAGACGGTGCCTGTTTAACCACTTTAAATAAAAGATGCGATCACTGTTGGAAACATGTCTTCGATGTAATGTTTCTATCTCGAGATCTCCTTCGGATAATCCGATTTTCGAATAATTGGTATTCGGATAATCAAGGCTCCCCGTAGCAAGGATGGCATTATCTTTCCTACTTTTGACATTAAGCTAATTTGTCTGTTGTGGTTCCCTGGATTTATTCCATTTCCGTCTTTAAATGTAGCAATTACATTAGCCATTCATCAGTCCCAGGCATTATTTCCTTTTCTCCAACATGCTTTGAATCTAAATGCCTTTATGACGGAGCAGTATAGCAGAAGTGAAGGAAACAAAAAGAAGCAAATCATGAACTCTGAATCCCTTTATTTTGTGGGACATCCTGCTCCATGTGCCTAAAGAGAATCAATCTGTTTAGACACATGAAGACCCCTGACAGAAACCCACGACCCTGAATACATGTCATTGTTGAATCAACGGACAGCTGATATCTAGTGCCTCTACTATTTCTTCTTAACTTTTAATATGCATGGAAACACTCCATCCAGACCAGGGTACTCTTTTCTCTAACTTTGGTTTATTTTTTTGCCTCTCTTTTTATTTAAATGGTTTTATCTTTTATGATCCTCCAGTTAGTACAGGTGAGCCAAAATTTAGTCAGGAAACAGCAGCAAAAAAGATAACAGTAGACAGATGGAGAGATATAGACAGGAAATTTCAGAGCCTTGGGCAGAGAGAGTAGAAAGCATTGTCTCAAATGATGGAGAATTGCAAAAAGGGAATGCGTGAGAAACCAAACTTGGAGAAGTGATGAAATTACAGAGATGGGGAGAGAGAAGTTAAGATTTCAAAACCAAGAAATTTACAGTTGAGTTGCTTGACTTGAAACCTTGAGACCGGGGTGAAAGTGAATGGTATTGAATGCTATTTGGAATGCAGACAGTGACATTTTAGTTGAGCTTAAATTTATGTAGCTTGGAAGGCAGTGATCATCAGGAAAGTCCATTGGAATAGTCCAGTTTAAAGATATTATGTACAGGTAAGAGTTTCAGCAGCAGTTCAGTTGAGACAAGATCACTGTTGGCTGAAATAGAAGTGGAACTCGTTGTTCTTGTTGATTAGATTAGATCAGATTCCCTACAGTGTGGAAATAGGCCCTTCAGCCTGACAAGTCCACACCGACCCTCCGAAGAGCAACCCAGCCAGACCCATTCCCCTACATTCACCCCTGACTAATGCACCTCACAGTACGGGCAATTTAGCATAGTCAATTCACCTGACGTGCACATCTTTGGACTGTGGGAGGAAACCGGAGGAAACCCACACAGACACGGGAAGAATGTGCAAACTCCACACAGACAGTTGCCCGAGGCGGGAATTGAATCTGGGTCCCTGGCGAGGCAGCAGTGCTAACCACTGAGTCACCGTGCCATTCATGTTGTCAACAGGCCATGGAGTTAAGTAGGACTGGAAAATTATAAATGTTTTGGTTCAGCTGCTCAAATAGCGACCAGGAAGAATCCGTGTCAGCCGCAGGAAGTGAAGTTTCTGGTGGGGACTGAAGTACTGTATGTACTCGAGAAGTTGATCTCATGTAAAAGTTGACCCCTTAGTTTGGCCAAAAAATCTGGAATTTTTCAATTATCTTGTGTAAAACTGAACCCCAGTTCTTCACAAACAACAGATCAACGTTTTTTTTCTTTATTCTTTTTGAGATCAGTTGGGCTTCTGTTTATTTAGACAGTTTTTTTGGACTGTCATATGCATTTCAGCCCCTCAAAAATAATAGCCATGTAATAGTCGACCCCATAAATTTAACCTTTAAAAAGTAGTCTAAAAAATTTGACTTTTACACAAGTATATGCTGTAAGTGACCTTAGAGTTCCCAACATTTAGTTGGAGGAGATTTTTGGCTATCCAATATTGGCTGTCAGACAAATTATAAAATTACAAAGTGAAAAGGTTGAGAGAAGTGATGATGAAATGGAACACACATTGTCTGTAGAATCTGAAATTATATTCTTGGATGATGCTGTCACGTTGCAGCAAGAAAATGACAAATAATCAGAGACCAAAAATAGTTTCTTGGGTTGGGGGATTCTAGAGGCAATGTTGTGAGAATGGGAAGTGAAGCTACATGCTTCAATTGTTTGCGGAACAAATGGAACCAAAATATAACAGTTTCTAAAGTGGACAATAGAGAAAAGGGTTTGGAGGGAATGGTATGATCGACCTTATCAAGCATTGTGAAAAGGTAGAGATAGATTGCGGGGGGGGGAGGTGGTGGATGTGTCAATAGATTCCATGTCTGTAGTGAAGGGAAGGCAGCTGGAGCCTGTCAACTGGAAATTCTGAAACAGACAAAGTGTCAGAAGAATCTTGGATAGAAGTGGGGAAGGACTGGACAAGGACAGAAAAAAATGTCAAGTTGAGGTAGAAGGAGATCAGATGGAAACAATGGATCTGGCTGGGCAGCTCTGTTTATCGATTTTGGGAAGGCGATAGAAGTGGGACTGAGCTTGGAGGCAGTGGAGGGAGATCACCAAATGAAATGAGATTAGTGATCTTTGTGTATACAATAGCCTGGTGTTCAGTGCTAGGATTATGGTCATCACCCCCAGGAGATGAGCAGAAGTGTCAGAGAGCTGGCGCTTATCCTCCACAATGACATGGTCAGTATGTTAGATAACAACAGCATCACTGTTATCAACAGGCTTAATTAAAAGTCAGGATTGGATCTGAGAGCATCGAGTGCATTCTGTTCAGAGGGAGATAGGTTTGAATGGGTAAGGAGGGGGCAGAGAAATTGAGGTGACCAATGTCACTTCAACAATTCTCGATGAACAGCTTGAGTGCAGACAAAAGATCAGAGAGAGGGGTCCGGGTGGAAGAGAGTATTGGAGGTGAGTGAAGGCATCTGTGGGATGGGGAGAGGATTGTTGTCCTAGAAATATAACAGAGGTGGCAATACAGAAAAGGTTCAGTGTCATGTCATGCATGAAATCCATTGAAGTGGGGGCTCAGGGAGATAAAACTAAGACCTTTGCTGAGGACAGAATGTTTAGCATCAGAGAATGGAAGGATAATTAATACATGACAGGAAGTAGGGTTAGGAGAGGGGATGAAGTCAGAGGGAAGGGGAGGGAAAGAAGATTCCAGAGAAGCATGAGTATTGTGCATTCCTTAATGCCTGCAAGGAAAAGAAAATTTATTTTTAGAGTGTCAAATTAACAAGAAGATGAAGTAGATTGGGGATAAGTCAGCTCTGAACCAATGTGAGGGCATGCTAATGGAGAGTGATAGAGAGAGTGTTATAGAGTCAAACAGCATGGAAACAAACCCTTTGCCCCAACTCATCCATGCTGACCTAGTTTCCTCAACTGAACTTGTCCAATTTGCCTGTGTTTGGCCGGTATCCCTCTGTACCTTTCTTAACCATGTATCTCTCCAAATGTCTTTTAAATGTTGCAATTGTACTTGCCTCTTCCACTTTCACTGGCAACTCGTTCCATATACATACCACCTTCTGTGTTAAAAAGTCGCTTCTCAGATTCCTTTTAAATCTTACCCCTCTCACCTGAAACCTATTAGAAAGTGAGGACTGCAGATGCTGGAGATCAGAGTCGAGAGTGTGGTGCTGGAAACACAGCAGCTCTCCTACTCCTCGGATGCTGCCTCATCTTAAACCTATGCCCTTTAGCTTCGGACTTCCCTACCCTGGGGAAAAGACCATAGCTATTCACATTATCTATTCCCCTCATGATTTTATAAACCTCCATAAGGTCACACTATGCTCCAGGTAAAAAGTCTCAGCCTATTCAGCCTCTCCTTATAACTCAAACCCTCTAGTCTTGGTAATATCCTTGTCAATTTTTTTTGCACTCTTTCCACTTCAATAACATCATTTCTATGGCAGGGTACTCTGAACGTGGCCTTACCATTGTCTTGTACAGCTGTAGCATGACATCCCAACTCCTATACTCAGTGCTCTAACCAATGAAGACAAATACGCCAAATGTCGTCTTCATCACCCTGTCTACCTGAGATGTCACTTTCAAGGAACCTATACCTGTATCATTGGGTCTCTCTGTTTGACAACATTCCTTAGGGCCCTACCATTAACTGTGTAAGTCCTGCCCTGGTTTGTCTTACCAAAATTCCACACCTTGCACTTATCTGAATTAAACTCCATCTGCCATTCCTTAGCCCACTGGCTCAGTTGATCGAGAACTCATTGTAGTCTTAGTAAATCTTTTCTGCTATCCACTATATCACCAATTTTGGTGTCATCTGCAAACTTACTAACCAGGCCTCCCAAATTCTTATCCAAATCATTTAAGTAAATGACAACAACAGTGGACCCAGCACCAGTCCTTGAAGCACACCGCTGGTCACAGGCCTCAAATCTGAACGATAATCCTCTGCCACCACCCTCTGTCTCCTGCTGTTGAGCTAATTAGGTAGTTCTCCATGAATCTCATGTGATCAAACCTTATTAACCAGTCTATCAGGTCAAGTGTGAGCATATGATGAAGCACGGACTGAGTGTGGATCTCAGACTGCAATGAGGAAAGTTGTCTGAGGAGCGTTGTATATCTTGGAGATAACCTATGATCCTGGATGTATTCAAAACATGAAAGGCATACCTTCGTTTGGGATCCACGTAGGGTGAGACTACTGAGAGTGTCACATGATGTGGCTGCGGAAGTGAATTTTAGCATAAATTTTGTCAGACCCCAGACATTACAGTGAAAGTCGTAATGGTGAATAAGAAAAGAGATTAGAATGGGAGTCCTGTTGCAGAGAGGAGCAGAACAAAAAAAACAAAGAATTGTGAATGCTGGAAATAAGAAACAAAAACAGAGATTGCTGGAAAAACTGCAGGTCTGGCAGTATCTGCACAGAGAAAGCAGAGTTAACGTTTCAGGTCAGAAATCAAGAGTGAAAGTAATCAATGAATACATCAATGCTTAATGCCTCTAGTTAAAAATCACACAACACCAAGTTATAGAACATAGTACAATACAGCACAGAACAGGCCCTTCGGCCCACGATGTTGGGCCGAACATCTATCCTAGATTAAGCACCCATCCATGTACCTATCCAATTGCCTCTTAAAGGTCGCCAATGATTCTGACTCTACCACTCCCACGGGCAGCGCATTCCATGCCCCCACCACTCTCTGGGTAAAGAACCCACCCCTGACATCTCCCCTATACCTTCCACCCTTCACCTTAAATTTATGTCCCCTTGTAACACTGTGTTGTACCCGGGGAAAAAGTTTCTGACTGTCTACTCTATCTATTCCTCTGATCATCTTATAAACCTCTATCAAGTCACCCCTCATCCTTCTCCGTTCCAACGAGAAAAGGCCGAGAACTCTCAACCTATCCTCGTACGACCTATTCTCCATTCCAGGCAACATCCTGGTAAATCTTCTCTGCACCCTCTCCAAAGCTTCCACATTTTTCCTAAAGTGAGGCGACCAGAACTGCACACAGTACTCCAAATGTGGCCTAACCAAAGTCCTGTACAGCTGCAACATCACTTCACGACTCTTGAATTCAATCCCTCTGCTAATGAACGCTAATACACCATAGGCCTTCTCACAAGCTCTATCCACCTGAGTGGCAACTTTCAAAGATCTATGCACATAGACCCCAAGATCCCTCTGTTCCTCCATGTGACGAAGAACCCTACCGTTAACCCTGTATTCTGCATCCTTATTTGTTCTTCCAAAATGGACAACCTCACACTTGGCAGGGTTGAACTCCATCTGCCACTCCTCAGCCCAGCTCTGCATCATATCTAAGTCCCTTTGCAGCCGACAACAGCCCTCCTCACTGTCCACAACTCCACCAATATTCGTATCATTTGCAAATTTACTGACCCACCCTTCGACTCCCTCATCCAAGTCATTAATAAAAATTACAAACAGCAGAGGACCCAGAACTGATCCCTGCGGAACTCCACTTGTAACTGGGCTCCAGGCTGAATATTTACCATCTACCACCATTCTCTGACTTTGACCGGTTAGCCAGTTTTCTATCCAATTGGCCAAATTTCCCTCTATCCCATGCCTCCTGACTTTCCGCATAAGCCTACATGGGGAACCTTATCAAATGCCTTACTAAAATCCATGTACACTACATCCACTGCTCTACCCTCATCCACATGCTTGGTCACCTCCTCAAAGAATTCAATAAGACTTGTAAGGCAAGACCTACCCTTCACAAATCCGTGCTGGCTGTCCCTAATCAAGCAATGTCTTTCCAGATACTCATAAATCCTATCCCTCAGTACCCTTTCCATTACTTTGCCTACCACAGAAGTAAGACTAACTGGCCTGTAATTCCCGGGTTATCCCTATTCCCTTTTTTGAACGGGGCACAACATTCGCTACTCTCCAGTCCCCTGGTACCACCCCCGTTGACAGTGAAGACGAAAAGATCATTGCCAACGGTACTGCAATTTCCTCTCTTGCTTCCCACATAATCCTAGGATATATCCCGTCAGGCCCGGGGGACTTGTCTATCCTCAAGTTGTTCAAAATGTCCAACGCATCTTCCTTCCTAACGAGTATCTCTTCTAGCTTACCAGTCCGTTTCACACTCTCCTCTTCAACAATACGGTCCCTCTCGTTCGTAAATACAGAAGAAAAGTATTCATTCAAGACCTCTCCTATCTCTTCCGACTCAATACACAATTTCCCACTACTGTCCTTGATCGGACCTACCCTCGTTCTCGTCATTCTCATGTTTCTCACATATGCATAAAATGCCTTGGGGTTATCCTTGATCCTATCCGCCAAGGATTTTTCATGCCCTCTCTTAGCTCTCCTAATCCCTTTCTTCAGGTCCCTTCTGGCTATCCTGTATCCCTCCACTGCCCTGTCTGAATCCTGTTTCCTCAACCTTATGTAAGCCTCCTTCTTCCTCTTTACTAGACATTCAACCTCCCTCGTCAACCAAGGCTCCCTCACACGACCATTTCTTTCCTGCCTGGTAGGTACATACATATCAAGGACACGTCGTATCTGCTCCTTGAAAAAGTTCCACATTTCCACCACATCCTTCCCTGACAGCCTATGCTCCCAACTTATGCTCCTCAAATCCTGTCTTACAGCATCGTAATTTCCCTTTCCCCAATTGTAAAATCTACCCTGTTGTGCGCACCTATCTCTCTCCATAACCAAGGTGAAAGTCACAGAATTGTGGTCACCATCACCAAAATGTTCACCCACTAACAAGCCCATCACTTGTCCCGGTTCATTACCGAGTACCAAATCCAATATGGCCTCCCCTCTGGTTGGACAATCTACATACTGAGTTAGAAAAGCTTCTTGGACACACTGCACAAACACCGCCCCATCCAATCTACTTGATCTAAAGAGCTTCCAATCAATATTTGGGAAGTTGAAGTCGCCCATGACTACGACCCTGTGGCTTCTGCACCTTTCCAAAATCTGTTTCCCAATCTGTTTCTCCACATCTCTGCTGCTATTGGGGGACCTATAGTAAACACCCAACAAGGTGACTGCATCTTTCCTATTTCTGACTTCAGCCCATACTACCTCCAAAGGCAGATCCCCCTCAAACTTCCTTTCTGCAGCCGTTATACCATTCCTAATTAGCAATGCCACCCCCCCTCCTTTTTTACCACCCTCCCTAATCTTACTGAAACATCTGTAACCAGGAACCTCCAACAACCATTCCTGTCCCTCATCTATCCACGTTTCCGTGATGGCCACAACATCGTAGTCCCAGGTACCGATCCATGCCTTAAGTTCACCCACCTTATTTCTGATACTCCTTGCGTTGAAGTATACGCACTTGAGCCCATCTCTGTGTCCGCAAGTATTCCCTGTCACTGCTACCTTCTCCACAGCTTCCCTACATTCTTGGACATCCGGACAAACAGCTAGCTTACTTGCTGGACTACAAGTCCGGATCCCATCCCCCTGCCAAATTAGTTTAAACCCCCCACGAAGAGTGCTAGCAAACCTACCCCCCAGGATATTGGTGCCCTTCTGGTTCAGGTGCAACCCGTCCTGTTTGTACAGGTCCCACCTTCCCCAGAATGCAGTCCAATTGTCCAAATACCTGAAGCCCTCCCTCCTACACCATCCTTGCAGCCACGTGTTCAACTGCACTCTCTCCCTATTCCTTGCCTCACTGTCACGTGGCACCGGCAACAACCCAGAGATGACGACTCTGTCCTAGCTTTTAGCTTCCAACCTAACTCCCTGAGGTCTTGAATGACCTCCCCACCCCTCTTCCTACCTATGTCGTTGGTGCCAATGTGTACCACGACTTCTGGCTGCACACCCTCCCCCTTAAGGATTCTGAAGACACGGTCCGAGACGTCTCGGACCCTGGCACCCGGGAGGCAACAAACCATCCGAGAGTCTTGCCCATGTCCACAGAACCGCCTGTCCGTCCCTCTAACTAGAGAGTCTCCCTTAACTAGCGCTCTCCTCCTCTCCCCCTTTCCCTTCTGAGTCTCAGAGCCAGACCTCACGCCACAGACCCCGTCACTGCAGCTTACACCTGCAAGGCTGTCCCCCCCAACAGTTTCCAAAGCTGTATACTTATTGTTTAGGGGAACGACCACAGGGGAACCCTGCACTGCCTGCTTCTTCCCCTTCCCACCTCTAACTGTTACCCAGCTACCTCTGTTCTCCGGCGTAACTATGTCCCTGTAGCTTCTATCAATCACCCTCTCAGCCTCTCGAATAATCCTCAGTTCACCCAACTCCAGTTCCAGTTCCCTAACTCGATCGGTGAGGAGCAGGATCTGACTGCATTTCCTGCAGACGAAGTTGGCAGGAGTATCGGTGGTCACCCCTACCTCAAACATCCTGCAGGAGGGACATTCCACTGCCTGCGCTGCCATGACTGTACACTTTGTCTCCAAAACAAGAACACTGAGTCTATAACACTGAGTCGCTTACCTGTGGACTTTAAAGTTAGGTTAGAGGAGGAGGATGGGAGGGAGGCCCTACGAGGTAGGGCCTGCGGTCTAGAACACACCCACTCAAATACCAATCACTTACCTTCCCGACCAACTCTGCGCTCCAACCTCACTTCCGCCCAGCTCGCGCCGCTCTCTGCGGTGAAAAGACCGTTGTCTTTATATAGTCCAATAGGTTTAATTGGAGGCTCACTAGCTTTCAGAGCGCCGCTCCTTCATCAGGTGATTGTGGAGGACACAATTATAACCCACAGAATTTATAGCAAAAATTTACAGTGTGATGTAACTGAAATTATACATTGAAAAATATCTTGATTGTCTGTTGAGTCTTTCATCTGTTCGAATACCATGATAGCTTCACTTCTTTCAAGTGCCTCTAGAAAAGCTTTGGAGAATTATTTCTTTTCATGGGTGCCTAATCTTCTCTGGGAGCCACAAATGCTACTAATAGAACTCTTGTGGCTCAGTGGTAGTGTCCATGCCTCTCAGAGAGGAGGCCCAGGTTCAAGTCCCACCTGCTCCAGAAGTATGTTATAACATCTCTGAACAGATTGATTAGGAAAATAATAAATGCTACTGATTTATTTTTGACTATTGTTGGTCAAAGATGATCTTTGTTTGCTTCATGCACTTGTTAATTATTTGTCTTCTTTTGTGTTTAATCATGTTTGATTTTGGCTGCACTCAATGCCTGATATAATTAGCAAGATTAGTTGTGCTCAGGAAGTGCAAGGACATTAATTATCTAATATAACAATCTAATATAATTATCTAATGTAAGCGAAGTATTGATAGTGCTGAAAGTATGAAATAAAAAGAGAATGTGCTGGAAATCCTGAACAGGTAGTATTAGTGGAGAGAGATACAGACTCAATGTTTTGAGTCAGGTGTGACTCTTAAAATTGAAAGAGCATAAGGATGCTGGGTTTAATGCTGTCAAAAGATGGGCCGTTGGTAGAAGAATAATAAAAGGGAAAACCTGCGATAGAATAGTGGGTGGGAGAGATCATATTGAAAGGCAAAGGGAGTGGTTTTTCATTGTGGTTGCTGTAAGTTTGCTCACTGAGTTGGCAGGTTTGCATTTAGACGTTATGTCACCATACTAGGTAACATCTTCAGTTTGCCTCCGGCGAAGTGCTGGTGTTCTGTCCCACTTTCTATTTGTGTGTCTTGGTATGTTAAGGTGGGTGATATTTTTTCTAGTTCTTTTTCTCAAAGGTTGGTAAATGGAATCCAAATCAATGTGTTTATGGATGGAATTCCGGTTTGAATGCCAGGCCTTCAGGAATTTCCATATGTGTCTTTGTTTAGCCTGTCCCAGGATGGGTGGGTTGACCCAGTCAAAGTGGCGTCCTTCTTCATCTGTCTGTAAGGATATTAGTGATAATGGGTCGTGTCTTTTGGTGGCTAGTTGGTATTTGTGTATCATGGTGGCTAGGGTACGCTTTTCTGCCTGTCTGTCCGATGTAGTGTTTGTTACAGTCCTTACATGGTATTTTGTAAATGACATTGGTTTTGCTGGTTGTATAGGGTCCTTTAGGTTCATCGGTAACTGTTTCAATGTGGGCTACCATTATACCAAGGGGTCGGAGCAGTCTAGTAGTCATCTCTGAGACGTGTGTGATATATGGTAATGTGGCTAGAGTTTCTGGGCATGTTGTGTCTATTTATTCAGCTTTGTTGTTGAAGAATCAGTGGACTGTGTTTGTCAGGTATCCACTGTTCTTAAATATGCTGTTTGGTATTTTCCTTCTGCTGCTTGTAGTTTCTGGGTGCTGCAGTGTGTTGTGGCCTATTTAAGTGATGTCTAGATGCGGCTCTATTTGTAGATGTTGGGATGATTGCTCCTGTAGTTGAGTATCGGGTCTGTGTGTGTTGCTTTCCTGTAGACGCTGGTCTGCAGTTCTCCATTGACTGTTCGTTCCACTGTGACATCCAGGAAGGGAGTCTGTTGTTGTTTTCCTCTTCTTTTGTGAAATTTATGCCAGTAAGGATGACGTTGTAGGTTTCCTTTTAATTTGTTCTGTTTTGTGATGACAAAGGTGTCATCCATGTAGTGAACTCAAAGTTTGGGTTGGATCATGGAGAGGGCTGTTCATTCGAGTCTCTGCATTACTGCTCCTGCTAAGAAGCCTGATATTAGTGATCCAATGGTCTTTGTCATTGTAAAGGGACAAGGTAATTGTCCAGAGTGAATATAAATGCAAGAATAATGAACAGCTCTGTATGAAAGCAAACATATGAAAAACCAAGATTCAAAGCAGCACGTTGTGTAAAAACAGAACCAAAATAACAGGTGGGGGCAGTATTCAACACCTGAAGGAGTCTAATTGGAAGGTAAGATACATTTAGTTTAATTATAATGTGAAATGACAGTGAACAGAAATGAGGGTATGAGAGTAAGATGTTAAAATAATAAACTTCATTACAATGGTGAGCAACTGGAAACTCTGGGATTTCTCTTCCTCGGTTGCATGATTTTGAGATCACGCTTGGGTCTGAGTGGTTGTATTCGACAAATGGATCATCCAACCTGCTTTGTTTTCTCCAGTGTAGTGGAGACAATATCATGAACAGTGAATACAGTATGCTAAATTGAAAAAAAAGTATAAGTAAGTTGCTGCTTTACAAACCAACACACTGTCTGGAATATGTAATTTGAGCACTCAGCATTACTGAGTGTATAGTTCTGCAGAGTGCTAAGTTCATACCTCTGTGTTTAGCGATTTTTGCATTGTATGGTTAACAAAATAGAATATTTATGCATACATTGTCATTATTTCAGGAGAATAGAGTATAAAGCAGTGTGATGACTTTAAGGTTTTCAACACGGTTTATAACAGTTTGGGCTTCTCCATCAGGATTATCCTGAGATACTTGTGACGTTTGTTCTGATGTCCCATTTACACTTCAGTGATCATCATACTGTAATGAATTGGCATTGAGGATATTTGTTTTCTGGCTGTTCTGTTGCAAAAGTATTTGCAAATTTGGAGTCTGTTTATGGATGTTTTTGGAGGAAAGCCTGTTACAAACCAAGCTACTCTACTTATACCCCTCATTTCTTAGCTGTGGCATCAGGATGAAATGTGTTTGTTCTTCTGGAAGAGTGACTGAAGAAGATCCTCAATATTGTACTTAGCAAACTATTGTCTGCCAAGACCCCATTTACAACATCACATGGTTACATTTTAGAACATTCCTATGTCCTTTTTCCTTCAAAAATAATCACCCATGGTCAGAAAATATTTTTCTTTTTGAAGTGAATCTCTGTAGACAGAAATCCATTTCTTGAGATTAGATTCCCTACAGTGTGGAAACAGGCCCTTTGGCCCAACCAGTCTACACCAACCCACCCAGACCTAGTCCCCTACATTTACCCCTGACCAATGGACCTAACACTATGAGCAATTTAGCATGGCCAATTCACCTGATCTGCACATCTTTGGACTGTGGGAGGAAACCGGAGCACCTGTAGGAAACCCACACAGACACGGGGAGGATGTGCAAACTCCACACAGACAGTCGCCCGAGCCTGGAATCAAACCCGGGACTCTGGTGCTGTGAGGCAGCAGTACTAACCACTAAGCCACTGTTCCAGCCATGTTCTTTCTCCCCCATTCCCATGCTTATTTAGAGGGATGACCATTTTGTATTTTCATATTAAAAATTGTGTTATAATAATATCCTGGATGATGGGATCTTTTCATTCAAAGTCTTAACATAGAGAAAGCTTACAAGTTGGGACTTAAGTAAATTATTTTTTCTTTATGTTGCATTCTGTGGGGTAATGGGATTAGAGTGATGATGCACATCTCCATTTCTGTTCTAGTAACCTATGTATGGCTTCAGAAGCAAGGTCAGAAGTCAAATGTCAGACTCCACCTGACAAAGGAGCAGCGCTCTGAAAGCTTTTGAGTTCAAATAACCCTGTCTTGTGAATTCTAAACTTGGTCCATCTCAGTCCAACACTGAGACCACCACATTATGCTTAGTAGAAGAGGAGGCAGTTTGGCATTGGTGACAGCTCTGCCATACAATAAGAAGATAGCTGACCTTATTGTCATCTCAACTTGACATTCTTGCCCAACTTTAATGATCTCTGACACCTTCAGCCAAGACTTTATCTAAATCTGTTTCAAATATTCAATGACTGTTCCTTTGAGGAAGAAAATTCTTAACATTCATGATTCTTTGGGAGAAAGGGATTCTCATCTTTTTAAATGGAAGACTCCTTTTGATTAGTTTAAACTGTGTTCCCTATGACTAAGGAACACTTTCTGGGGAAGTTGGGACCTCTACAAACAGGATGGTCTTCACTTGAACCAGAGGGGCACCAATATCCTGAGGGAGGGGGAATTTGTAATGCTCTTTGTGGGGGGTTTAAACTAATGCAGCAGGGGATGGGAATCTGAATTGTAGTTCCAGTTTATGGGAGGTTGAGAGTAGTGAGGTCAGGGATAGGTTTACAAGGTCACGAGAGGGCATTGGCAATCAGGATGTTCGTTTCAAATGTGTGTACTTCAATGTCAGGAGCATCGGAATAAGGTGTGTGAACTTGCGGCATGAGTTGGTGCCTGAGATTTCGATATTGTGACCATTTCAGAGACATGGCTAGAGGAGGCACAGGAATGGTTGTTGCAGATTCCGGGATGTTGATGTTTCAGCAAGAACAGAGAAAATGATAAAGGAGGTGGGAGTGTGTGGCATTGTTAATCAAGAGGAATATTACAGCAGCTGAGATAATGTTTGACGACTCATTCACTAAGGTAGTTTGAGCTGAGGTTAGAAACAGGAAAGGAGAGGTCACCCTGTTGGGAGTTTTCTATAGGCCTCCGAATAGTTCCAGGGATGTAGAGGAAAGGATAGCAAAGATGATCCTCGATAGGAACAAGAGTAACAAGGTAGTTGTTATGGGGACTTCAACTTCCCCAATATTGACTGGGAATACATTAATTCAAGTAGTTTAGATGCATCAGTTTTTGTTCAAAGTGTGCAGGAGGGTTTTTCGAAACGGTATGTAGACTGGCCAACAAGGGGCAACACCATATTGGATTTGGTACTGGGGAATGAACCCGACCAGGTGTTAGATTCAGAGGTAGGTGAGCACTTTGGCGATAGTGATCATAATTCGGTAATGTTTACAATAGCAATGGACAAGGATAAATATATACCGCAGGGAAAGAGGTATAACTGGGAGAAAGGCAATTATGATGCAATTTGGCAAGATTTAGGATACATAGGATGGGGAAGGAAACTGCAGGAGATGGACACTCTTGAAATGTGGAGCTTATTCAAGGAACAGCTACTGCGGGTTCTTGATAAGTATATACCTATCAAGCAGGGAGATAGTTATCGAGAGATTTACTAAAGAAATTGAAGCACTTAACAAGAGCAAGAGGAAGGCATATGTGAGGATGAGACGTGAAGGTTCATTTTGGGGGCTTGAGAGTTATAAGTTAGCCATATGAGATCTAAAGAGAGAGCTAAGAAGAACCACGCGGGGACATGAGAAGTTGTTGGCAGAAAGGATCAAGGAAAACCCTAAGGCTTTCTATAGGTATATCAGGAATAAAAGAATGACTAAAGTGAGATTAGGGCCAATCAGAGATAGTAGTGGAAAGTTGTGTGTGGAATCTGAGGACATAGAGGAAGCGCTTAATGAATACTTTTTGTCAGTACTCGCCTTGGAAAAGGGAAATGTTAGTGAGAATACGGAGGTACAGGCTACAAGATTAGATGGGATTGAGGTTGACAAAGAAGAGGTTTTGGCAATTTTGGAAGATCTGAAAATAGAAAAGACCCTGGGGCCAGATGCGATTTATCCTCTGATTCTCTGGGAAGCCAGGGAGGTGATTGCAGAGCCTTTGGCTTCAATCTTTACATCATCATTGTCGACAGCAGTAGTATAAGAAGACTGGAGGGTATCAAATTTTGTTTCCTTGTTTAAGAAGGGGAGTCAAGCCAACCTTGGTAATTATAGGCCAGTGAGCCTTACATTGGTTATGGGTAAGGCGTTGGAAAAGGTTATAAGAGATAGGACTTATAATCGTCTGGAAAGGAATAATTAGATTATAGATAATCAACACAGTTTTGTAAAGGGTAGGTCGTGCCTCACTAACCTTATTGAGTTCTTCGAGAAGGTGACAAAACAGGTGGATGAAGGTAAGGCGTTTGATAAGCTTCCACATGGTAGGCTATTGCACAAAATAAGGAGTTTCAGGATTGAAGGTGATTTAACGGTTTGGATCAGAAATTGGCTAGCTGAAAGAAAACAGAGGGTGGTAGTTGATGGGAAATGTTCATCTTGGAGCTCAGTTACCAGTGGTGTGCCACAAAGATCTGTTTTGGGGTTACTGCAGGTGGACGTAGAAGGATGGGTTATGGCTTTTGCCCGAAACGTCGATTTTCTTGCTCCTCGGATGCTGCCTGACCTGCTTTGCTTTTCCAGCATCATTCTCTCGACTAGTAAATTTGCAGATGACACTAAGGTAGGCAGAGTTGCGGATAGTGTCAAAGGATGTTGTGGTTTACAGAGGGACATAGATAAGATGCAGAGCTGAGCTGAGAAGTGGCAAATGGAATTTAATGTGGAAAAGTGTGAGGTAGTTCACTTCAGAAGAAGTAACAGGAATGCAGAGTACTGGGCTAATGGTAAAATTCTTGGCAGTGTAGATGAACAGAGAAATCTTGGTGTCCAGGTGCATAAATCCTTGAAAGTTGCCACCAGGTTGATAGGATTGTTAAGAAGGCATATGGTGTGTTGGCGTTTATTGGATATAGGGATTGAGTTTTGGAGCCATGAGGGCATGCTTCAGCTGTACAGGACACTGGTAAGGCCGCACCTGGAGTATTGCGTACAGTTCTGGTCACTGCATTATAGGAAGGATGTGTAAGCTTTGGAAAGGGTTCAGAGGAGATTTACTGGGGTGTGGCCTGGTATGGAAGGAAGGCCTTACAAGGAAATGCTGAGGGAACAGTGGCTGTTTTCTTGGAAAGAAGAGGTTGAGAGGGAACTTAATCGAGACATATAAGATAATCAGAGGGTTAGATAGGGCGGACAGTGAGAGCCTTTTTCCTTGGATGGTGAAGGCTATCACGAGGGGACATAGCTTTAAATTGTGGGGTGGTAGATTTAGGACAGATATTGGGTAGTTTCTTTACTCAGAGAGTAGTCAGGGCGTGGAATGACCTGTAGTAGATTCACCGATGTTAAGGGCATTTAAGTGGGCATTGGACATACGTATGGATAATAATGGAACAGTGGAGGTTAGATGGGAATCAGATTAATTTTGCAGATTAGCGCAACATTGAGGGCCAAAGGGCCTGTACTACACTGTAACATTCTATGTTTTATGTTAGTCTCTCCCACAAGAGGAAACATCCTTTGCGCATCCAACTTGTCAAGTGTTTTCAGTTTATTGTTTTTCTCAACAAGACCACCTCTTATTCTTCTAAATTCTAATAGGTACAGGCTGAGCCTCACACATACCTCATATAATAAACCCTCTGTAGTGCTAATAACATGGAGACCAGATGCTGAAAAATTGTTGATGATGTGATTTTGGTGTTATAGCACTTATAAAAGTTAGGTTAATAGAATCAATAATCTTGCATAAATGCAAAATAAGGAATTGAGTTCTTATCTTGTAGCTAAAATGTTTCAGAGCATTTTTCTGTACTGTATTTTACTATCTGTATGATAGTAATGATTAGATCCAGATGATTAGGTATCTGACAGTTCAAGTGATGTAAATTGATCTTTAAGTCATCTTTTTCTATAGTTATCAGGAAAAGATAAAACAGTATGTGGCCAAAAATACAGTGATCAAATGAATGAAGAGAAGCAGATATATCAGATATATAAGTAATCTCACTGCCTGTGTTAGGTTTACTTCTAATATCTGGTATTATAAACCTAAATGTTTTCATAAACCATTGTAGAACTCAACTGATTCCATATGGATATGGTTGGTGACATTTTTTATAGTAGCTTCCACTGCAAAAACTATTTTTTGGCTGCAACATTTTCATTCTTATACAGTTGTTTCTGTCACGTAAAGTGACTTTCATTTCCTCATGCACCTAATCTTGATCATTTTGTGATTGTGTAGGATGTATATTTATGTTAGTTGGATCTTTTAGATTTCACGTATGCAGTTTTTATTTATTCATTCAAAGGTTGTGCACTTCGCTGGTTGGGCCAGGAATATTACCCATCTCTTGTTTTCCTTGAAAAGGTGGTGGTGAACTGCTGCAGTCCATTTGGTGTAGATAGAACCACAATGCCATTAGGGAAGGAGATCCATCATTTTGACTCAGCGACACTGAGGGAACAACGATATAGTTCCAAGTCAGGACGATGAGTGGCTTGAAGGGGAACTTGCAGGTGGTGGTGTTCCCATGTACTTTGCCTTCTAGATGACCTTCTTGTGGTCATGAGGTTAGGAAGGTGCTGTCTGAGGAGCCTTGGTACATTTCTGCCGTGCATCTTGTAAATGTCATAACAGACCACTAATGGTGTAGAGAGTGACTGGCAGCACATTCACAAATGACCGAGCGGGCTGTTTTGACCCAGTTGATATCTAGCTTCTTGAACGTTTTTGGATCTGCACTCAGCCAGGTAAATGGGGATTGTTCCATTGCACTCCTAACTTGTGCCTTATAGATGGTGGACAGGCTTTCAGATGTTAGGAGGTGAGTGAGTCACCATACAATTCTGAGCCTTGGCCTTCTTTTGTATCTGTAATTTTTATATGGCTCAATCTATTAGTCTTTTTGTCAGTCATAACCTGAAGATATTCATAGTGGGGCATTCAGTGATGGTAATGCCATTGAATATCAAGAGATGATGGTTAGATTCTTTCTTGTTGAAGGTGGTCATTACCTACCATTTGTGTAATGCAAATGTAATTTGCTACTTTCTGCTCAAATCTGAATATTGTCCAGCTCATGTCTCATTTAGACATGGCCTGCTTCAGTATCTGAGGAGTCGCAAATGGTGCTTAACATTGTGCAATCATTAAACTTCTGTCATCATGTGATGCATGTTTCCTGAGCACTTAGAGTGTGAAAAGCTTTGTGATGTTTGATTGCATTAAGGGTGTATTATAATCCATTTTATTGCTATGTTAAAAGATGTTTTACCTTCAAACATGCATACCTACAGTATGGAAGCAAGCTATTTGGCCCATTCAGACATATCCCCCTACTCTATTCCTGTAACCCCGCATTTCCCACGACCAATCCACCAAACCTGCACATTGAAATAATTCCACATAAACTCACATCCTGTCACCAATTTGCCCTTTGTTTACGTGTGGAGAGTCATAGTGTCATACTTTAATCCAATTAGTCCACACCAGTCATCTTCCGAAACTAAACTAGTTCTACTTTTCTGTGTTTGGCCCATATCTCTCCAAATGTTTCCTATTCGTATACTTATCATGTCTTTTAAATGTAGCAACTGTAACTGCATCCACCACTTCCTCTGACATTTCATTCCACACATGAACCACTCTGTGTAAAAAAAAATTACCCTCATGTCATAGAGTCATAGAGATGTACAGCATGGAAACAGATCCTTTGCCGACCAGATATCCCAACCCAATCTATTCCCACCTGCCATCACCCAGTCCCTATCCCTCCAAACCCTTCCTATTCATATACCCATCCAAATGCCTCTTAAATGTTGCAATTGTACCAGCCTCCACCACTTCCTCTGGCAGCTCATTCCATACACATCCCACCCTCTGTGTGAAGAAGTTGCTCCTTAGGTCTCTTTTATATCTTTCCCCTCTCACCCTAAACCTAGGTCCTCTAGTTCCAGACTCCACGACCTCAGGGAAAAGACTTTGCCTATTTACCCTATCCATGCCCCTCATAATTTTGTAAACCTCTGTAAGGTCACCCTTCAGCCTCCGATGCTCCGAGGAAAACAGTCACAGCTTGTTCAGCCTCTCCCTATAGCTTAAATCAACATCCTTGTAAATCTTTTCTGAACCTTTCAAGTTTTACAACATCTGTCCGATCAGAATTGCACGCAATATTCCAACAGTGGCCTAACTAATGTTCTGTACAGCCGCAACATGACCTCCCAACTCCTGTACTCAATACTCTGACTATTAAAGGAAAGCATATCAAATGCCTTCTTCACTTATCCTATCTACCTTTATGAAATGTTCTCTTCTCAACTTAAAAATATACCCACTAGTCTTGAATTCCCTCACCCTAGAGAAAAGACTCTTGCTGTTCACCTTATTTATGACCCTCGCTATTTAATAAATCTCTCTAAGGTCACCCCTCCTATTTACCAGTGAAAAAAGTCCCAGCCTGTTAAACCTACTTTTCTAATTTAAACCATCCATTCATGGCAACTGAATCTTTTCTGAACCCTCTCCAATTTAATAATATTCTTCCTATATCTTGACAATGATCCAGCTTCCTCAGAGCCAGCTCTCAGAGTGAACAGAATATCTGACTTCTGTTCTTCTCTGTCAGTCTGGGCTCCCTGATCAGAGCTGTTAATTTGATCTAATCAGGGAACTCATATTCTGTGAGGTCCACCTGGTTGACCTTGTTGCAATCACTGTATCTCTCCCCCTCTGAGTCTGAGGACATAGGTCAGTTTTTTTAATAGCTTCTCCTGGGTGTTTTAGCAACAAAGTTTGTTTCCTCCAACTCTACCTTTGATATGGGTGTCATGTAATGCTCTTGTAGCTCTTGTCCCTGGAGTGGCTTGGAAGAAACTCATTCTCTTCTTCAGGCAGCAAAGACGTTGAGGCGGTGATATCTGCTGTGTCCATCTCAGATTCCAAGGTATCTTGAATGCTTGATGGAGAGGGAGAACCCATGTGTTATAGAACGGTCAGGAGCCAGGTACGTTTTGCTTTGCATCATTTGCAAGTTTGCAACTTTCGTATGGTCAGCATGCTTCTTCAGGATCGTAGCACCTACAAGAACTTTATAGGTCACTGGACCTGATCTTGTGTCGGCCATGCATTTTAACCACACAGGGTCAATCCTGTGGTTTCTACACCAAACTTCATTCCCTGAAGTAAACTGCCTCTCTCCCTTGGCAGAGTCTTGTGTATAGCATTGGTGTTCTTGAAGCCCTGGTTAAATCACATATGGAATATTGTGTTCAGTTCTGGTCACCTCATTATAGGAAGGATTACCTAGCTGCAAAAAGCCATTTATCGTTTTTGAAAATCCCTACAAAAGCAATTCGAGCTGTCGGGTTTCACATTTGGTATGACTGGTTCTGCCCAATATTCAATCTGGACAGGTTTGATGATTCCTTTGTTTACCAGCCTTCTAATTTCTGCGCCTACTTTTACCCATATGGCAAACGGCATTGGGCAGGCTTTGCAGAATCGTGGAATTGTTTTCTGGTCAACCTGTAAGGTGGCCTTGGCTCCTTTGATAGTCCCCAGATCTTCCTGAAAAGTCTTCGATATTTAATTTAGACTTCACTCTGACAGTTATTTTCTAATCAAAAAATGTTGAGCCAATCTTTCACAACCAATTTCGCCCCATTAGGCTTGGGCTGGAGCCTTTTACTGCAATCAGTGGGAACTGAACCAGCTACTTCTCACAACAGACCGGAACCGAAGCTGTATCCTTAATCTGCAAAAGTTCCCAGGTGTAGGTTCTCAGTCTAGCTGAGGTCTTGTGCAACCTTAAGGGTTGGAGTCCAGAGTGAATTTTGGTAAAGGCTGGTTTTGCGATCACTGAAACAGCTATGCCAGTATCGACCTATATTAGAACCGAGTGACCAGTTAAACGATATTTATTTTGATTGGTTCTGATTTGGATATTGCTAAGTAATTTAACTAATCCAAACCACATGTAGGTTTCCAGGGTGTGCACTCTCCTGGATACTCTGAGCTCTCTTACTCAGTTTAGGGCTATTGGGACTCTTTTGTTGTCTCGAGGTTGCCTACCGGCAACACTACAATGGCTTTTCAGTCCAGATCCTGAAGAAAATCTTATTTTTGGCCGAGGCTTGGCTTTGTTTTGGGATTTTGCTGTGGGCTGATGTAGAATCCCTCCATTCAGGATATATTCTGAATGAGTCTTTGCAATTGCCTTCACTCAGGTGGTGTTGGCCAAGCTCAGTCAGTCTAGCTAGCATGTCCAATTCCTTCGGAACACCCTGCAACACGTATGCTTCACTTGCCACATTTTCCAGTGATCAAACTAGTTGTAGAGCCTGTTTATAGTCCAGTTGTGCTTCAGCTAGTATGTGCTTCTGCACGGTTACATCATCCATCCCACATACCAAATGGTCTTTCAGCATCTCATTCAGTGTTAAACCAAAATGTCACAAGTCTCTACCAGTCATCTTAGCCTGGTCAAAAATCCCAAGAGGGATTCCGCTGGTTTTTGAATTGCCGAGTAAAACTGATAGCATCTCAGATTTAGAGGAAGCTTGAGATCATAACATTTCTTAAATAAATCTGTCAACTGTTGAAAGGTTTTATTATCTGGTGTCTCAGGGAAAGTTAGGATCCTAACAACTGAAAAAGCTGTGGGTCCACAAGCTGTCAGGAGTTGCTTTTCACCTACTCAAATATAAAAAACATTCTTTCCACATACTGGGATCAGTCTTTAATGGCAGGATTGAACAACTCAAATAGCCTCCTTCTTCAAAGACTGCAATTTCCCCTCCGACGTGGTCGACAACACTCTCCACCGCATCTCCTCCATTTCCCGCACCTCTGCCCTTGAACCCCGTCTTCAGGATCATGTTTTTTTTTCTGGTCACCTGCATTGCTATTCAACTTGATAATGGCTGATCTTTTATCACAACACCCTACCTCCTGTTCTCTCTAACTTTATACGTTCGCATTTTTTCCACAAATTCATCTATTTCTTTCTTAAAATATTCACTGCCTTCACCTCTACAGCCTTCTGTGGTGGAGAATTCCACAGGTTCACCACACTGAGTGAAGAAATTTCTCCTAATCTCAGACAGAGATGGCCTACTGCTTATCCAGAGACAATGACTTCTTGTTCTGAATTTCTCAACTGGGGAACATATCATCCCTGCGCACAGTCTGCCCAGCCCCATCAAAATTTTATGCAGTTCAATTAGATCTCTCATTCTTCTAAACCGAGTGAATACAGGCCTGTTGATCCAATCTGTCCTCACAAGACAAACTGATCATCCCAGGTATTTGTCTGATAAACCTTCAGTGCGCTTCCTCTATAGCTATTATCTTTAAGTATACCTTGCTCATCACCATCCAGGACAAAGCATTTGTCTTGATTGGCATCTCATCTACCCATTCAGTATTGCTGCCAATGTATTACTGGTGAAGGAATTCGGCATACCATCCACAAGATGGAGGATATGATATGATTGGTCAGGCTCTTGATAATTAAGACATTGAACCTTAGCTAATATTATAATTATTGCTCGTGGACGTTTCCAACTTATTAAAACGCATTTTGCTTGCATGTACTGCAATAGTCTGTTATTGCTTTTGCTAGTAGTGCTGTTTCCTCTGTGTGTAAGCGTGCATTGGTATAGTAGATTTTGTCAGTATTTGTGAACAACGTACTTCAAACCGAGATAAGACTTTATCACTGTTGAAGTATGGAAAATAATCAGTTAATCACATTCCAGCACTGATAGAACTGTCACCATCGCAAATAATCTTTCTTATCAAGTAATGCCATGTGTTCTGTAGTCACAACTGTAACAACATTTTGAGAACATTTAGCAAATAAAATCTCACTTGATAGGCCCCAGAGTGAATATAAATTTACCACAGTACTTTTACACTTCTGGCTGAATAAAGGGCTGCCTACTGTATAGTTGTTGCAACTCTTGTTATCCTACTGCTTTGCATGCTTGTTATCACAATTTTCCCCATGGGGAAAACTGCATGTCATGCCAAATTTCTACTGATTTGGAGATTAACCTCTTCCAGCGAGTTATTGATGAGTTCACCTTTACTTTGAAAGTAGAGGTACTCTGGCCATTTAAGGTAGACGCATGACACAATGAATCAAAAATATTTTATCTTTCAGTTTTACTCTTGTTTAACAGGTGGTAATGCATAACATTTATAATCTTTGATCTTGTTTTGGTATGCTTCAAAGATCCCTTGCTAGGAAGGCAGTAATTTAATAGTATATTCATGTAAGCATAAAACTGTTTTAGATTCATGCCAGTGCTAAGTTTATGAAGTGTAAATCTGGTGTGAAGGCCACATAGAGTTGAAGCAAACGAGTAGGCGGCATGGTGGCACAGTGGTTAGCACTGCAGCCTCACAGCGCCAGAGCCCGGGTTCAATTCCCACCTCAGACAACTATCTGTGTGGAGTTTACACATTCTCCCCGTGTCTGCGTGGGTTTCCTCTGGGTGCTCCGGTTTCTTCCCACAGTCCAAAGATGTGCAGGTTAGGGTGGATTGGCCACGCTCAAAAAAAATTGCCCGTAGTGTTAGGTGAAGGGGTAAATGTAGCGGAATGTGTCCAGGTGGGTTGCTCTTCAGAGGGTCGGTGTGGACTTGTTGGGACGAAGGGCCTGTTTTCACACTGTAAGTAATTAATCTAATCTACACAAATGAGATTCAGTCTTGCAGTGAATCTCACTTTGGTTCATTCACCTGTCTAATCAAAATCTCAAACTGAATTTAAGCTTTGTTTACATGATAGCGTACTGTTAAATAATAATTGGAAATTTAAAAATAGGGACAGGAGTAGGCCATTCAGCCCCCTCAAGCCTGTTCTAGCATTCAGTGAGGTATTAGCTGGTCTGTGGCCTAACTCCATATAGCTGCCTTTGACCAATATCCCTTTGCTTAAAAAAAATGATCTATTACAGATTTAAAATTAACAACTGATCCAGCATCCACTGCCATCTTTATGTGTGAAAGTGCTTCTATACATCTCTCCTGAACAATCTGGCCATAATTTTCAGACTCTGCAGTTGTAAATGGATATTTATATGTCTGCAAATCTAAATATAGGATTTGTTTATTTAAAAAATTGGAGGTTCAATTTCTGTGCAATCTGGATTAATGCATACAAAATTCCAAATATGTTACAGGGCCATAGACTTAAGAGCCCAAGTGGGTCAATTTGCCAGTTGAATCTGTTCTGCCATTCTAAGTCAACATAGTCTCAGAAGATTATAGGACTGCTTACTTATGAGACGGAAACTACAGCTGAGGGGAGAGGTTAAGAAGGAGCAACATTTGTGATATCCTCAGCCAGTGAGATTTAAGAGATTGTGTCTGATCTGATAATTCTCAATTCCATGTTCCTTCCTTTTCCCATAACTCTTGATTCCGTTACTGACGTACACTGGCCCAGTCAAATTGTCTTCAGATTTTGTTCCAGGCAATGGGAAATGCACTCGTTACTTCATTGTTATCTTGGGCATGCATTGTTATAATTGAAAGGTACAATGTTTGCTCAGTCAACGTGTTCATTCTGTTCACCACTGGCAAATTGTTCCAGTTATGTACAGTACAAGATAAATTACAGCAATTTATTAAAGTTCCATGATGCCACACTTGGTCAGATATGACCTTGATGTCAAGGACAGTTTGTCTCACCTCATCTCTGTAATTCAGCTGCTATGTCCATGTTTGAACCAAGGCTTTAATGAGGTCAGAGCTGAGTGGCCTCAGCTGAATCCAAACTGAGTGCCAGTAAGCAGCTGACTGCTAAGTAAGTGTTGCTTGTTAACAGTGTTAACAATCCCTTCTATCACTTTACTGCCATTCAAGAGTAGACTGATAGGGCAGAATTCATTCGGGTTCAATTTGTCTTGTACTTTGTGTGCAAGTATTATCTGGGCAGTCTTCCACATTGGCTACAACATTGACATCAACAGCTAGGCCTTTGATACTCTTGCTGAAATATTGCATTTGCTTCTACATTTTCTTTTGCAATGATGTTCTGGATTTCCCCACTACTGAAAATGGGGATATTGATGGAGACACCTCCTCCATTTGGTTGTTTACTTATTCATTACCATTCATAACTTGGTGTGACAGGGTCGAAAGTCACATGACACCAAGTTATACTGCAACAGCTTTATTTGAAATTACGAGCTTTCAGGTCACGTACTCTTTATCAGGTGAAGTTGTGTGATATTTGATGTTGTGTGATATTTGACTTTGACCACCCCAACCCAACACTGGCACTTTCACTTCCACATCTTGGTTGACAGGACTGCAGAGCTTAGTTCTTATCAATTGGTTGTGGAATCACTGAGTCCTATCTGATACTTGCTGCTTGTGCTGATGGACATGTAAGTAGTCGTGTGTTGTTGCATCAACCTGCACAAGAAGGAAGGATTGCACCTGAATTGGAATGGGGCTAATATACTGGCAGGGAGATTTGCAAGAGCTGCTCAAGAGGATTTAAACTATTAAGGTGGGAGGGACCCCAAGGAGATAGTGAGGAAAAAGAACAATCTGAGACGGGTACAGTTGAGAAAATAAGCGAGCCAAACAGTCAGGGCAGGTAGGGACAAAGCAGAGAACAAGGTAGGACGGATAAATTACACTGCATTTATTGGAATTCAAGGGGCCTAACAGGGAAGGCAGATGAACTCAGGGCATGGTTAGGAACATGGGACTGGGATATCATAGCAATTACAGAAACATGGCTCAGGGATGGACAGGACTGGCAGCTTAATGTTCCAGGATACAAATACTACAGGAAGGACAGAAAGTGAGGTGGGGGGGGTGAGGTGGGGGGGGGGGGGGGGTGGGTGGGGGGGGGTGGGTGGGTGGTGGGGTGGGGGGGGGGTGGGGGTGGGGGTGGTGGGGTGGTGGGGGTGGGGTGTTGGCATTTTTGAAAGGAGATAGCATTACAGCTATACTGAAGGAGGAATTTCCTGGAACTACATCCAGGGAAGTTATTTGTGTTGAACTGAGCGATAAGAAAGGGACCTTACTGATCACCTTACTGGGATTGTATTATAGACCCCTTAATAGTCAAGAGGGAAATTGAGAAACAAACTTGTAAGGAGATCTCAGCTATCTGTAAGAATAATAGGGTGGTTATGGTAGAGGATTTTAACTTTCCAAATGTAGACTGGGACTGCCATAGTGTTAAGGGTTTAGATGGAGAGGAACTTGTTAAGTGTGTACAAGAAAATTTTCTGAATCAATGTCCTATTCTTGGGAAATAAGGCAGGGACAGGTAACTGAGGTGTCAGTGGGGGAGTACTTTGGGGCCAGCGACCGTAATTCTATTAGTTTTAAGATAGTGATGGAAAAGGATAGACCAGATCTAAAAGTTGAAATTCTAAATTGGAGGAAGGCTAATTTTGATGGTGTTAGGCAAGAACTTTCAAAAGCTGACTGGGGCTAGATGTTCGCAGGTAAAGGGATGGTGGAAAATGGGAAGACTTCAGAAATGAGATAATGAGAGTCCAGAGACAGTATATTCCTGTTAGGGTGAAGGGAAAGGCTGGTAGATGTAGGGAATGCTGGATGACTGAAGAAATTGGTTTGGTTAAGAAAAAGAAGGAAGCATATGTCAGGAATAGACAGGATAGATCAATGCCTCCTTAAAGAGTGTAAAGGCAGTAGGAGTATACTTAAGAGGTAAATCAGGAGGGCAAAAAGGGGACATGATATAGCTTTGGCAAATAGAATTAAGGAGAATTCAAAGAGCTTTTACAAATACATTAAGGATAAAAAGGTAACTAGGGAGAGAATAGGACCCCTCAAAGATCAGCAAGGCGGCGTTCGTGTGGAGCCACGGGAGATGGGGGAGATACTAAACAAGTATTTTGCATTGGTGTTTATTGTGGAAAAAGACATGGAAAATATAGACTGTAGGGAAATAGATGGCGACATCTTGAAAAATTTCCATATTACAGAGGAGTAAGTGCTGGATGTCTTGAAACACATAAAAGTGGATAAATCCCCAGGAGCTGATCAGGTGTACCCTAGAACTCTGGGAAGCCAAGGAAATGATTGCTAGGCTCCTTGTTGAGATATTTGGATCATTGATAGTCACAGGTGAGGTGCCAGAAGACTGGAGGTTGGCTGATGTGGTGCCACTGTCTTAGAAGGGTGGTAAGGACAGGGAACTTAGACCAGTGAGCCTGACGTCAGTGGTGGGCAAGTTGTAGGAGGGAATCCTGATGGACAGGATGTACATGTATTTGGAAAGGCAAGGGCTGATTAGGGATAGTCAACATGGCATTATGCGTGGGAAATCATGTCTCACAAACTTGATTGGGTTTTTTGAAAAACTAACAAAGAGGATTGATGAGGGCAGAGGAGTGGACATGATTTATATGGACTTCAGTAAGGCGTTCGACAATGTTCCCCATGGGAGACTGATTAGCAAGGTTAGATCTTACAGAATACAGGGAGAACTAGCCATTTGGATACAGAACTGGCTCCAAGTTAGAAGACAGAGGGTGGTGGTGGAAGGTTGTTTTTCAGACTGGAGGCCTGTGACCAGTGGAGTGCCACAAGGATCGGTGTTGGGTCCTCTACTTTTTATCATTAAGATAAATGATTTGAATGTGAGCATAAGTGGTATAGATAGTAAGTTTACAGATGACACCACAATTGGAGGTGTAGTGGACAGTGAAGAAGGTTACCTCAGATTACAATGGGATCTTGATCAAATGGGCCAATGGGCTGAGAAGTGGCAGATGGAGTTGAATTCAGATAAATACGAGGTGCTGCATTTTGAGAAAGCAAATCTTAGCAGGACTTGTACACTTAATGGCAAGGTCCTAGGGAGTGTTGCTGAGTAAAGGGACTTTGGAGTGCAGGTTCATAGCTCCTTAAAACTGGAGTCGCAGGTAGATAGGATAGTGAAGATGGCGTTTGGTATGCTTCCTTTATTAGTCAGAGTATTGAGTACAGGAGTTGGGAGGTCATGTTGCGGCTGTACAAGACATTGCCTAGGCCACTGTTGGAATATTGCGTGCAATTCTGGTCTCCTTCCCCTACCGAGGATGTTGTAAAACTTGAAAGGGTTCAGAAAAGATTTACAAGGAAGTTGCCAGGGTTGGAGGATTTGAGCAATAGGGAGATGTTGTACAGGCTGAGGCTGTTTTCCCTGGAGTGTTGGAGGCTGAGGGATGACCTTATAGAGGTTTATAAAATCATGAGTGTCATGGATAGGTAAACAGACAAAGTCTTTTCCCTGGGGTCGGGGAGTCCAGAACTCGAGGACTTTGGTTTAGGGTGAGGGGAAAGATATAAAAGACACCTAAGGAGCAACTTTTTCACTCAGAGGGTGGTACATGTATGGAATGAGCTGCCAGAGGAAGTGGTGGAGTCTGATACAATTGCAACATTTAAGAGGCATCTGGATGGGTATATGAATAGGAAGGGTTTGGAGGGATATGGGCCAGGTGCTGGCAGGTGGGACTAGGTTGGGTTGGGATATCTGGTCGGCATGGACAAGTTGGACCAAAGGGTCTGTTTCAGTGCTGTAATCTCTATGAGTCTATGAACAGGTTGACACCTCATTTTTAAGTATGCCTAGTACTGCTCCTGGTATATTCTCCATTCTTTGTTGAATCAGGATTGATCCCCTAGTTTGATGGTAATAGTGGAATGCAGGATATGCGAGGCTAAGAGGTTGCTGGTTGATTCTGCTGTTGCTGATGGCCAGCAGTGCCACATAGATGCTCGATCTGTTTGAAATTTATCTCATTTAGCACAGTAGAAGTGCCTTGCAACACAACGGATAGTATCCACAACGTGAAGACAGGACATCATCTCAATGAAAACTCTCTGATAATGTTGACCTGAGCAGTTGTATCTACAGCAAGAAGATTGTTGAGGATAAGTAGTTTTCTTTCCTCATTTTAGTACCTTCACCACCTACCACAAACCAAATTTACTGTTGTGTTCTTTAGGACTTGATCAACTTTTGTCAGTAGTGGTGCTGTTGAACCTCTGTTGGTAATGGACATTGAAATCCCTCACACAGAAAAATTCTGCCTGTTATGGTTCGATCGTGGATTTGGTGGGATGTAACAAAAAAACTTCTATGCGTTAAGTAAACCAAATTAACATGTTTATTACTGGTTTTATATATGCGTGTATGTATGTATAAGCTTGCACCATTTCTGATCCCAGTCCAGGATGAAATCTGGCAGCAAGTAAGTTGGAAACAATTCTCACTGTCATCTTGGTCACAAATCCCAGTCCAAGGTGAAGTCTACCAAATTGATAAAAGTTGGTACTATTCTGAATTGAAGATTAAATGCTGTATCATCATTCTCAGGTATTTTCAATACTTTCCAAGACATTCCATTATACAGAAAAACATCTTCAGGTGACTCCATGTGGCAGCCCAGTAGGACAGTTCTCACAGTGTTTAGTATCATGTGGTCACCTCACAGGGAAAACAGGCTGTTTTTGCAGTAGGTCTGTTTCCACATATGTTTTCACTTTATTTCAATTGCTTGTTGTCATGTTCAATTAACCCAAATCAGTTAATGATTTGGTTTAAATATATCATTTTATAATCCTATCACTACAGTACTTCTGCCACCTTCAGTGTTTCCTCCAAGTGATGTTTATCATGGTGTACTGATTCATCATTGAGCGATCATGGAGTAATCCATTATAATCTTGCTTATATTTGACCAGATGCCATAAGACTTCATGGGGTCTGGAGTCGATGTGAGGAATCCTTTCCAATTGTTGACTGCAGTGCCTGCACTTCTACCGACCTGCCCTGATGGGACAGGACGCACTAAAGTATGGTGATGATGCTATCTGGGCATGGTACCTAATGTATTATTCCATGAATATAACTATCTCAGGCTGTTGCTTGACAAATCTTAGAGTAAAAAATGAGGTCTGCAGATGCTGGAGATCACAGCTGAAAATGTGTTGCTGGTTAAAGCACAGCAGGTTAGGCAGCATCCAAGGAATAGGAAATTCGACGTTTCGGGCATAAGCCCTTCATCAGGAATGAGGAGAGTGTGCCAAGCAGGCTAAGATAAAAGGTAGGGAGGAGGAACTTGGGGGAGGGGCGATGAAGATGTGATAGGTGGAAGGAGGTCATATCTGTGCAGAGGAGATGACCTGGGGGGTGCAGTGAGAGAGAGACTCACTGAAATCCTTGTAGAGGGAGGAAGAGAGCTTCTTCAAGGAAGGCATCCTTGCAAGAGGATTCGCAATAGGTTAAAATCTTCGGGTAAAAATTGAGGTCTGCAGATGCTGGAGATCACAGCTAAGATCACTTTGACAGTTGGCCCCAGGTGTTAGTAAAGAAGACTTTTCAGTGTCAACAGATATGGGTTTGCCATTATTGTTTTGGGAGTTTAGCTTGATGCCAAGTGGTCTATCCAGTTTCATTCCTTTTTGAGATCTTTTAGCAATTGGATACATTTGAGTGGCTTGCTTGGCTATTTCAGAGGGCAGTTAAGAATGAACCGATGGGTTTGGAGTCCTATGTAGGCCGAAGCAAGAAAAGATAGTAAATTTCCTTCCCTGAAGGATGTTAATGAACTGGAATGTTTTTCACAACAATCCATAATGGTTTGTAGTCATCCTTCGACTTTTAATTCCAAATTTTGCTGTAAAAATTCACATTTCAGTTTTCTGTCATGGCGAGATTTGAACCCAGGATCCCAGAAATTAGCTGGGTCTTCTGGAATAAGTCTTCATTTAAAACTGCCTTTATCTGCCTCAGCTGTACATTCTGAAATATCTTGTTAAAGTCCTCTGCCTTCCTCTTCCTTTAAGGCCCCTTAAGCTTCATCTTTAACAAAATGCCTCGGTCAACAACTGTGAATTGGGATAATTAAGCAAATTGATAAGTACAAGTCAGTAAAAATAGAAAAATAAATTTGCAGATATTGACACCTCAAAATAGCCCTGCAAAAAAACAGGCTTGACTTGTGTGCTGAGTATAAAAATGAACTGCCAGCATAAGTACAGCCATTTTGAAATATGAAGTAAAGAAACATTATACCTGTGATTCATACTAAATATATGTGACATAGTTTATTGAATGACTTAATTGTACAAAAATGCTTTTAACTACAATCAAAATCTGATGCCAAGTGTGATTGTTGTTTTAAGCTCCTGTGCATCTTCACAACATAGGCTGTATATCACCTGTCTGATCCCTTGCATCCAGTCTAATTGATGGCAACTACTAGTGCAAATATAGCATGCTCTGATTGAAAATGAGGGATGACTCATATATTTCTTATCTGTTTTCACTCAGGTGAAGACTGAGATATGGGCAGTTAGACTAGAAAGGATTGAGGTTAGTAAGAAGGAGGTGTTATCAATTCTAGAATATGTGAAATTAGATAAGTCCCCTAGGCCGGATGGTATTTTTCTGAGGATTCTCTGGGACGTTAGGGAGGAAATGATGGAGCCTTTGGCCTTGATCTTTGAGTCATCATTGTCTACAGTTTCAAGAAGGGCAGCAGAGATGACCCAGATAATTATAGACCAGTGAGCCTTCCGTCTGTTGTAGGAAAGGTTTTGGAAAGGATTATATGAGATAGGACTTATAATCATTTAGCAAGCAACAATTTGATTGGAGATAGTCAACATGGTTTTGTCAAGGGCAGGTTGTGTCTCATAGAATGGGGTAGCAAAATGCTGGGGGTGGGGACAATCAAAATCTGGAGCTGGTTTAAGGAACAGATATTGTGTGTCCATGATAGGTATGTCCCTTTCAGGCAGGGAAGAACTGGTAAAGGTAAGGGAACTGTGGATTACTACAGAAATTGCATCTCTTGCTAAGTGGATGAAGGAGGCTTATGTGATGATGACATGAGATGGTTCGGATAAGGCGATGGAGAGTTACAGATTAGCTAGGAAGGATTTAAAGAAAGAGTTAAGAAGAGCAAAGAGAGGACATGAGCAGTCTTTAGCAGGTAGAATAAAGGAGAACCCTCAAGCTTTCTGCAGGTATGTGAGGAATAAAAGGATGACTAGGGTAGGAATAGGGCCAGTCAAAGATGGAAGTGGGAAGTTGTGTGTGGACCCAGTGGAGATTGAAGAGGTGCTAAATGAATATTTCTCATCAATTTTCACTCAGGAAAAGGAGAATATTGTAGAGGAGAAGAATAAAATACGGGATATTAGACTAGAAAGGATCGAGGTTAGTAAGGAAGAGGTGTTTTCAATTCTAGAAGGAGTGAAAGCAGAAACTTCCCCTGGGCCAAATAGGATTTATCCGAGGATTTTCTGGGAAGCCAGGGAGGAGGTATTGGAGCCCTTAGCTTTGATCTTTGAGTTGTCTTTGTCTACAGGTTGAGTACCACTGGACTAGCGGATTGCAGATGTTGTGCCCTTGTTCAAGAAGGGCAGTAGAGATGACCCAGGTAATTATAGACCAGTGAACCTTACATCTGTTTTAGGAAAAGTTTTGGAAAGGAACTTAGGATTTATAATCATCTTGCAAGCAACAATTTGATTTCAGGTAGTCAACATGGTTTCATCAAGGGCAGGTCATGTCTCACAAACCTCACTGAGTCTTTTGAGAAGGTGACCAAGCATGCAGTTGAGGGTAGGGCAGTTGACATGGTGTACATGGACTTCAATAAAGCCTTTGATAAGGTTCCACATGATAGGATATTGGATAAAATGCAGAAGCCTGGGATTGAGGGTGACTTAGCAGTTTGGATTAGAAACTGGCTTTCTGTAAGAAGGCAACGATTGGTGGTTGATGGAAAATATTCAGCCTGGACTCTGGTTACTAGTGTTGTGCCACAAGAATCTGTTTTGGGACCACTGCTGCTTGTCATTTTTATAAATGACTTGGACAGGCATAGGTGGATGGGTTAGTAAGTTTGCAGATGACACTAAAGTCAGTGGAGTAGTGGACAGTATGGAAGAATGTTGCAAGGGGACTTGGGTAAACTGCAGAATTGGGCTGGGAGGTGGCAAATGGAGGACAATGCTGATAAATGTGAGGTGATTCACTTTGGGAAGAATAACAGGAAGGCAGAATACTGGGTCAATGGAAAGATTCTAGGTGATGTGGATGTGCAGAGGGATCTTGTAGTCCATGCACATAGATCCCTGAAAACTGCCACCCAGATTGAAAGTGCTGCTGAGAAGGCATACGGTGTATTAGGTTTTATTAGTAGAGGGATTGAGTTCCAGAGCTGTAATGTCATGCTGCAACTATACAATACGCTGGTGTGGCCTAACTTGGAATATTGTGTACAGTTCTGGTCGCCCCATTACAGGAAGGATGTGGAAGCATTGGAAGAGGTGCAGAAGAGATTTACCAGGATGTTGCCTGTTCTGGAGCGAAGGTCTTATGAGGAAAGGCTGAGGGACTTGGGTCTGTTCTCATTGGAGAAGAAAGAGAAGGGATTTAATGGACACATACAAGATGATCAGAGGATTAGATAGGGTGGACAGTGAGAGTCTTTTTCCAAGGTGATGACGTCGGCTTGTACAAGGGGGCATAGCTGCAAATTGCGGGGTGATATATTTAAGACAGATGTCAGAGAGTGGTAAGGGCGTGGAATGCCCTGCCTGCCAGTGTAGTTAGCTCAGCCACATTCGGGGCATTTAAACAACCCTTGGATAAGCAATGTGTATTGTAGGGGGGTGGGCTTAGATTAGTTCAGGTCGGCACAACATTGAGGGCCGAAGGGCCTGTTCTGCACGGTATTGTTTTATGTCCTATGTTCTATGCTGAATTTCTGCAAAAGCATGATTTTTGTGGCTGATGCGGTGGGCTAGCCTGATGCTGGGTGGCCTTGTACGCTACAATCCATGGTGCAGTTTGAAGTAATAACAAAACTTTGTGGCTAATTTATCTTATTCATGAAAACAAACCATTCCAAAATGTTTAGCAATTTCGTATCATGCATAAGCTAATGTTAAAATGAATACCCCAATTCTTCAGGAACTCAGTAATTTGAAATGCTAGAGCAGGGCAATGTTATGGATGGATTTGAAAGAGAAGATGAGAATTTTTAAAATCAAAAGAGCACAATTTTCTATGATGAGTTAATAGCATGGACTCCACTGAGGGGCTGTATTCCTCTGAGTATACCAAGACCCCTGAGTAGAAGAACAGCATCATCTGTCCCAAAAATGATTTGCAACCAAATTGATCTCTGATGCATTAAAGTAGGTTAAGAAGGCATACAGGACATGCTTCTAGATTATAAGACGAGGGAGGAGCTGTACAAGATTTTGGTGAGATCAGAGCTAGAGTACTGTGTTACCATGCAATAAGAAGGATGTGATTGTGGTGGAGGGGATGCAGGGAAGATTCTCCAGGATTTTGCCTGGGTTGGAGCATTCCTCAATGAAGAGAAAGCTCAGGTCTTTTTAAGAGCAGAGAAGGTGGAGAGGGGGACCTGATTGGGGTATAAAAAATTTGAGAGCCCTGGATCTGGTGGATTAAGTACAGCTGTTCCCCTTAATTGAAGAGTCAATAACAAGAGGGCATAATTTTTAAGGTGTAGGTTAGGAGGTTTAGAGAGGACTTGAAGAAAAATGTTTTCACCCAGAGGGTGGTAGGAATCTGGAATGCACTGCTGAAAATGTGTTGCTGGAAAAGCACAGCAGGTCAGGCAGCATCCAAGGAGCAGGAGATTCGACGTTTCGGGCATAAGCCCTTCTTCAGGAATGACACTGCCTAGAAGTTGGCTGAGGCAGGAAACCTTAAAGTCATTAAAAGGAATATGGATGAGCCATTGAAAACATCGTAACATTCAAGGATATGGGCCAAGTGCTGGAAAGTGGGATGAGTGTAGATGGATCACTGCAAGTTATTTTATGCTCTATGACTGACTAAAGTGATGGCATTGTTCTGTAAATAGTGTAAGCATTCTCATTTGTACGTCAATATTTCAACCTTGCAACAGTACTGATGATACTGGTATTTGTGCAAGTTTTTAACTCTCTTCATTCTTTCTGATTCAAACTATATTAATTGGATTTATTTTTTACGTATAACAAATAATTGTTTTGGGGTGGGTTTCTTTCCACTACATTGTATACAATTGAGTCAGTATTTATTTTGGATTACTGTAACTTAATAGATAAATAATTAGATTGATATGTATTTATTGGGTGTCACAGAAACTTTGATTATTGCAGGCAGTAAAGAAGGTAAAATATATGATTGCCTTCATAGCAAGAGGATTCAAGTACGTAAACAAGGATGTGTTGTTGTTGCAATTATACAGGCTACTGGTGAAACCACACTTGGAATATTGGTTCTGCTTATCTGAGGAAGGATGTTCTTGATATATGATAGAATCTTAGAATCTCTACAGTGTGGAAACAGGCCATTTAGCCCATCGAGTCCACGCTGACCCTCTGAAGAGCATCCCACCCGGATCACCCACCACCCTATCCCTTTAACCCTACATTTCCCTAGCCTGCATATCCCGTGGACATTATGGGTATTTTAGCATGGCCAGTCCACCTAACCAGCACGTCTTTGGACTGTGGGAAGAAACCGGAGCACCTAGTGGAAACCCACACAGACATAGGGAGACTCCACACAGTCACATGAAGGTGGAATTGAACCTGGGTCCCTGGTGCTGTGCAATGGCAATGCTCTCTGCTAAGGCTAAAGAGAGTGCAGTGAAGATTTACCAAACGGATTCCTAGGCTGGCAGAAATAACGTATGAGGAGATATTGTGTTAGTTAGAATTGTATTCACTGGAGTTTAGAAGACTGATGGGGGCGCTCATAGAAACCTATAAAATTCTAACAAGACTAGACAGATTAGATACAGGAAGGACTTTCCCAATTTTGGGGGTCTAGAACCAGGGGTCACAGTTTAAGGATATAGGGAAGGCCATTTAGAACTGAGATGAGGGGGAATTTCTTCAGCCAGAGTCATGTGCCTCTGGAATTCATAACTATGGAAAGTTGTTGAGACCAAAACATCATGTTTTCGAGACAGAGTTAGATATAGCTGTTGTGATGTTGGGAAGGGTAGGATTAGGGTATTGAGCTTGATGATCAGCCATGATCATATTGAATGGTGGCTGAAAATGTGTTGCTAGAAAAGCGCAGCAGTTTAGGCAGCATCCAAGGAGCAGGAGAATCCATATTGAATGGTGGAGCAAGCTTGAGGGGTTGAATGCCCTACTCCTGTTCTTATCATCTATGTTTCAATATTATGTTTCTATAAAGTGAACTGTCCCCGAAGCTTCTTGAGGTAAGTAAAAAGGAAAAGATTAGATAGGAAAAATATGGGCTTGTCATAAATTGAGGAAAATTTATGGTGGAGAAAATAATCAATTACTTTGCATCTGTCTTCGCAGAAAAGAACACAAGAAATCTCTCAGATATACTTGGTGAAATTCTGGAATGAAAGAAAATTAATATTAGTTAAAAAGGAGTACAGGTACACAATCCTTTATCTGAAATCTTTGGGGCCAGTTGTTTTTCGGAATTCAGAATTTTTCACATTTCTGAATAAATGACATTTTCACAGTGAAATAAAAAAATTATCTAACAACAGACGCACGTGTGAAAAGTACGAGCACTGAGACACAATTGATGCCTGCTAGTGCTGGGCCACACCACCGTGTCACATCGGAGTGACGTGGTTCAGGTGGGTGTAGAGTTGGGTTACCTGTTCGCATGCCAAAATGACGCTCCATACTCCACAAAAAAACATTTAAATTTCGGAGCTTTTAGGATTTCAGAATCTTGGATAAAGGATTGTGTACCTCTACTTTAAAAAACTTAACTGTATTGAAGAATAATAAATTCCTTGGATGACGTGAGCTTCATCTCAGTGTTGAAGGAGATGGCAAGGGAGATGGTGGATGTATTGGTTGTTATCCTTCAATGTGTTGTATTTTTATACAAAGATTCCTGTGGACTAGAAAGTCACAAATGTAATCACTATTTTAAGAGGGAAGGAGGACGAGGAATACGGACCAGTCAGGAGTAGGGAAAATGTCAGAACGACAGGATGTGATAATGGGCATTTAACAAATGACCCTGTGCAATTTTGACAATTTGGAATCATGAAGCTGACGTTATTTTTGGCAAACGGGAAAGTTTATGAGGATGTTACTTGTAGCATTGAAGGAAAGTCTGTGCATGTGGTGTATTTAGCTTTTGGTAAGGTTCCACGCAAGAAGTTAGTAAATTAAATTAGCCAACTCAAGGAAAAATATATACAGATTGAGAATCTGTTAACAATAAGAAAGCAGAGCTTAGGAATAAACTCATCATTCTCAGGTTCTCAGGATGGCAGGCTATTACCATTGAACTGCTGCAAGAATCAGTGCTGGGGTTTACAGCTGTGACAATCTGCATAAATGATTTAGATGTGGGAACCAATTTCCAAGCTGCATAGAAACAACGTAAGTTATGAATAGGATGGAAGGAGCTTAAAGAGGACTTGGAGAGACTGGCTGGGAATTTCCCTCCTTGGAGCTGATTAAATAGGAGAAATAATTAAGCAAGCTTATCCCAAGGGAAAAATAATATATCCCCTTCTCTCTATCTCTGTCAATAAATGCTGGACAAGAAATCTATGGGTGAATTCCCCTGACTTGCCAGAAATTAAGTCTCTTAACTCGTCAATAAATGGCTGTTAAGGGCCCCAATTCTCCACCACAATTACCTCCATTCCTAATTCCTGATGAAGGGCTTTTGCCCGAAGTGTCGATTTTGCAGCACTTTGGATGCTGCCTGAACTGCTGTACTCTTCCAGCACCACTAATCCAGAATCTGGTTTCCAGCATCTACAGTCATTGTTTTTACCAAGAAGGCTGGTTAGTTTTCTAACCGTGATGATCTTCCTCTCGAGTTTTGAGGTGGACCAGTGCTGCCACATGTTCAAATCTGGGAGCATTCTAAGTCATGGATGGTGGGCAAAGAGTCGTCTCTGAAATTATAGCCTTGCCCTTGCTTTAATGTATTTGTAAAAACTCTTTGGATTCTCCTTAATTCTATTTGCCAAAGCTACCTCAAGTCCCCTTTTTGCCCTCCTGATTTCCCTCTTAAGTATGCTCCTACTGCCTTTATACCCTTCTAAGGATTCACTCGATCTATCCTGTCTATACCTGACATATGCTTCCTTCTTTTTCTTAACTAAACCCTCAATTTCTTTAGTCATCCAGCATTCCCTATACCTACCAGCCTTTCCTTTCAGGAGAAAGTGAGGATTGCAGATGTTGGCGATCAGAGCTGAAAATGTGTTGCTGGAAAAGTGCAGCAGGTCAGGCAGCATCCAAGGAGCATGAAGAAGGGCTCATGCCCGAAACGTTGACTCTCCTGATCCTTGGATGCTGCCTGACTTGCTGCGCTTTTTCAGCAACACATTTTCAGCCTTTCCTTTCACCCTGACAGAAATATACTTTATCTGGATTCTCGTTATCTCATTTCTGAAAGCTTCCCATTTTCCAGCTATCCCTTTACCTGCGAACATCTGCCTCCAATCAGCTTTTGAAATTTCTTGCCTAATACCGTCATAATTGTCCTTGCCTAATACCGTCATAATTTAGAATTTCAACTCTTACATCTGGTCTATCCTTTTCCATCACTATTTTAAATCTAATAGAATTATGGTCACTGGCTCCAAAGTGCTCCCCCACTGACACCTCAGTCACCTGCCCTGCCTTATTTCCCAAGAGTAGGTCAAGTTTTGCATCCACATACTGAATCAGAAAATTGTCTTGTACACACTTAACAAATTCCTCCCCATCTAAACTCTTAACACTATGGCATTCCCAGTCTATGTTTGGAAAGTTAAAATCCCCAACCATAACTACCCTATTATTCTTACAGATAGCTGAGATCTCCTTACAAATTTGTTTCTCAATTTCCCTCTGACTATTAGGGGGTCTATAATACACTCCTAATAAGGTGATCATCCCTTTCTTATTTCTCAGTTCCACCCAAAAAACTTCCCTGGAAGTATTTCTGGGAATATCCTCCCTCAGCACAGCTGTAATGCTATCCCTTATCAAAAATGCCACTCTCCCTCCTTTCTTGCCTCCCTTTCTATCCTTCCTGTAGCATTTGTATCCTGGAACATTAAGCTGCCAGTCCTGTCAATTCCTGAGCCATGTTTCTGTAATTGCTATGATATCCCAGTCCCATGTTCCTAACCGTGCCCTGAGTTCATCTGCCTTCCCTGCTAGTCCCCTTGCATTGAAATAAATGCAGTTTAATTTATTAGTTCTACCTTGTCCTTGCCCGTCCTGACTGTTTGACTTGCTTCTGTTCTCAGATTGATCTCTTTCCTTACCATCTCCCTGGGTCCCACTCCCCTACCTTTCTAGTTTAAATTCTCTTGAGCAGCTCTAGCAAATCTCCCTGCCATGTTTTAGTCGCCTTCCAATTTAGGTGCAATCCATCCTTCTTGTACATGTCACTTCTACCCCAAAAGAGATGCCAATGATCCAAAAATGTGAATCCTTGTCCCATACACCAGCTCCTCAGCCATGCATTCATCTGCTCTGTCCTCCTATTCCTATCCTCATTAGCTCGTAGCACTGGGAGTAATCCAGGTATTACTACTCTCAAGGACCCCCTTTTTAAATTCCTGCCTAATTCTCTGTAATCTCCCTTCAGAATCTCAATTTTTTTCCCTTCCTATGTCGTTGGTTCAAATGTGTACAATGACCTCTTGCTGGCCCCTCTCCCCCTTGAGAACATTCTACACCCTCTTTGGGACATCCTTGATCCTAGCACCAGGGAAGCAACATACCATTCTGATTTTTCGCTGCTGGCAACAGAACCGTCTGTCTGTACCTCGGACTAGAGGGTAGTCTAAGGGTTTGGAAGGATATGGGGCCGGGTGCAGCAGGACCTTGACCAGCTGGGGAGGTGAGCCGAGAAATGGCAAACGGAGTTTAATATAGGTAAGTGTGAGGTCTTGGAAAGTCAAATCAAGTCAGAAGTTTCATGGTGAATGGTAGAACCTTGAGGAATGTAGTGGAACAGCGGGATCTTGGAGTTCAGGTGCACGGTTCTCTGAAAGTGGAGTCACAGGTAGACCGGGAGACAAGGCAGTGAAGAAGGCTTTTGGCACACTGGCCCTTATCAGTCAGGGCATTGAGTATCGAAGTTCGAAAGTTATGTTGCAGTTGTACAGGACGTTGGTGAGGCCACACTTGGAGTATTGTTTTCTGTTTTAGTCACCTTGTTATAGGAAGGATATGATTAAATTGGGAAGAGTGCTGAAGAAATTTACAAGAATGTTGCCAGAACTCAAGGGTCTGAGTTATAGGGAGAGGATAAACAAGCTAGGACTATTTTCTTTAGAACATAGAGGACTGAAGGGGAATCTTATAGAAGTGTATAAGATCATGAGAGGCATGCATAGGGTGAAAACACAGCCTTTTTCCCAGGATTGGGGAATCGAGGACGAAAGGGCATCAGTTTAAGGGGGGGAAAGAATAAAAAGGAACCTGAGGAGCAACATTTTTACACAGAGGGTGGTACGCATGTGGAATGAGCTGCCAGTGGAAGTGGTTGAGGCATGCACATTAACAACATTTAGGAGGCATTTGGACAAATACATGGTAAGGAAAGGTTTAGAAAGGTATGGGCCAAGTGCAGGAAATGGGGTTAACGTGGATGGGCATTTCGGTCAGCATGGATCAGTTTGGGCCATACTGTAGGACTCTATGACTCTGTGACTCTATTTGACAAGTTGGAGTATTCTTATAAATTGGAACTAAAGGTTTTTGTTCAAAAAGGTACAGAAAATACTTAAACTGAACTTTTTATTCACATTCTACCAGTGTAGCAAATCTTGTCTTTACTAACGACTGACCCCTGATGTTAAGGAATCAATGTTGAAGGATCATCTGAAGCTATTTTGGTGGCTACTGACATTATTATATAATGCATCATGTTTGTTCATTGCAATCTCTCCAAATAGTCATACAGTCATAGAGTATACAGCACGGAAACAGACCTTTCAATCCAACTTATCCATGCCGACCAGATATCCCAACCCAAGAAAGAAATATGCAGAGAAAAAATGAGGTACGAAGGTAAACTGGCCAAAAATATAAAGGAGGATAGTAAAAGCTTTTTTAGGTATGTGAACAGCAAAAAAATGGTTAAGACTAAAATTGGGCCCTCGAAGACAGAAACAGGGGAATATATTACGGGGAACAAAGAAATGGCAGAAGAATTGAATTGTTACTGCAGATCTGTGTTTACTGGGGAAGACACAAGCAATCTCTCTGAGGTAACAGTGGCTGAAGGACCTGAATTTAAGGGAATGTATATTTGCCAGGAATTGGTGTTGGAGAGACTGTTAGGTCTGAAGGTTGAGAAGTCCACGGGGCCTGATGGTCTACATCCCAGGATACTGAAGAAGGTGGCTCAAGAAATCGTGGATGCGTTGGTGATTATTTTCCAGAGTTCAATAGATTCGGGATCAGTTCCTGCGGATTGGAGAGTGGCTAATGTTATACCACTTTTTAAGAAAGGTGGGAAAGAGAAAGCAGGAAATTCCTTGCAGGAAATTATAGACCAGTTAGTCTGACCTCAGTGGTGGGAAAGATGCTGGAGTCTATTATAAAGGATGAAATTACGACACATCTGGGTAGTAGTAACAGGATAGGTCAGAGTCAGCATGGATTTATGCAGGGGAACTCATGCTTGACTAATCTTCTGAAATTTTTTGAGGATGTAACTCTGAAGATAGACGAGGGAGATCCAGTAGATGTAGTGTACCTGGACTTTCAGAAAGCTTTTGATAAAGTTCCACATAGGAGGTTAGTGAGCAAAATTAGGGTGCATGTATTGGGGGCAAAGTACTAACTTGGATTGAAAGTTGGTTGGCTGACAGGAAACAAAGAGTAGTGATAAACGGCTCCATTTCGGAATGGCAGGCAGTGACCAGTGGGGTATCGCAGGGATCAGTGCTGGGACCGCAGCTTTTTACAATATATGTTAATGATATAGAAGATGGCATTAGTAATAACATTAGCAAATTTGCTGATGCTATTAAGCTGGCTGCTAGGGTGAAATGTGAGGAGGATGTTAGGAGATCACAGGGTGGCCTGGACAGGTTAGGTGAGTGGTCAGATGCATGGCAGATGCAGTTTAATGTGGATAAATGTATGGTTATCCACTTTGGTGGCAAGAACAGGAAGGCAGATTACTACCTAAATGGAATCAATTTAGGTAAAGGAGCAGTACAAAGAGATCTGGGTGTTCTTGTACACCAGTCAATGAAGGTAAGCATGCAGGTACAGCAGGTAGTGAAGAAGGCTAATAGTATGCTGGCCTTCATAACAAGAGGGATTGAATATAGAAACAAAGAGGTTCTTCTGCAGCTGTACAGGACCCTGGTGAGATTGCATCTGGAGTACTGTGTGCAGTTCTGGTCTCCAAATTTGAGGAAAGACATTCTGGCTATTGAGGGAGTGCAGTGTAGGGGAAACTGCTGTCTTTGAAATAGGTCTGTTCCACATATCCGACAAAGAGGCAGGCATAACTGGGGCCCATGCAGGCCCACACAGTCCCAATACACCATCTGCCATGGCGAAGGTCTTCAAGTCCTCCGTTTCTTCCTCTCCCGCCCACCCAATCAGTACCCCTCCACCAACGCACTCATTCATTTGGCGGAACTGGTCCTCACCCTGAACAACTTCTCCATCGAATCTTCCAACTTCCTTCAGACCAAAGTGGTGGCTATGGGGGCCTGCATGGGCCCCCACTGTGCCTTCCTCTTCGTCGGATACATGGAACAGTCCATCTTCTGTTCCCCAACCTTTTCTGCCTATTTATCTTACCCACCACCACCACTCCTGCATTCCTGGTGAAGGGCTTATGTGCCTGAAATGTCGACTCTCCTGCTCCTCAGATGCTGCCTGATCTGCTGTGCTTCTTCAGTGCCACATTTTCCGCCCCTGTTCTCCAAGCATCTGCAGTCCTCACTTTCTCTCTACTCCTGTTCCAAAGCTGAGTTTGAGATCACAAGTAAACTTCTGGACAAAATTTGCTGCTTAGTACTTAGCCTGAACTGGTACTATCCATGCAGGCAGTCTTGATTAAAGAAAGAAACCCTGAAAGAAAGGATAAAGAAGGTGATGTTATTAAGTGACTGTTACACAATGAAGCCCCTGAAAATCAAAGTGCTGATCAACAATAAACAAAGTGCCATAGAGCAAAACCCAAAGAAAGATCCCAAACTGTTTTAGCCCCTGACTGACTAACGGGGCTTTACCAAATGCAGGAATTTAAGAAAAAAGAATTAAGCAGCAATTATTCATGTTTATTTCTTCAAATATATACTATATCGGTGAGTGGGTGACCTATGAATGGCTGTACAAATTCCATCATATAATGGTATAAAACACAGGGAACAGTATAGTTTGGGTGCAACAGAGAAAGAGTAGGTTGTTACTTAAATAATTACAAAATGGCTGGCTCATCTGCATTGTTTACAAACAATTTTTAAAATGTCAAATGCCAAAGGAGGGGAATAATGTAGGGTAGATTTGCTTTACAACTCCTTCTTTTCACCATTCATCATCAAAGTTAGGAGAATCTAAATATTCTCACTGACTGCTGTTTCCAAATAATACTTTGTGGGGACCCTGCACTCCCTGGACATAACACCTGGAGAATATCCTTTCTTAATCTGTAACAGATATAGGTAGGGTTAATGATAGGTGTATTTTCCCAAGGATGGGGGATTTCAAGATTAGGAGGCATATTTTTTAACGGGAGATGAGAGAGATATTTAAAAGGCATGAGGGATTTTTTTTACACAGAGGGTGATTCACATGTGGGATGAACTTCTTGAGGAACTGGTGGATGTGGGAACGGTTACAGTGTTTAAAAGACGCTTGGATAAGTACTTGAGTAGGAAAGGTTAGGAAGCATATGGGCCAAGAGCAGGCAGGTGGGACTAGTTTCATTGGGATTGTGTTCAGCATGGACTGAAGGGTCTGTTTCTGTGCTGTATGACACTATGACTCCATAAAGATGAAGATGATGTTATATTGTCACAATGGAGTCGAAAATATATGTCAATAAGTCAATAAATGTCGCATTTTAAAAGTAGTAAATAGAACTTTGGTATAGAGTTTAGTGTACTGAACAATATCTGGCAAATAGAAGTCTAATTATACACCACAGCATTGACTCATTGGGTGAAACAAATCTGTTAGTTAATTTTGCACTCCAGCATGTGGCCATTTTTTCTTTTCTTGCTTTTATCAGCAAACTGGTCAATTTATTTCTCTTTCATATACTAGTAAAGCTTCCTCTTAAATGGATCCATATCATTTACTATTACTCCTTCAAAAGCGAGTCTCCTCATTCTTAAGGGATTCAGAAAAAATATTTCCCTAATTTTACATTTTACTGGCCATCAACATAAGATAGTTACCAAGATTTGGTACTCTGCCTTTGAAGCCGTATTTTTAAATAAAATATAAATGCTCTCTCTTGGTTGGATTTTCATTACAGTGGTGGGTGGTTCTCGTCAGGAAATGTCCTGACTCCATTTTGGTTAAAAGAATGCTCCAAATTTCATAGCTTTTGCTTTGGAAAGGCTTGCAATCTTAAAAATGAAATATAGGTAGTCAGGATGGTGGATTAGCACTGAGGCAAGTATATCTGAAGTCATGCATCAGTTCTCTGGGACTTGGTCCGGTTGTTTCAGAGACAGTGAAGGCCTCTACTATTTGATACTGACAATAATTCCTATTCATATAAATTATTCAAAGCTTTTAGATCTTCTCAAGTGATTAACCTCAGAAAAACAAACAATAGTTTGCACTATTGTATACTGTTTACAAGATGCAGTACAGCAATTCATAAAGACTCCTTTGACAGTACCTTTCCAGTCTGTCGGCTGTAACACCTAGAACAACAAGAGCAGCAAATGCAGCAAATACCTCTAATTTCAAGTTCCTCTCCAAATTACACACTGTTCTGACTTGGAACTACATCGCCATTCCTTCAATGTTGCTGTGTCAAAATCCTGGAACTCCCTTCTTAATAGCCCTGTGGTTGTATCTACATGTGATGAATTGCAGCAGTTCGAGAATGTGGCTCATAACCAGGATTACTGGGAATGGGTAATAAGTTATTCCTGATTAAGGGCTTTTGCCTGAAACGTCAATTTTCCTGCTCCTCGGATGCTGCCTAACCTGCTGTGCTTTTCCAGCACCACTCTGATCTAAACTCTGGTTTCCAGCATCTGCAGTTCTCACTTTTGCCTATGGGTAATAAGTGCTGACTTTGCCAGGAACACCCACATCACATAAAAGAATGAAAATTGGTCAGAACATTGAGTATCAGAGTCAGGATGTCATGCTGTAGCTATACAGGACATTGGTGATGCTACTTTTAGAATGCTGTGTAGAATTCTGGTTGCTGTGCTATAGGAAAGATGTGTTTAATTTTGAGAATGTACAGAAACGATTTACAAGGATATTGCCGGGATTGGAGGGTTTGAGTTTTAATGAGAGGCTGAATAAGCTGTGGCTTTTTTTCCCTGGAGTGCTGAAGGCTGAGGGGTGATCTTATAGAAGTTTATACAATCATGAGGGGCATGGATAGGGTGAATAGCAATTAATTGGAGGACTTCGAAGCTAGAGGGCATATTTTTAAGATGAGGAGAAAGTTTTAGAAAATGACATGTGGGCAATTTTGTTTTACACAGGGCGGCTCGTATGTGGTCAGATTGGAATGCCTGGTCGGTGTGGATGAGTTGGATTGAAGGGTCTGTTTCCATGCTGTGTGACTCTTACATCTGTGACTCTATAAATAAATGCTTGCTTCACATGTTGATATTGGTTTTGGGAATTAGTCCATAACACCTTGACTCTAACACCTTGTAGACCTTTAAACCATACTGCCAGAAGCCACATGTAGGGGTCACCTTCTGTTCAAATACATTACAGTTTATCTGTTGTAGGGTAAAATCTCTTACAGTACAAATCGAAGGCATTCAGCTATCCAATTAACAGTTGTATAGTCATAATCCGCTTGTACTTGCTGCTATTCAGGTCATTGTGTTGTATCTTGTAGTGTTTGCATTTTCATAATTAAATGGGAAAAAATGTAATGGTATCAGTAGCTTAGTGTATAAGTAACTTGAGGAACTTTTATTCTTAAAAAAGATGAAGCAGCTAGTATGGACCTTGAGCACTTTTTGCAGTAACTACACAGAGTATGGCATTTTTAAATATGGTTTCACTGTTTCATCATCTGCAGTTTTCTTCCATCACATTAAAGATGACAATCGTACACTCTGAAGTGGTAGTTAATCACTATAAAACTTTGTTCATTGAGCATAGCAGTTGGGACATCATGTTGTGGCTGTACAGGACACTTGTGAGGCAACTTTTAGAATACTGCTTTCAGTTCTGGTCTCTCTGCTTTTGGAACGATGTTGTTAGACTTGAAAGGGTTCAGAAAAGATTTACAAGGATGTGGCCAGGATTGGAGTGACCGAGCCAAAGGGAGAGGCTGAATAGGCTGGTGCTATTTTTCCTGGAGCTTTGGAGGCTGAGGGGTGACCATTTGGATGTTTATAAAATCATTAGGGGCATGGATAGGGTGAATGGTCAAAGTCATTTTCCCAGGGTAGAGGAAAGATATCTGGTTGGCACACAGGAGTTAGACCGAAGGGTCTGTTTCCGTGCTGTATAACTCTATGTCCAACAAGATTTCCTTCTGCTTTTGACACCAAATGTGGAGGTGAATATATCAAAGTGGAAGGCACCTCTACTCGAGGTCAGGCTTACCAGCGTAATTGCATTCTTCTCAGCTTATTACATATGAAGGTACATTCTATTGACAGGATGCTCTGACCTCAGGAACTCTGACAAATGGATATAATGTTTAAAAGGCACCTAGACAGCACTTGGCTCTCTGCAACCCAGACACTTTACTCAACTTTTGTTGATCAGCTTTGCCCATCCTGGAGCTGTTGGAGACCACCAAAAAAGTAATACCTCACTTTAGCAATGTCTCGCTAAAGGTGTTCATGAAGGTTGGCCAGGAGGGGTTAAGTTCTTTTACCAGTGATAGCCACAAGAGGCTAATCCAGTTAATTTAAGGCAGCCTGGACAAAGCTGGCTGAGGAGGTTCTGTTCTCATGGACGACTCAGGAGAACTTGGCTCCACTGTCATAAGAGGATGAATGATCTGAGCAAAAAAGCTGCTTGTTTATAAAGGAGCCAAATAACTGAAGTTTGTACTCAGTGGAGGAAAATGTGAACCCTGATAAGTATATGCCTCATATGTATCTGTTTCCTGCTTTTGGCTAACAAGTTTGTGTCTTGTGGCACAGTGATAGTGTCCCCACCTCTGAGCCAAGTCCCACCTACTCATAACATCTCTGAAGAGGTTGATTAGGAAAAATATCAACAAGACTGTGCCTGTGCACACACTTCCAGTCTGTTGGAGTGTTTGTTGAACTGTTTGATGTCTGTTCATGGAAATCAAGCTTTGCTGTTCCAAAAGTAGTCACAAAAGTTAGATTTTATCAAAGTATGCAAAGTTCCTAACTGACCTGTCTCTTTTAGATACTGGTTAACCGAAAGCACAACCAGGCATTCAAATAAAGAGCCATTAACTTTGACTTTTTTTTATCTTTTGTTCCCCCTTTGTCCCAGTTTATCCTTTTTAAAATTATGCTTGTATACTCTGTCCCTTCCTAGCCAACTCGTAACATTATTGTCAAAAGAGTTGCTTCAGAAGCGTGCCTATTCCTTCTCCTGAACAATTCTCCCTCTAATTAATTTAAAGCCCTCTCCAGCATCCGCTTCTTTGCTTTGCCAGGACAGTGGTCCCAACACGGTTTTTGGCAGGCAGATGGCTTTTGTCATTCACAGCTGGTCACAACCCTACAAACCAATTAATCACTACTAGTTCCTGGCCAGATCTTACTTTGTGCACACCTTGGTGCCAACTTAATTGCAACCAGCCTACCCCATTGGTTGTAAATAGAATCATAGAATCCCTACAGTGTGGAAACAGACCATTTGGCCCAACAAGTCCACACGAACCCTCCGAAGAGTAACCCACCCAGATTCATTCCCCTCCCTATTACTCCACATTTGCCTCTGACTAATGCACCTAACCTACACATCCCTGAACACTATGGGCAATTTAGCATGGCCAATCCTCCTAACCTGCACATCTTTGGATTATGGGAAGAAACCGGAGCACCCAGAGGAAGCCCATGCAGACACTGGGAGAATGTGCAGACTCCACACAGGCAGTTGCCTGAGGCTGGAATCGAACCCAGGTCCCTGATGCTATGAGGCAGCAGTGCTAACCACTGAGCCACCGTGCCACACTGAACCAATTAAGCAGTGTAGCAAATCCCTACCACAATTCTTTGGTATACAATAGCCTTTTCCCACTTAATTCCACAATCAAAAAAAACTTCAAAATAAAGATATGGTTAGCATTGCTGCCTTACCGCACCAGGAACCTGGGTTCGATTCCACCTTTGGAAGTTTGCATGTTCTCCCCATATCTGCATGGGTTTCCTACCACAGTCCAGAGATGTGCAGATTAGGTAGATTGGCCATGGGAAATGTGGGGATATGGGGATAGGGTGAGGGCCTGGGTAGAGTGCTCTTTGAAGGATTGGTGTAAACTTGGAAGCTTAATGGTTTCTTTCCAACATCATAGAGATTCTATGGTCTTTCCATCAACAAATGCAAGACAGTTTTCAAGCTGACTTGTATGAAACGTTCTGAGAATTTTAACAGCAAAACATTAATCCACTGAAGGGAAATCAAATTTGTGTCCATCCAATTAAACTCCCATTTCCCAAGTGCACGAGGGCATGTGCATCTAATAAACTCTGCTTGGACACAGAAAATCACATCCTTGATCTTGGATTTTTATCCTGAATGAAGTAGATGGTAAAGCATTATTATTATTATAGTGATATGAATGAAATCTCATCCATTCCAACTGAAATATGCTTGCTCAGAAATAAGGATATTACTGTACCTATAATTTCAGAGCTGTACAATGATTAAGGAACACTGGAAGCTAGACAAACACTTAGCTGTGGACTAGTATAGTTCTTAATTTCCCAATCTAGCAGATAAATCATTAAATCTCAGTTGCTAGTATCTATTTGTTTTACTTTCATGGAATCATTTTGTCACAGAAAGGGTACAGTATAAATTGAGTCTATTTGACTTGTCAAGTTTGTGCCAGCTCTCTGTAAAAACCGTTTGGTTAATCCCTTTTCCTTATTGCTGTGCTGAAAGCTGCAATTGAATTTGCTTCCAAGATACTCTCAGGCAGTACATTCCAAATTTTAGCCATTCACCTTATATTTGATTTGACTTGATTTATTATTGTCACATGTACCGAGATGCAATGAAAAGTATTGTTTTGCATGCTAACTAGACAAATTATACCTTACATAAGTACATAAGGGTAGTAGAACAGAATATAGTGTTACAGCTACAGAGAAGGTTCAGAGAAAGATGTATGAGAGGTCTGTTCATAAATCTGATAACAGCAGGGAAGAAGCTGTTCTTGAATCTGTTGGTATGTGTTTTCAAACTTTTGTTTCTTCTGCCTGATGGAAGAGGGTGGAAGAGAGTATAACTGGGTTGGGGTCTTTGATTATAGTGACAGCTTTTCCTGCTGCCTCAGGAATGTAAACCGAGTCAGTGAAAAGAAGGCTGGTTTTCAAGATGAACTGGGCTATGTTTCTAACTCTCTAATTTCTTTTGGTCCTTGGCAGAGCAGTTCTCATATGAGGCTGTGTTGCATCCAGGTAGGATGCTTTCTATGGTGCATCTGTCAAAATTGGAAAGCGTCATTGTGGACATGTTGAAATTCCTTAACCCTCTGAGGAAGTAGAGGCATTGGTGTGATTTCTTTACTGTAGTGTTGATGTGAATGGACGATCGCCTGATCACAATCACCTGATGAAGGAGCGTCACTCTGAAAGCTAGTGTACTTCCAATCAAACCTGTTGGACTATAACCTGGTGTGGTGTGATTTTTAACTTTGTACACCCCAGTCCAACACCGGCATCTCCAAATCAATGGACAAGGACAGACTGTTGGTGATATTTACTCCTAGGAGCTTGAAGCTCTCAACCACCTGCATCTCAGCACCATTGATACAGACAGGGCCATGTTCTCTCGTCCACTTCCTGAAGTCGATGACCAGCTTCTTTACTTTGCTGACATTGAAGTAGCTACATTGAACAAGGCCTCGGGATATTCTGCTTCAATACTTTTTCTGATATTGATTCAATCTTAAAATTGAGTATTAAGTTTACATTGGTTTAAGTTATTGTCACTTCTGATATTGGTTTAATGGCTGTAAATTCAGTGGAAAGTGCATTTAGTAGATGGAAGAAACAGGTTTTCTTTGAGAACTCAAATAAAATTACAGTAATAAAGTATTTTCTCTACTTCCCTGATGTTAGTGCCTCTTCTTGGAAAATGCAGATTTACATGGCAACCACCTTCTCAGTTACTGGCTAAAATGACCTGTCCAATTTGAGCCTAAGTAGGATCCTGCTCAACCATGGGGTTCAGGTTTTGAAGCCCAATCAGATCCATATTGATCTAATGTGCAGATGCTGGGGTTGGACTGTGGTGGACAGAGTCAGAAGTCACACGACATTAGGTTATAATTCTACAGGTTTATTTGAACTCACTAGCTTTCAGAGCACTGCTCCTTCATCAGGTGAAGTCATATTGATATACTGATCCAAATATGATTTGGAATGGGAGCAATGGCAGTTCCTCCACCTTGTCCTTGAATCTTTCTACTGATAACTGAGATGACTTATTGAACACAGGAAAACTGGAATCTGTATTTCATAAATGAAATATAAGAGCTTCATTTGTATTTCAGGACACACATATACTTGCCTTGTCGAATACTGGAATGAGTCATGCTGAACTTTGTCCGCTGTCTCCCACTCAGATTGACAATAAAATCAACCACTGTTAAATGCAATAGTCTGCTAATTACTTTGATTTTATATTTGACCTTAAAGGACGAGCTCATCTGTTCTCTCAGGTGGACCTAAAATATCCCACTACATAGTCAAAGAGGATTACAGGCATTGTCCTCGTGGCCTATTGAATGAGAGTTGGGAGGATATTAGAATTCAACAAAAGAAGTAAATATGGGTCCTTTGCACATATGTTCCTTTAATGAACTATATCTTTAACCTTGCCTAACAAGAGAAGTTAGTTGACTTGCCTTGTGGTTTTTTAAAAAATCTTTAAAGCAATATGTAGTCATTGTGAATTACTTAAATAAAATAAAGTTAAAGAATTATAGATCTATAAGCAACTAACTATTCTTGTCTCCATTGTATAACGCTAGATATAAAATAGTTTGTTGGTTTCTTGACGTAATGGGCTGGAAAACTGTTGGAGGCATTTTATAAACTTGCTTAACATTGCTACAAATTTAGTTTGTTCAGTCTGAATGAAAATTTAAAGTTACCCATGATTACTGTATTCCTTTTGCTACATGCACTTCTAATTTCCTAATTTACACTCTGCTCAACTGTTCAATGGCTGTTAAGAGGCCTATTAGCTCCTCCTACCAGCGTTTTCTGCCCATCTCTTGGCACTACCAAGGCTGTTTCCTTCATCTTGATTCTCTGAGCTAAACTTCTGCTGACTTTGATCCATTCTGCTTTTATCAGGCCTAACCTCCCTCCAATTTTCTCCATTGTTTATCTATTTTCAAAGTCAGTTATCTTGGAATATTTCATTGACAGCCTTGGTCACTCTGCAACTGCAGTGGCTACTCACATTTACTCTATCTATGCCACTAAGTCATTAATTTTAATGGGAGTATAGTATGCATTTAGATATCATGCCTCTTAGTTTTAACCTTTTGTTATTTATTCCTGATATTGCCTTGTACCAGTGTCCAGTTACTTTATTTGTTAAGCTTTCTGCTCCTTTCTGGCACATTCTGCTTCTTTTTACTCAAAACACTACAGCCTTGGTGTTCCTCTTGCAGCTTATGAACTTGTCCTTACCACTACCACTTTTCTAAACTGCAAACACACCACCCGAGTGCTCCAGCTGTTACTTGCACCTTCACCATGTTGAAATCAAAGCTGTAATCTGCAATATATTTTACCACAATTTTGAAACTGGTCATTTCTTTCAGGCTTCTCTTTTTTTTAAAAAAAATTCAAATTTGAAGTTACTGTGATATTATATGGGTATGTGTTTCATCCAAATCTTTACAGTCTCATGATTTGAAGATGCTGGTGTTGGACTGGGGTATACAAAGTTAAAAATCACACAACACCAGGTTATAGTCCAACAGGTTTAATTGTAAGCACTAGCTTTCGGAGCGCTGCTCCTTCATCAGGTGGTTGCGGAGTAAAATACTATAAGACACAGTCTTACAATCCTGTGTCTTATCATCTGATACCATTTTTAACTTTACAGTCTAGTAATTTCCAATGGAAGAAGTATTAATTGTTCAGTTTCATTAGTAACAAAAACGCTTAACTTTCATTAGCTGATAAACTAAAATGTTTTCTTTACAGATCTCCACCTCCCCCTTCCAGATTATGAATTCTTGCAATGTACTTCAGCAACTGGCATGTTTTAAATTACTTAGTGAAAAATGTGGTGTGATTGAGAGACTAGATCTCTATATCAGTGAAACATTTCAAAATTTTGCATCTAGTTGTTAGCCAAAATAGTCTTCTGATAATCTGTTCTGTAGGTTTTTTTTGTTCTATTACCTTTGTTGTTCATGCTGCAGTGTCTCCAATTCTGTTCTAATTAAAATAATAAACTACATATTCTGTAAACCTGAAACAAAAGAATTATATACAATTGGTTATGTACAATGGGTCAGTTCACAAATGAATAGTGACTGTGTAAACACTGAACACATTTCAAGCAAACAATACGTTCTGGCAGAGTAAAGATTGAAATAGTTTGATTTATGACCATGTAAACAGTAACAGCAACACTGTACTTAAATGTTTGAGAATGTAGTATGGACGAATGCAGGTCAAAGTTATCAAGTTATCTTGAGACTGATAGATGTTTACAGTGCAGAACTTGGCCATTCAGCCTATTGATCTGAGTACAGTTATAGAACATAGAACAGTACAGCACAGAACAGGCCCTTCAGCCCACGATGTTGTGCCGACCACTGATCCTCTTGTATGCACCCTCAAATTTCTGTGACCATATGCATGTCCAGGAGTCTCTTAAATGTCCCCAATTGACCTTGCTTCCACAACTGCTGCTGGCAACGCATTCCATGCTCTCACAACTCTCTGTGTAAAGAACCCGCCTTTGACATCCTCTCGATACTTTACTCCAATCAGCTTAAAACTATGACCCCTCGTGTTAGTCATTTCTACCCTGGGAAATAGTTTCTGGCTATCGACTCTAATGAAAAAAGTCCGAGCTCAGTCAACCTCTCTTCATAAGATAAGCCCTCCAGTCCAGGCAGCATCTTGGTAAACCTCCTCTGAACCCTCTCCAAAGCATCCACATCTTTCCTATAATAGGGCGACCAGAACTGGATGCAGTATTCCAAGTGTGGTCTAACCAAAGTTTTATAGAGCTGCAACAAGATCTCATGACTCTTAAACTCAATCCTCCTGTCAATGAAAGCCAAAACACCATATGCTTTCTTAACAACCGTGTCCACTTGGGTGGCCATTTTAAGGGCTCTATGTACCTGCACACCAAGATCCCTCTGTTCCTCCACACTGCCAAGAATCCTATCCTTAATCCTGTACTCAGCTTTCAAATTCGACCTTCCAAAATGCATCACCTCACATTTATCCAGGTTGAACTCCATCTGCCACCTCTCAGCCCATCTCTGCATCCTGTCAATGTCCCGCTGCAGCCTACAACAGCCCTCTATACTGTCAACGACACCTCCAACCTTTGTGTCGTCTGCAAACTTGCTGACCCATCCTTCAATCCCCTCATCCAAGTCATTAATAAAAATTACAAACAATTACAAAAATTACAAAATTAATCTCTTTTTCTGGCTCATATCCCTGAAGACTAGTAAAGCAAGTGAATATCTGAATACTGCATAAATGTTATGAATATTTCTGACTCAGCTGCACTTTCAGGAAGAATGTTCCAGACCCACACCACCACTTTTTAAAGTGAAAAGAAATCTTAACTCTTCTGTTAGACTTTGTCTCTTATCTGCTTGCTGCTTATTGGTTCATCTACTACAGTGCCTTCCTATGCAGAAAACACAATGGCATAATGATGATATTACTGCATTAGTAGTGCAGAAGTCCAGTCTAATGCTTTAGGGACGTGGGTTCAAACCTCACCTAAGCCACTAATTTTAGAATTTCAATTTAAAAGAGCGGGATAGGAGGATCTTGTGCTTCTGCAACTGTGATTGAGACTGGGAGCAGCAACTTTATAATGAGAAGGGTGCACTTTTGTGAGAAGGGCAGTGGCAGCAGAAGGTAAAACCAGTGACTAAGAGTCCCTGCAACCTGTTTCTGCCTGTCAGAACTGAAATGTTGCATCATAGGAAAACAGGTAAGCGATTGGTGGGTTTTTCTTCCCTCTCTCTTTTGATTGACCAAGTGATTTAAATCTCGAGACAATATTAGAGTTGAAGAATATAGTAACAAAATTCACCTAAAAAATGTTTAAGATCAAAGTAATTGAATACAATAGAGGTGCTGGCAGATGGTGTATTGCAGCTGTAGTATGTGGTAAATGATGGACGATTAGCTGACAAACTTTGACAAAGAGTTAATGAGCTGGATCCTGAGCTGCAGACTCTGTGGCACACCAGGAAGAGTGAGAGCTACATGGACACTGTTTCAGGAGACAGTTACACCCCTTGGATTAATTACATCAAATTTGGTCCGTAACCAGGGACAGGAGTATATAGCTGAGTGAGGCAGGTATGAGAATCCAGAATTTAGCTTTGGAGGATCCCCAGCCAGTGACCTGTCCAAAAGGTGCAAGGCTCTCCCTCCCTGTGGACAAGGGCAAGGATGGTGAGCAAACTGACCATGGAAAGGTGGTCCAGAGCACCAATCAACTATGGGGAGACAAGAGAATTGTAGTAGTGACAAGAGAAAGCATTGTTAGAGGAATAGATACTGTTTTCTGCAGCAAAATTCCAAAGATTGTGTTCCCTACCTGTTGCCAAGGTTCAGGCATCTCTTCTCAGCTACTGAGACACTTGGAGTGGGAGAGGAAGGATCAGTTGTCATAATCCATGTTGGTACCAATAACATGGATAGGACTAGAAAAGAGGGTCTGCTGAAGGATTACAAGCAGCTCTGAGCTAAATTTAAAAAGCAGAACCACAAAGAGAGTAATCTCCCAATTACTACTTGATATGTGTGTAAATTGGCCTGAGGTAAATAAGGTTAGAGAGGTAAATATGTGACTCAAAGATTGATGTGGGCAAAATGTGTTCCAATTTCTGGGGCACTGGCCACCAGCACTGGACAAGAAAGGTGCTCATTTGGAACAGACTTCATTTGAAACATGCTCAAATGTGAATCATATAACTAGGCAGGTCTTTAAACTAATTAGTGCAGGAGTGGGTTCAATTAAAAGAAAGTTTCAAAAAGTCAAAAATAAAAGAGAGCAGAGGTACAGGGTAGTGAAGAGGCAAACAACAATCAAAGTGTGACAGGAGGGGGAAGAAAATAGATGCAGAAGAATGCAGTAGAAGTTAGAACCCAAGTATTAATGGTAAAAAGTCAGAGTTTAAGGCTTTATATCTGAAAATATGTAGCACTTCTAATCAAATAGCTGGGTTGATGGCACAAATAAAACTAAATGAATATGACTTGATAGCTAAGCTTAGAAGAAATGGGTGACGAAGACTGGAAACTCAATATTCAAGAGTATTTGTCATTCTTGAAGAAAAAGCAAAAATAGAATAGGAGGTGGTGTAGCTTTGCTAATGAAGGAAGGTACCAGTGTGGTGGAGAGTAATGAACTGGATGCATTTGATCCATGCCTTTTGGATGGAAATTAAACATAACAAGTGAAATAGGTTATGGGTGACAGTCATCTGTTGATACCAAAAAATTTCCTCACCTTAGAACAAATCAGGAAATAATGGAGGCACATAAGAAGGGTACGATAATGGCCATGGACGATTTTAATCTGTATATTGACTGGACAAATCATATGGGCAAGGGTAACATAGCAAATGAATTTGTAGAATGAATTGGGGATTGTTTCTTAAAGTACTACATTGTAGAACACACATGGGACAGGCTGTTTTGGATCCAATACTATGTAATCAGGTAGGATTGATAAGAGATCTTGTAGTTAAGGTTCCTCTGGAGGTAGTGATCCTAAGATGGTAGAAATTCAAATTCTAGTTGAAGGAGAGCAACTCTTCTCTCAAACCAGTCTCATCAATTTCAATGATAACAGTTAATGAAGAATGAAGAAAAGGTTAGCTAAAGCAGACTGGGAAAAATGACTAAGAGAGGCATACATAGATGAGCAGAGGCAGACATTTAAACAGATAATTCAGCAAAAAATTATTTTGGTCAAAAAAGGACTCAATGAGCTGCACAAGCCACCTGTGGCTGACAAAAGGCTGTGCCAGTATTTATTGTCTATCTCTTTTTGCCCTTGAGAAAGTGACAATGAATATTTGTCTTTTGGTGTTTTTGGTGTGGGTGGACACCCAATCTAGTTTGGGAGGGAGTTCCACGATTTTGACCCAGTGACCATGAAGATGATATATTTCCAAATTAAGATGGTGAATGGCTTGTAGTGCAAAATGCAGATAATGGTATTTCCATATTCTGGTGTCCTTACTCTTGTCTTTGTCCTTTGGAATGTCCATGTTTATGGCTTTGGACGATACTAAGGAACCTTGATAAATTTCTGCAGTGAGTCTTGTAGATGTTGTACACTGATGGTGGAGGGACTGACTGAGTGTTTATTCATGGATATAGTGCCTTTTGAATGAACTGCTTTGTCCTGGATGGTGTCAAGCTTCTTGAGTGTTGGTGCTGCAGTCTTCCAGACAAATGGGGAGTATTCCACCACACTCAGACAGTGTCTCACAATTAGGGGAGACTTTTGTGGTCATAATATTCTTTCACTATGTCTGGGTTTTAGTAGCTGGTACCTTGGGGAAGGTTAGACTCCTAATGACAGAAAATGCTGCAGCTCCTCGGGTTGTCAGGTGAATTAACCATTTTTTGTCTGCCACAATGTTGGCTGCCTGGAAAAGATAACACATTCTTTCTACATACTGGACTCAAACCTCGACAGAAAGGTCAAACAAATCAAGCTTCACAAACAAAGGCATGATGTAAAAAATGCTTACCCCAATTCAAAAGATGACTGTTACAAGCAAGTTTCAACAGGATCATCTGTATCCTTGTCCCCACTGAAATAACTCAACATAGGCTGGTATCCCATCGCCAAGTCACCCTTCAATTACACATGAAGAGTCCTTGGTGTATCCATATACACCACATCAACTGCTTGACCCTCATCGACCTGTTTGGTCCCATTCTCAAAGAACTCAATAAGGTTTGTGAGGCACGACCTACCTTTCACAAAATCATGTAGTCCAACCCTAGTCAACTTATTCCTTTCCAGATGATTATAAATCCAACTCTTTTATAACCCTTTCCAACACTTTACCCACAACCCAAATAAGGCTCACAGGTCTATAATTTCCAGGGTTGACTCTACAACCCTTCTTGAACAAGGGGACAACATTTGCTATCCTCCAGTCTTCTGGCCCTATTCTTGTCAACAATGCCGACATAAAGATCAAAGTCAAAAGCTCAACAATCTCCTCCCTGGCGTCCCAGAGAATCATCGAATAAATCCCATCCAGCCCAGGGGACTTATCTATTTTTACACTTTATAGAATTGCTAACACCTTCTCCTTGTGAACCTCAATTCCATCTACTCCTGTACTCAAATCCTCTTGCAGTAAAAGCTAATAACTAATCCTAATTGCTTGCTTCATTTGATAATTTCATAGTCACCACTGTTGACGTTAGCTTAGAATAGAAGACTTCTTAATTGAATTTAAATTTCAGTATCGCCTGTTGTGGTGGGATTGGAACTCATATTCCTCAGGGCATTAGCATCAATCTTTGGGTTACTAGCTTAGTGGCTTACCAACACACCACTATCTCCCCCACTATGTATTTGGGGAGTTAAAATCCCTTACTATTACTGCCTTATTCTTACACTGCTCAGACGTTTGATTGGCAGCCTAGAGTAGACACAAAATAGCATGTTTGTGTTTTTACTTCTCCCCATACGCCTTGGTTTGTTGATTCTTCCGTTAATTCACTCCTCACTATTATAATCAATTCCTTGATTAATATTATGAACCCCCTCCTCTTCTACCCCCTCTTTAACTTGTCTATAACCTGTAACCAGGAATGTTGAGCTGCTAATTCTGCGCACCTTTCATCCAAGTCTCAGTCATAACTATATCATACTCGCTCACGCTTAGTTGTGTCCTCAGCCCATCTCTGTTATTCTTCAGGCTCCTTGCATTAAATGTATTTCATTTAATGTGCTAAACTCACTTCTTTCTTATCTGGTTTATGTGTCCCTGCCTTCCAGAATCACTCATTTGTGTTTTAACTTTTAATTCCAGCTCAACTTGTCTCTACTCTCAATGACTTGTCAAGATCCATTCCCATGCCAGTGTAGTTTTAATCTGCTACAAAAGCACTAGCAGAATTCCTGGCTAGGATGTTATTCCTGCTCCTCTTCAGGTGTAACATGTTCAAGTTGTGCATGTCCCATTCCCCCTAGAAATCAAAATTGCTGGTGAAACCTCGTGTGTCCTCAGCAAGTCCTTAGAAACATTAACTCTGTTTTCTCCACATAGTTGCTTATTCTTATTCTGGTGAGTTTTTCCAGCAATTTCTGTTTGTGTTTCAGACTTCTAGCATCCTCAGCTCTTGATTTCATGAGCTGCCCCCCCCCCCCTGCAGGTTTCCCTCACTGTCTGCCTGGTCCTCTTCTTCTGGCTTTTATGTCACTTATTTCCTCTCAGCCTGCACTTTCTTAAGCTGCAGAGTGACTGTGTTCTGAAACACGCAATCCGTAAACCCATGAGCCTTGTGAATACACTATGTGTCCCCATTTGCCACTCAATTTCCAAAATCCAAAGCTTGAATTGCTTCAGCTGGAGGTATAATGAGCACACATGGTCATCCAGACTGCCAGGATCATCTGGGATTGCTCACATACTGCAGAATGTGCAAATCAAAGACCTGAACTAAATATAATGTAGGCTTTTGCTTTTGTTTTACCCTTACCCCTATTTCAGTATAGACTAGAAAAATTGTCTTCTTGTTTATGTGTCAGTCCCACTCAGGTCCCCCTCTAGTCTCTGTGAGGGCCTTAACAGGGTCTTGGCTGATTACTTTCCTCAGAATCCTGATCTTGCTCACTGCTCCCTGTACAGTGTGCAGTTAAATATACAGCAGTACGCAGTAACACTAAAAGATTTACCCCTTATTCATTGACTGTGAACCCTGGTTCTGGATTGTTTGTAATTGAGAACATCCTTTCTGCATCTACCCTGTCTAGGACCAAATCTTGCTGAGAAATAATGCTACATCAACAATGCTCATTGATGATATGCAAATTGATCACTCTTTTCAGGGACTTAAAAGATGAACTTTGATTTGCGAAACTCCAGAACTTCTTGATTTATACTGCTCCATCATTTCCCTGTCAGGCATGACAGCTTACCAATACTATCCCTGATACTTACAAGATATTTTTGCATTAGTTGCTTACTTAAATCACCAAGAAAGTTAAACCTCATGACAGGGTAAGAGCTCTTCTAATAAAATAATATTTATTGATATAATGCTATTTACCTGATTGACCGAGACAGGAAGCAATTTCTGCATGAAAGAAGTTGTTGTCAGTGATTTACAAATTTAATTTTTTTTTCATATTTCTTAGTCCAGTGTGTCTTCCCTTCGTTTCTCATTCTGCATCTAATTTGACTCTAATTCACCCTATTTTTCTTTGATTTCACTTTTTTTCATCCTGTGTTGAGATAACTAGATACTCTGTTGGAACCATAATTGAGCAAGGTCTCGTATGTCCTCTTCCCCACATTACCAGTGCACATTTCCAAAAAGTCACGTTGAAAATTATATTTGAGCTGAAGAATGCTTGAAAAAAATCTAAATAATAGTGGCGCCACAATATCTCTGTTCAAGCAAGACTGGCCCATTATAAAAGGCAACCTGTATGTACTTATTTTAACCTAACAAATATTAGTTGATTAATATAAAAGTAAGTCTACTGCCATTCATTTTCTTTTACAGTTATTTACTGAGTACAGCAGACCACCGTAGCAACTCTAGTTTTAATTTGATTTGATTTATTTTGTGTCACATTTATCGAGATATGGTGAAAACTATTTTGCTTGCTATCCTGGCAATCATACATTGCACAGATATATCAGGGAATGTGAAATATAGTGCTTTAGCTACAGAGAAGGTGCAGAGAAAGATCAATTTTAATATTTAAGAGGTCTGTTCATAAGTTTGTTAACAGCAGAGAAGAAGCTGTTCTTAAATTTGTTGGTATGTACTTTCAAACTTATGTATTTTCTGTCTGATGGTCGAGGGTGGAAGAGAGTGTAACTGGAATGGAAGGGGTCTGTGATTTTATTGGCTGCTTCCCCAAGGCAGCAGAAAGTATAGATGGAGTCAGTGGGTGTAAGGCTGGTTTGTGTGATGGACTGGACTACGTTCACAACTCTGTAATTTCTTGCAATCTTGGACAGAGCAGTTGTCATACCAAGCTGTGATGCATCTAAATAGGATACATTCTGTGGTGTATCTATAAAAATTGGTAAGAGTCATTTTGGATATACCAAATTTTCTTAGCCTTCTGAGCAAGTAGAGGTGTTAGTGTGCTTTTTGACCGTAGCATCTACATGGATAGATCAAGACAGATTGTTGGTTATATTTACTCCTAGGAACTTGAAGCTTTCAACCATCTCCACCTCAGCACTATTGGTACAGACAGGAGGGTATCCTCCAGTCCACTTCCTGAAGTCAAGGATCAGCTCCTCTGTTTTGCTGGCATTGAGGGAAAGATTGTTATCAAATAGCATGCCACTAAGCTCTCAATTGATCTCCTGTACTATATCACATCTGAATCAGGTGACACTAAGCATCCATCAAGGGATTACATTTTGGATCTTTCCTAATTTGTACAGCTAAGCTGTTGTTGGATAACACCCTTACCTTGCTATTACTGTTCTGAATTTGGGTTACATTTTCTCCCCAGCAAGTAATTTTCAGCTGTACATTTTGATAAAGAGGTAGCCAATGACTTATTAACTTCGTCATTAACTTGCACTAAAAGTGGCCCTTTGGCCCATTTATGAATTCACATGATGCACAGTGTTCAATATTCTGGCCAGGATAGCCATTGTATTTGAGGATGCACTCTATTTCAACAAAACGCTTGTAAAGTGTTGAGGATCCTATTTACATGTTTCCTGATAAAGCAATTTTCTAGCATGCGAAGCTATAAAAATCCCAATGTGTACGTTATTGCAAGAATATAACTGCTGGTGTGCTGCCAGGTACGGAGGTTGGACATCAGGTGATTGGCTGATTGACTTAACAATGTACTGCTTCAGTTGTTCATAATAAGCAGAGTACAGACCCTACTCGATCAGCCCACGCTTAGCAAAGCCCAACACAAAACATCCAGTGTTAGACGTGATGCATTGCTGAGCAATCCTCAACGTGCTAATTGCTGCACTAACAACCAATTCGAGATGATCATCAAAGTAGTCAAATGGCTTATTTAATCTTTCTAAAGGTTACATACATTCGCATACACTGATCCATTCTTTTCAAACAAATGGATGTGTTCAAGCCTTACATAGTTTTTGAATTAGTGTGGTGTTTGGGAAGGCTGCCTTTCCCTATTACTTTTGCCATAGTGACACCTTGGCCACTCAGTGTCAACTTTCCAACCAGACTACATCATTTTTCTCCTATTTTGTAAATTCTGATTATTTGTAATTTAGGATTCTTTTATTTAGCCTGATGAGTTCAAGACAAGAAAATACTGCAGCAATATATCTGTCTTTTCAGCAACCTTTAGTTGAATATTTTCCACTGACCAGTGAGTTCAGCTCCTATATACAAATGTAAGTAAAGAAAATGTAATACTTGGGGTACAGCAGTAATGATGAGCAGTTTTGATATTCTTTGAACCATTGTCTACTGCTGAGCCATGCCCCAACATATCATAAGACAGCTGAATTATTTATAGAATAAAATCCAGCAAGATTTCCGACTTGATTTAATATAAAGTTAAATTGTACGTGACCTGAATTGGTGAAATTCTAAATATATCACCTTTGGTGAGTTTTAATCATGCCTCTTGGGAATGAGCTGTGTTTCAAAGTGTTGATTTAAGCAGTGAATTTGTAACCTTTAAAAAAAAGTGCAGCCTGTAGGCATTGACACATCTGTTTAATCTGGATGATCCATTCTCTTATATCAGTGCCATTTTTTTTCAGTCTGATACCATGGGGTTTTGTCCCAGACCCAAATTAGCTTAAAAGCCCTAATCCATTTTTAGAAATGCAGAAATATCTTCCTTAAATTGTTATCTTAGGAACAATACGAGCTTTATTGTTAGGTACACTTACAACTTGCTATATGGAAATGGGTCCAGCGTGAACCCCATGGATAGCAAGTGAGTCCAGCGTGGACTGGAGTGAGCCCTTACTTACTTTTTTGGGGGTAGCATGGGACCTGGCGTTGGAATCACCGACTACTACATCAGTGTTGGCGAAGTAGGCTCAGTGATGAAAGGTGGCACCTGAGGATTGGCGACTTCATCATGGATTGGGTCTGATGCTGACGATGGCAAAGCAGTGACGGAGGGCATCACAGTGACATCGACTAGGTGGGCCCAACAGTGAGCGATGTGACTTAGACATTAGAGGGCCCAATGCAGGTGGTGGCAAGACCATGGCAGATGAAAATCGGACCAGTGGCAAAAGATGGCGCCTGAAAAGTGGCAGTTTTAACATTGGTTGGGTCCAGTGTAGATGGTGGCCTAGCAGTGGAGAAGGGATGGCGGTGAAGACATTGTTGTTGATGATGAGCTGGCTCAGGACTGATGGACTCTCTTTAAGCTATACTTTACTTTTTATTAAAACTATTCAAAATGGTGAGGGCTTGTGGAGACAGTGGAAAAACTTTTCACTGTATTTTGTTGTTGTTCTCATTGTAAAATAAAAACCATTCATTCATATTTGAGGTCAGAGGGATTATGAAATACCTGTGAAGTCATAGCAATTGGTAGGGGAAATATGGACAATGAACTAATTAGATAGGTCTTTGGAGCAGCCCTACCTAGTATGGAAAACGTGATGTCAAGCTCTGAGCCAGATCAGATTAAGAGGACTGATCAATGAAAGGTTTAGTGAAACAATAATGAAAGTTGCTGGGGGCACTCAGCAAATCTCCTTCTTGAGAGCGAAGCAGTAAATAATTTTATATGAGGACAGATTGATTGAAATAAGTCTTTGGAACTGATCATTCTCAAAATCTTTGCTCTTTGGACCATTAAGGAGAATAGTGACTAAAATATAATATAGTTTGTCCCCATGATTTTTAATACATGGGTCTGAACTAACTGAAAAATTATCCTTTCAGATATTTCAAGGTAGCCCTACTGTTAGATTCCAATTAGATCCAAGTCACTCTTTACCTATTTTGATTTCCAAAATATATTTGAAAGCTCAGTACCCAAATTACATGACACCACCAAGAATCAAAGTATATTATTATGCTCATTACTTTCCTTTGGAGTTGTGATCAGTTAGCAGAGATACCTGTTTGCACATTATCAAATTGTAATCCTGTGCTACAGTTCAAAGTGTCCATTTAATGGCCGTTTGAATTCTATAGAATTAGTAGAATCCATCTCTGGCTCTTCCGGCCAATTTCTTTATTTGAGATAGCTAATCTAAACGCAGCATTCATCAATATCTGGACAGCGTCAAAGTATTGAAAGAAATATCAAAGAATTCAAATAAAAGAAAAACTAGAGTTTAAAATAGGTTATGACTAACAATGTTATGTTATTTTGCAGCTAATTTAACAGGGCATGCAGAAAAAGTTGGGATAGAAAACTTTGAACTACTGAAGGTCCTTGGAACAGGAGGTAAGTAAAACATTTTTGCTATCTCGTTTTATACAGTACTGCTACTTATGTTAATAATAGAGACAATCTCTGTTCTGGAGAAGAATTTATCTGGACTTGAGACATTAACTCTGTTTCTTTCTGTACAGATGCTGCCAAACCTGCTGAGTTTCTCCAGCCTTCTCTGTGTTTATTTCAGATTTCTAGCATCTGCAGTATTTTGCCTTTATTTGTTCTTACTTGGAAGGACTGAGTTACTTGCACTCCCATGTAGTATGTATTAGTACTTTGTAAGGAAATAGACATCGCAGTGCAAATTGATTGGTACTTGTGATTGAAAGATAACTTAAATAATTAATCCATTGCTTGTAAAATATGTTGGGATGTTTTGAAATTTGATAGCTTGCTATGTATGTCCCAGTTACATTATTATTCTAAATATTTCTTGGAAGCAAATAGAGAGAACTTTGCATTAGGCATTTAATAACTTTTTTACAATGCATACACTGGCATTGATCTAGTATGTTTCTGTTTTTGGAGGCAAATTTCCTGTTCTGATTTGATAGACTTGCACTTCCTATTCCTTGTTGCCAGAAGCTGTATAGTTTAAAGCAAACAGGAAGACCCAAGAGGCACCAAGAGAGGGAATACAGAATGTTTAAAATCATTAACAGACAGTGTACATGGAGTTTAATTCTGTTTAGAACATGTTGCTAAAGGCCATTTGCTTGAGTGCAGACAGATTTAATTCTAATTCCACACCGCCATGTGCTTTCTGTTTCCTGTGAAAGTACTAAAGTACAGGTGCTGTTTCAGTGGTACGGTGCACTGAATCACTTTGAAAATTGTTTTGTGAGCAATGGACCTGTATGAATTGTAAATTGTCTCTCAGTAGATGAGAGATGGTCATTTTCAGTTTACTGCCATGATCTTGAGCAGTGGAGAATCTGAGTGTAGAAGAGAAGCAGAAAGTCTGTGCTTGCCTATTTTGAATATTAATTGAATTATATTGTCTAGATGCTTTCATAGAAAAATCATTTTCTGGAATAATGTTCAGAGAATTGTTTACCCATTTTTCCCCCGATCTCTGTACTTAGTACTTAGGTCTTCTCAGCTAGGCTGGGGACATTAATATGAAACATTGAAAAATTACAGACAGAGAAAGAGGCCCATCATATTTGTAATAGCCAAAGAAAAGAGCCGTTCAGCCTAAACTCACTTTGGAGTCCTGTATGTTTTGCACTAGAAGTAAACACACCAGTTTTTTTTAAGGGTTTCCTCTGTTTCCAAATACTGCACCATCCTCAAAACTTCCCCTCAAGTCACCTCAACTCCTGTCAACTATTGTAAATTGGTGCATCATTGTTATTGACCTATCTGCTTGAGGCATGCAGTCCTTCCAATGAACTTTTATCTAGTTTCTCATAATTTCACACACATCAATCAAATTGTCACCTATGTTTCCTCTATTCCAGAGAATGTAACCTCAGCCTGAGCAATCTTTCCTTTATAGCAAAAATGTTCCAAAGCTGGTAAATTCCCTTAAGTCTCTTTTACACCCTCTCTTGTGTGATTACATTTTTCCTGTACTGAGGTGATCAGATGCATAGAAACTAGGAGCAGGATTAGGCTAATCGGCCCTTTGAGCCTGCTCCTCCATTCAGCATGATCATAGCTGAGCCTCTATCTCAATGCCATTTTTTTTCTTTCTCACCATACCTTTTGATGCTTTTTAAATATAAAATTGTACCTATCTGTTTCTTGAATATATTCAGTGACTTGGCCACCACATCCTTCAGTGGTGGATAATTCCACAGGTTCACTAACCTTTGATTGAAGAAATGAGATCTCATCTCAGACCTAAATGACTTTCCTGATATCTTGATCTGTGTGCCCTCTGTATATAGAATGCCCAATCAAGAAAAATATCCTCTCTGCATCTAGATTGTTCAGCTGTGTTATAATTATATAGATTAGCATGGACGGGTTGAACCAAAGAGTCTGTTTCCATGCTGTACATCTCTATGACTCTATGTTTCAATCAGAACCCCTTTATCCTTTGAAACTCTAGTGAAATCAGGTGGAGTTGAACCAATCTCTCCTCCATAGGACAGTCCTGCCATCCCTGCTATCAGGCTAGTGAACCTCCACTACACTCATTCTATGGCAAAAATATTTCCTTTCTTAGATAGGGAGATCAAAACTGCATACAATACTCCAGGTGGTGTCTCACCAATGTTCTGTATAACTGCAGTAAGACATGCCTACTTCTGAACTCAAATCCTCTTGCAATCAAATCCAACTTTCCATTTGCCTTCCTAATTGCTTACTGTCCCCACCTGTCTAATTTCAGTTACCCTTCTACAAGGGCACTCAGATGCCTTTGTATATCCACAGTTCCCAATAAATCAGTATTTTAATACTAATGTGCATAACTTCACATTTTCCATGTTGTACTGCACCTGCCATGTTTGCCCATCCACTTTACTTGTCTGAATCATCTTGAAGTCTCCTCTTCACTGCTCATAATCTTGTACATTTTCATGTCATACAGTCATAGAGATGTACAGCATGGAAACAGACCCTTTGGTCCAACTTGTCCGTGCTGACCAGATATCCCAACCCAATCTAGTCCCACCTGCCAGCACCTGGTCCATATCCTTCCAAATCCTCCCTATTCATATACCCATCCAGTTACCTTTAACTGTTACAATTGTACCAGCCTCCACCACATCCTCTAGCAGCTCATTCCATATACATACCATCCCCTGAGTGAAAAGGTTGCCCCTTAGGTCTCTTTTATATTTTTCCCCTCTCACCCTAAACCTATGCCCTCTAATTCTGGACTCCTCTACCCCAGGAAAAGACTTTGTCTATTTATCCTATCCATGCCCCTCATAATTTTGTAAACCTCTATAAGGTCACCCCTCAGCTTCCGACAGTCCAGGGAAAACAGCCCTAGCCTGTTCAACTCTCTCTATAGCTTAAATCCTCCAACCCTGGCAACATCCTTGAAAATGTTTTCTGAAACTTTTCAAGTTTCACAACATCTTTCCGATAGGAATGAGACCAGAATTGCACGCGTTATTCCAACAGTGGCCTAACCAATGTCCTGTACAGCCACAACATGACCTCCCAACTCCTGTACTCAATACTCTGACCAATAAAGGAAAGCATACTAAACACCTTCTTCACTATCCTATCTACCTGCGACTCTAATTTCAAGGAGCTATGAACCTGCACTCCAAGATCTCTTTATTCAGCAACACTCCCTAGGACCTTACCCTTAAATGTATAAGTCCTGCTAAGATTTGCTTTCCCAAAATGCAGCACCTCACATTTGTCTAAATTAAACTCCATCTGCCACTTCTCAGCCCATTGGCTCATCTGATCAAGATCCCATTTTAATCTGAGGTAACCTTCTTCGCTGTCCACTACACCTCCAATTTTGGTGTCACCAGCAAAATTACTAACTATAGTTCTTATGCTCACATCCAAATCATTTATATAAATGACTAAAAATAGTGGACCCAACACCGATTCTTGTGGCACTCCACTGGTCACAGGCCTCCAGTCTAAAAAACAACCCTCCACCACCACCACCGTCTGTCATTTACCTTTAAGCCAGTTCTGTATCCAAATGGCTAGTTCACCCTATATTCCATGAGATCCTAACCTTGCTCACTGGTCTCCCATGGGAACGCCTTACTGAAGTCCGTATAGATCACACTTACTGCTCTGTCCTCATCAATCCTCTTTGTTACTTCTTCAAAAAACTCAATCAAGTTTGTGAGACATGATTTCCCATGCATAAAGCCATGTTGACTATCCCCGATCAGTCCTTGCCTTTCCAAATACATGTACCTCCTGTCCCTCAGGATTCCCTCCAACAACTTGCCCACCACCGACGTCAGGCTCACTGGTCTATAGTTCCCTAGCTTGTCCTTACCACCCTTCTAAAACAGTGGCACCACATTAGCCAACCTCCAGTCTTTCGGTTCCTTACCTGTGACTATAGATGATACAAATAACTCAGTAAGAAGCCCAGCAATCACTTCCCTAGCTTCCCACAGAGTTCTAGGGTGCACCTGATCAGGTCCTGGGGATTTATCCACTCATCCATAGACATTTTTCAAGATGTCACCCTCTATTTTCCTACATTCTATATCTGTCATCAACAAACTTTCCTGTTGTGGTAGTATAGTGGTCTTATTACAAGACTATTAATGTAGACATCCAGGTAGTATTCTGAGGACCCTGGTTAAAATCCCTCCTTCCACAGCAGATGGTGGAATTTGAATTCAGTTAAAAAATCTGGAAAAAAGACTAATAATAATCATGAAACCATTGCCGATTATTGGAAAAACTAAGTTCCATCTGGGAAGAAAATCTCTTCTCCTTACCTGCTCTAGCAGGTCTGTGACTCCAGACTGTCAAAGTGATTCTGGATTAGTAGTGCTGGAAGAGCACAACAGTTCAGACAGCATCCAAGGAGCAGCGAAATCGACGTTTCGGGCAAAAGCCCTTCATCAAGAATGATGGCATTTTTGCAAGAGGTAGGGTGGGAAAAGGTGCAATCCAGGTAGCTGTGACAGTCGGTGGATTTGTAAAAAAATGTCCGTGTCGAGTCGGTCATCATTAATGGAGATGGAGAGGTCCAGGAACGGGAGGGAGGTGTCAGAGATGGTCCAGATAAATTAAGATCAGGGTGGAATGTGTTGGTGAAGTTGATGAATTGCTCAACCTCCTCGCGGGAGCACGAGGTGGCGCCAATGCAGTCACCAATGTAGTGGAGGAAGAGGTGGGGAGTGGTGCCGGTGTAATTATGGAAGATCAACTGTTCTACGTAGCCAGCAAAGAGACAGGCATAGCTGGGGCCCATACATGTGCCCATGGCTACCCCTTTGGTCTGGAGGAAGTGGGAGGATTCAAAGGAGAAATTGTTAAGGGTGAGGACCAGTTCAGCCAAACGAATGAGAGTGTTGGTGGAAGGGTACTGTTGGGGACGTCTGGAGAGGAAAAAAACAGAGGGCTTGGAGGCCCTGGTCATGGGGAATGGAGGTGTAGAGGGATTGGATATCCGTGGTGAAGATGAGGCATTGGGGGCCGGGGAAACGGAAGTCTTGGAGGAGGTGGAGGGCATGGGTGGTGTCTCGAATGTATGTGGGGAGTTCCTGGACTTGGGGGGGGGAATAGGACAGTGTCGAGGTAGGTAGAGATGAGTTCAGTGGGACAGAAGCATGCTGAGACAATGGGTCGGCCAGGGTGGTTAGGCTTGTGGATCTTGGGAAGGAGGTAGAACTGGGCAGTGCGGGGTTCCCGGACTATGAGGTTGGAATCTGTGGGTAGGTGATGTCCTGAGGTGATGAGGTTCTGTATGGTCTGGGAGATGATGGTTTGGTGATGGGAGATGGGGTCATGGTCGAGGGGGCAGTAGGAAGAGGTGTCCTCGAGTTGGCGTTTGGCTTCAACGGTGGCTTGATGGTGAGGTTGGGATTAGAGCAGAGGGATTGATGGCTGCGCGTTGTGAGGGTGCGAGGTTGGAGTGGGGGAGGGGGGTAGACAGATTGAGGCGGTTAATGTCCCGGCGGCAGTTGGACAGGACCTGGTCGAGGGCAGGTAATAGGCCAGCATGGGGTGTCCAGTTGGATGCAGTGTGTTGGAGGTGGGCGAAGGGGTCCTTGGAAGGTGGCCGAGAATCCTGATTGTGAAAGTAAGCTCGGAGGCGGAGGCGACAGAAGAATTGTTCGACGTCATGGTGTGTATTAAATTCATTGATGTGTGGGCGGAGGGGGATGAAGGTGAGTCCTTTGCTGAGGACTGATAGTTCGTCCTCAGTGAGGGGGAGATCTGGGGGTTGGTGTAAACTTGGCAGGGCTGGGAGCTGGGATCTGGTGTGAGTGTGGAGCTGGGAGTGGGGGCGGAACCTGTAACTGGAGTGGGTGTGATGGTGGTGAGCGAATGGGGATGGAGTCATGAGCAGGGGTAGTGTTCCCCCCGGGGTTCTGGGGGGTGGGGATAGTGACAGTGAGGTCTGTGGGGGGGCATGTCAGTAGAATGCAGGTGAGTGGCGCTGGTGGGGGCGGAGGTGGTGGTGACCACGGCAGTAGGGGTGGCGGAAGTCACTGAGCGTGTGGCATCAGCGATGATGTGAGCGACGGAAGTGATGTCACGTGTGATGCATGAGGAATTGTGGAGGCTGATGAAGGGCTTTTGCCCGAAACGTCGATTTCACTGCTCCTTGGATGCTGCCTGAACTGCTGTGCTCTTCCAGCACCACTGATCCAGAATCTGGTTTCCATCATCTGCAGTCATTGTTTTTACCTCTCAAAGTGATTGCTGAGACCTGTGGTTAAGAGTCAATAAATGTTGACCTAGCCAACGATGGCAACATCCTATGGAAGGTGAAAAACATCTTTGAGACGTCCAAAGACAACATTTCCATCAGGTCATCTATTTACATATAGTGAATAGCTGTGGTCCAAGCACTGACCATTGTAGCATTCAGCTAGTCACCACCTGCCATATGGAAAAAGACCCATTTATTTTCTTCTACGTTTCCCACCTGTCAACTAATCCTCAATCCTTGCAGTATATTAACTCTGTTTTTTAACTTTGCACACCGACTTATTATGAGGGTATGTATCAAAAGCCTTCTGAAAATCCAAATACACGACATGTACTGGTTCTCCCCCATCTAGCAATAGAATAATGCAGATTGGGTTACCACTTTGTGGAACACCTCTGCACCGTCCAAAAAAATTGATCTTGACCAGGTTGTCAATTTGCTCACTGAGCTGGTGGGTTTGTTTTCAGATGTTTCATCCCACGTTGGTTAAAATCCTGACCTTCCACTTTTATATACCACCATGTTCCCAAGCCAAAATTTACATCTCAGAGCTACTGCAGTCCTCCACCACTTCATTTTCTGCCTAGGTACCTTAAAACAGTCAGGACTCAACATCATGTTTAACAATTTGAGTGTGACCACCTTTCTTCATGTTTGTTACTCACTCCCACGCACCGGGTCCTGTTCTGTATGGATTGCTCCAGCACAGCCACCCCATTTCTCACACTGATAACTTTCCATTAGCACTCCTTCAGCATTTATCTTTCTCCCAGTATATCATCAGCAATCGCTTACTTTGCTTCTCCTTTCTTTGTTTCGCCCCCCCCCCCCAACCTCTCTCCATTTCCATCTATTCTACTCACCCCTCTCCATCTCCCTAATTTTCAGCATGAATATTGCCATTTCCCAATTGCTTTCAGTTCTGACGATGAGTCATTGGACTTGTATCATTAACTCAGTTTTTCTCTCCACAGCCCTGATGAGTTTCCCTAACACATTCTGTTTTTATTTCAATAATCCAGCATCCATAGTTCTTTGTTTTAATTTAATGAATAATTCACTTTTTATAAAAATAGTAAGCATTACTCTGAATGAGGCCTATCAACTGTTTTGCACTGTTCCACCATTAACTTTTTCATTCTGTGCCTTTGTCTGTCCACCTGTCTTGCTACATTCAGAGATTTGTGGACATTATAATGTGTTTTTGTTCTTGCATTTGCTTTTGTGCTTCCCCGTTGCAGTCACTCATTTTGTACTTCTTTGTATTACTTGTTTCCCTGAAAAAAATTACCTCATATTTCTCCAAACTGAATTCGGTTTGCCAGTTTGAACCACATGACCATCCGTTTATATTTGCCTACAGTCTACAGCTTTGTTTTCCTTAAGAAAAGCTATACTAGCAATTTTTTTTAAACTTCTGAATCAGGTCCCCTGCAGTTAGATCTAAATCTTTGATTACACCAAGATGCAAATAACCTGAAACTGAGCCTAGTATGATCCCATTAGAAGCAGCTTTCCAGTCACATCAACACCTCCAACCATTATCCTTACCTTCCACTGGGCTAAATTTAGATTCAATGTGCCATTTTCCCTTGGGTTTAATGGTTTTCACTTTTCCATGCAGTGTCATGTGGGACCTTGTTACGAGGCTCATGAAAATCCATGTTAACTTCTTCAAAGGCTGTACATTCATTGAACCTCTTCGTTGCCACCTCAAAAAATTCACTCCAGTTCATCAGACACAAACCAGTTCTTAATATATTCATGCTGACTGCACTTGATTGATTTGTGCCTTTCTGACTGGCAACTTATACTGTCCCTTAGAATTCTTTAGAGTAATTTGTCTACCACTGAGGTTAGGCTGCCAAATCTGTAATTACTTGATCTATCCTTTCCTCCCTCATTTCAAAAAAACTCTGTAATGGTGGCAGTCTTCTGACTCCAACACTATACCCAAGGATATATCCTATAGGAGAGGATTGGAAAATGTAGCCAGAGCATCTTCTTTTCCTTTCATTTCTTCTCTCAGAAGCCTTAAGCTTGTTCTAGATTTGAAAGTTTAACTACTTTCAAAGACACTAAAACTACTAATACTATTTCCCCCCCCCCCCCAAGCTATATTTATTACATTCCATATGGTACACTCTTCCTTATCTATGATGTCTGTATTGTCCCCTTCTCTGTGAAGACAGGCACGAAGAATTCATTAAGAAGCATTTCTTGAACCTCCAAACACAGGATCCCTTTTTGGTCTGTAATAAATTATCATCTTGCTGTTTGTGTATATTCATAAAAAAACTTGCATTTTCTTTGACGACTAACATTCTTTCATGCTTTCCTAATTTCCATTTTACTTGTGCACTTTTTTAGACTCCTGGGCTTTCCAGGAGGAAAGGGCACCCTTCAGCCAAAGAAAAAATAGTATAAATCAAGTACATAGCATATAGTACAAAAACAAATGTTTTCGGGAAGAGAAAACTAAGGGGTGTAAAATGATCAGGTCTAGGTATCTACCAGCAAGGCCTAGTCAACTCTCAGGCATGGACTCAAGAGGAAAGGAACATTCAGGTGATAAATGCCAGAAACAACCACCTCTAACACGAGAGAATCTAATTACCTCCCCTTGATGTTCAGTGGCATTACCATCACTGAATCACCCACAATTGTGACAATACAATGGCTTTAGGAGGGGTATTTTGTCCTGGTTTTTTTTATGAAGAGAAATAGAATCAGAGGTGATGAGCAGTCTGTTCCAGGCCAATAATGTAAATAGCCTGTGAGGCCTTGGGGTTTTTAGTTAATGTTGGAACAATGGAAACAGCACGAAGGGTGGGTTCAAGCTCCCATAGAACCAAGGTTTTAGTTTAACTTTCAGTAGCTGTTGGGGTATGGAAGCTGCTATACTTCTCTCCCTGCTACAGCAAAATGTTTGAGTTCTCTCTCTCTTTCTCTTTCTCTCTCTCACACACACTCTCAAAGTTTTCTCTTGATGTTATTTACTCCTGGACTGGAGCATTGCATGTGAGACAATCTATTTTACTAAATTCGTCTTTGCCATGTATGTGTTTATGGGATGTTACTATATTGGAATAGTTATTGTTTAGTAGTTAAATCATCTATTAATCTTAAATTTTCCAAGAAGTTATTCCGAATCTTCTCTATCGTGTTTGTATTTTAACTATAGTGAAAGAAAAAAGGGTGTTTTGCTTCAAATTGCACCTGGAATACAATGCTTTACACTTGCCTTTAAGAATAAGGAAAACTTGGGGTCTAAGCTATATTCTTAATATATTTTGAGTAGATTTGGTCTAGTCCCTAATGTTATCAAAATCCTGGTGTTGCCATTAATCAGAAATTGAACTGAATGAGACACAAGGGCAGTTCATTGGCTAGGAATTCTTTGGTGAGTTAATTACCTTTCGATTCCCCAAAATTTGTCTACTATCTGTAAGCATAGGTCAACTGTACTGGAATACACATACTGGCCTGGATGAGTAAAAAGCACCATCAACACTCAACATTTCATAGAGGCATACAACACCGCTCGTTGGGGTTACCAGACATCCCAAACTAAACTTGTCCCATTTGCTAGCATTTGGCCCATATCCCTCTAAATCCTTCCTATTCATAAACCCATGCAGATGCTGTTTAAATGTTGTAATTATAACAGCCTCCACCACATTGTCTGGCAGTTCATTCATACGTGACTACCCTCTATATGAACAAGTTACCCCTTTAGGTCTTTTTTTAATCTTTGCCCTCTCACCTTAAACATCTGTCCTCTAATTTTGGACTCCCCCACTCTAGGAAAAAGACCTTGGCTATTCACCCTTTCCAGGTCCCTCATGACTTTATAAACCACTATAAGGTCACTCCTCAGCCTCCAATGCTCCAGGGAGAAAAGCCCCAGCTTATTTTATAGTCAGAACCTGGCAAGTGTTTATGTTACAAAAACAGATATTTCTGGAAACACTCAGTAAGTCTGGCAGCATCTGAAGAGAGTAAGCAGTTAATGTGTCGACTTCAATGACCCCTTCAGCCATCTTAAGGGGTTAATGCCAGTGGGGATTAGGCCATTTAACTTGACTAGCCCACTTGACGTCAATTTGCAGTGGCAGGGAAAAATAATTCACTAGCCCTTTGCTACATACTTATTCTGGGTAGAATTACCCGAAACATCGATTTCGCTGCTCGTTGGATGCTGCCTGAACTGCTGTGCTCTCCCAGCACCACTGATCCAGAATCTGGTTTCCAGCATCTACGGTCATTGTTTGTACCTCTTAGGAACTTACTGCCTGAGTAAGTGATGCCTCCCACTCCCACATTGACCATAGGGAAGACAAAGACCAACCCTTCATCACGCCCCCCCCCCCCCCAAACACTAAAGCATTTTTGCTGTACAGAGAATTTAGTGATGTGCCTGTGCAACATTTTAGGATGTTTGAATATGTTGAGGTGCTATGTGAAGACAAGTTATAGTTTTTGTTGCTGCTTCACTATTTCAGAATTCAGCTTTTTTAAAATTTCACTTTGTTTTGGGTGTTGAAGCCACGATCCTTTTTTCAGACTTGGCTCAGCATGAAGCTGTTAAACAATCAACATTCCTAAGTCTTGTAGCTTCCTCAATTCACAGCTGTTGTTTACCCTTCTCAGCAAAGCACTTTCACAGCAGAAACATAAATTCATGTTTTTAGTACAATGTCAAAAGTTCTTTGGGTGAGTTCTCTATCTCTGTTCTAAGTTAGACCAAACACATTATCTGTTTTTTTCTGCTAATTAACAGTTGGCTATAGAGTTAAACATGCTGTTCTTCTTTGTACCTGGAGGTCAGTTGCAGAGACTTGATTATAAATTACCAATTATATATTTAGAAGTTAGAGTTGACATTGCAGGTGATGTGTTGTAACTGGAGTGTTTAGGTATTGGCTCTGTATCTTGAGGATCTTCTGTACAGAGTTGTTCAGTTAGATGCTGAACTCCAGACATCATGATGTATCTGCTAGGGGAAAGTTATCAGAACACTTTGATGCAAGAACCACTCTCAATCCTTATGTTTGGTACTAGTTTGGATTTGGTGAGGAGCAAGAGGGGCCACTCAGGCAGTTGTGGAACCCAGGATGCAGCAACAGAGACGTCTGAACCTTAAGAAATCACAAGGAACTTGCTACCTGTATCAGAAGAAGTACAACAAGAAAATGTGCCATTGACCTTCATGGTACAAGAGGTGACTGAAGGAAGTAGTGGTCAAAACAAAAAGAAATGTGTTGGCAGCAGAGGTTATTATAATATTGGAAATAGATAAGTTTCTTGCTGCAGTGATCAAAAGTCCCAAAGGCTCTGCTGCCGACCAAGTATCAGAATTAAGCATGTTTCTAATAACTGTAAAATAAGACTTGCATTCATAGAGTATCCTCCAAAACCTCAAGTTGTTCCTAAGCACTTTATATCCAGTTGAGTACATTTACAATGTTGTTACAATTTTACTGTCGGAAACATAGCAACCAGTATGTACACAGAGACTTCACCACTGAATTTCATGTAAAATTGGCAGAGTATGGTCTAAACAGATATAATCATACAGCACAGCAGATGTTCTTCAGACCATCAATTCTGCACTGACCTACCTAAATCAATCCCACTTTCCAGTACTTGGCCCATAGCCTTGAATGTTGTGACATTTCAAATGCTCACCAATGTACTTTATAAAGGTTGAGTTTTCTTGCCATTAGTCCTCTCCCAGACAGTGTATTTCACCATCCTCAGGGAGCAAAATCATTCCTCAAATTCCATCTAAACATTCTGCCCTTCACCTTTAACCTATATCCCTTTGTTATTGACCCTTCAACGAAAGGGAACATCTGCTTCCTATCAACCTTGTACATACCCCTCATACTTACATACCTCAATCTGGTGCCTTCTCTGCTCTAAAGAAAACAACCCAAGTTTATCCAGCGTCTCTTCATAGCTAAAGTGTTCCAACGCATACAGTGTCCTGGTGAATCTCCTTTGCAGTCATCTCCTTGCAGTCGTGAGGCAACCAGAACTGCACAAAACACTTCAGGCGTGGTCTAACCAAAGTTTTGTACAGGTCCAAACTAACCTCCCTTGTAGTTTATGCCATGACTAATATAGGCAAGTATCCTGTATGTTGACTTAACTACCCTATTAACCTGATCTGATGCCTTCAGGGATCTGTGGACAAGTACCCCAAGATCTCTGATCCTCAGACTTTTGTAGTGTCCTGCGATTCATTGGATGCTCCCATATCTTGTTACTTTTTCTAAAATGCATCGCCACATATTTTTCCACGTTAAATTCCATCTGCCACTGATCTGCCCATCTGACCAGCATTAAATTCCATCTGAACAGTTTATGTCTTTGTGTAACCTAAGACCTTCACTATTAACAACTCAGCCAATCTTTAAGTATTCCATAAGCTTATTTATCAGTCCCCTTATAATCTCATCTTTGTCATTAAGATATATTGTAAGCAATAATGGACCGAGTACTGTTACCAGGGGTATGCCACACAGCACCAGCCTCCTGTCATATAAACAGCTTTCCACCACTGCTCTTTGTTTCCTTCCAGCAAGCTAATGTTAGATACACCTGGCCAAGTTACCCTGGATCTCATGTGCTCTTATTTTCTTTATCAGCCTATGTGGACCATATTAAAGGCTTTGTTGAAATCCCTATAAACTATGTCAACTGCAGTTTCCTAATGCACACATCTGATCACTTCCTTAAAAAATTCTATTAAATTTGTTAGTCATGACTTCTCTCTGACAAAGCCATGCTGACCATCCTTGATTAAATCTTGCCTGTCTGAGTGGAGACTAATTGTTCCCTTTAGAATTTTCTCCAATAGTTTTGCTATCATTGATGTGAAACTCACTGATCTGTGGATTATCTCTACCACCTTTTTTGAAAAGTGGAACCATATAAGCTGTCCTCCAGTCCTCTCATATCTCCCGTATGGTGAGAGAGGAATTAAAAATTGGCATTTCCTCTCTGATCTTCCACAGCAGCAAGATACAACTCATCCACACCTGGGGAATTGTCCACGTTTAAGCATGCCAAAACTTCTAATACCTCCTCACTCCTGATGTCAAAACTGCCCAAGAACCTGTCAGTCCCTCTTCCCAAATTCTATACCTACTTCCTCCTTCTCCAAAGTGAAGACTGAAGTTCTTGTTTAACACTGCCAATGTCCTCCGGCTCCAAGTGCAGAGTGCCCTCTTGGTCCCACTGGTCCCTACTCTTTCACAGGTTACCCTTTTCCCCTTAATATATTTCCACCAATGCTATTTCATGTCCCTTCTTTGCTCTCCTAATTGCTTTCTTAGGTTACCCCTTGCTCATCTATACCCCACTATAGGCCCTCCATTGTTTTACACCCTTCATACCTGCTAAAAGCCTTTTTCCTTATGAAGCCCTGAATATTCCTAGATATCCAAGGTTCTCTGGGCTTGCTGCTGATACATTTCACCCTAAAGGAGTGATGTTTGGCCTGCACTCTTCCCATTTCCTTTTTGAATACCCCACCCTTCCTTCCTCCTCCTCCCCCCCCCCCCCCCCCCCACCCCCCGCTCTGTTGTAGATTTTCCTACAATTAGCTGTTCCCGAAATACTTTGGCCAAATCCTGCCTTATTTTAATAAAATCAACCTTCCACCATCCCAAAATTGTTCTTTGCCTACCATCTTTTAAGTAACAAATTTAAGTCATTGTTGCTGTCACGAAAGTGCTCCCCCTTCAAGAAAGTAGCGCAGACCCTAACTTTGCTAGTTGTTTTAAGCAGGTGTGCAATAGATGTTCCAGGAATAATGCAGTTGGCCCAACCACTTAGTTTTAAACAAAACAGAATTTATTTTGCAAGATTACCGAATGAAACACAAACAATAGAGAACAGAATATAGAATAACATAAATATCCAAAAACCCTGCAGATTATCCCAACTTAATGATGCTGTTCTAAACACTTGCAACAACCTAAATGCAGTCAAGTTAGGTAAAGGGGAAGTGCAATGAGATCTAGGTGTTCTTGTACATCAGTCAATGAAAGCAAGCATGCAGGTACAGCAGGCAGTGAAGAAAACTAATAGCATGCTGGCCTTCAAACAAGAGGAATTGAGTATAGGAGTGAAGGGGTCCTTCTGCAGCTGTACAGGGCCCTGGTGAGACCATACCTGGAGTATTGTGTGCAATTTTGGTCTCCAAATTTGAGAAAGCACATTTTGGCTATTGAGGGAGTGTAGCATAGGTTCACGAGGTCAATTCCCAGAATGGTGGGACTATCATATGTTGGAAGATTGGAGCGACTGGACATACATACACTTGAGTTTAGAAGGATGAGAGGGGATCTGATTGAGACATATAAGATTATTAAAGGATTGGACACTCTGGACACAGGAAGCATGTTTCAGCTGATGGGTGAGTCCCGAACCAGAGGACACAGTTTAACAATAAGTGGGTAGGCCATTTAGAACAGAGTTGAGAAGATACTTCTTCACCCAGAGAGTGGTGGGTGTATGGAATGCTGTCCCCCAGAAGGCTGTGGAGGCCAAGTCTCTGGATACTTTCGAGAAAGAGTTGGATAGAGCTCTTAAGGATAGTGGAATCAAGGGTTATGGGAATAAGGCAAGAACAGGATACTGATTGTAGATGATCAGCCATGATCATAATGAATGGTGGTGCTGGCCTGAAATGGCCTACTTCTGCACCTATTGCCTATTGTCTATAATCCTCATAAATGCCCTTGACAAAAAAGGTAAAATCAAACAGAGGATCTTAAAGCAGAGTTGTCAGAGAGAGGGTGTTTCAGCATGGATCTGCTTCTTTGGGTCCAGCAGCTTCACAACTGACTGATTTCAGTGAACAGCCAGACTGCTAAAACCAAACCAAACCAAGCCAAGCCAGAGGAAAGTAGGAGAAAGCTGAGCTGGGAGAACTGGTCACTCTCCATTTCATTGTACAAGTGTATTTTCAAAGCTTAATAGCATTCTCAAGCAGTTAAACCCAGACTTGTCAGAATCACTGCTTTTACAACCTCTCTGAAAAAAAACCAAGGGCGGCATGACCTTGTTAAAGGAGCAGCATTGTCACTCCCTATTTGTATTGTTTTTACACACCTCAGTGAATTGTCTATAGACCTGCTTCTCTTTCGCCCACTGACTATTTGGGGGTCTATAATACACGACTAACAAAGCAATTGCCACTTTTTTATTCCTAAGCTCTACCAGCTCTATTCCTAACCTCATTTGAAGATCCTTTCAAGATACCATCCCACCTTACTGCAGTAACTGACTATTTAATTAGTAATACCATACCTGTCTTGCCTGAAGATTCTATACCCTGTAACATTGAGTTTCCAGTTCTGCCCTACCTAAACCACATCTCTGTGATAGCAGTAATATCTTAATTCCATATATCAATCCATGCTCTTTGCTCATCTGTCTTATTCTAAAGTAGAATAGAAGTAGAGAGCTTTTTTGGGGGTAGCATGATGGCTTAGTGGTGAGCACTGCTGCTTTCCAGTGGCAGAGACCCAGGTTTGATTCCACCCTTCAGTGACTTTGGAGTTTGCACATTCTCCCTGTGTCTGTGTGGGCTTTCTCCAGGTGCTCCAGTTTCCTCTCAAAGTCCAAACATATATAGATTTCGGTGAATCGACCATGCTAAATTGCATATAGTTTCCAGGAATGTGCAGGGTAGGCAAATTATCCAGGAGAAATTCAGGGTCACGGGGATAGGTGGGGCAGTGTACAGTCTCATCTTGTTATCTTGAAACGCACATGTCTGAATTCTGTTTTGGTTCCTTTACTATAGTATGCTGTCCCTAGTGATTTGGGAGATGAATGTTTAGGGCCGTGGAATACTGGCATCAGTACTGGGGAATGAGTGACCTATCCTATTGGGATAGGTTACATTTAAACTGTTTTGGAACCTGCCTTCCATAATGTTGAATAAATTGCTTTGAAACTAAAGGTGGAAGAAATTTATTACATCTGAAGAGATGTCAAATATTTGAATCAGTTTCACAATTTGGTAAAGATGAGTGGAGAGTGCCAGAAAAAGACAGAGTCTAGATTAGAGTGGTGCTGGAAAATCACAGCAGGTCAGCCAGCATCCGAGGAACAGGAAAATCGACATTTCGGGCAAAAGCCCTTCATCAGAACAGTCCTGATGAAGGGCTTTTGCCCGCAATGTCGATTTTCCTGTTCCTCGGAAGCTACCTGACCTGCTGTGCTTTTTCAGCACCACTCTAATCTAGACTCTGATTTCTAGCATCTGCAGTCCTCACTTTTGCCCAGAAAAAGACAGAGTTTAGATGAACAATTAAATTAGGGAACTTACCAAAAAGTTTGAAAGTGCATTGTTTAATCATACAGAGTGTTCCTAAGGTTGATAAATTAATGTCACAAATAGAGATAAGTATATTTGATCTAATGCCACAGTTGCAAAATAATTGTGGGTTGGTAACCCTGATTTTAAAAATGATGTGCTAATGCAGGCAGTAGTGCAGAATAAGCATGGCTTGGAAATCAGGAAATAGAATCTGTATCAATGAATATTGAGCTAACTACATGAAGGCTAGTATCCCATCACAAGTCACCTTCTTTTTGAATGTGCATAGTACATGACACTGACCCAGCTGGCTCCTAGGGTGAATGGAACCCCTGAAAATCCTGTTTATATATGTCAGCCAGGGCTCCTTGATTGTACCAGATTAATAGCCCCAACCAGGGAACTGGTTGTTCACCTGGCTGATATCCACCTGGCTGACTTCATTCCAGTCACTGCAGATATGTGAAATAAGAGGGGCTGAGAACACTGGTGGGAGTAGTTTCTTGGTCATTAACCGTAACTATAGCTTTGGGCAAAGTAGAAATCAAGAAAGAGGAGGAACTGATAAAGGAAATGCAATAAATGTGCCAAGCTTTAAATTTCATACAGACCGGACTAATTAGATTGATAAAAATAGTTTGGAGATTAAACTAACGGATTGCATTTAAGACAGTTTCATACAACAGTAAAATAAAAGCAAAATACTGCAGTTGTTCGAAATATAAACAATAGCAATAAATGATGGAAATATTCAATAGATCTGTGGAGAATGAAACAGAGTTAACGTTTCATGCCAATGATCAAGTTGATCAGTGCTTGAAAGGCTGAATGACTTACTTCCCTTCAAACTTAACATCTTTCAACAGAACTAGAAAAAGATGTAACTGATTGTCTTTGTGGTTACTTACAATGAGGTGGGCGAGGAGAAGATGAGATCCATGTGTACTTTTGAGTATCGGAGTTGAGATGTCATGTTGAGGTTGTACAGGAGGCCTCTTCTGGAGTACTGAATGCAGTTCTGGTTGCCTTGTTACAGGAAAGATATTATTAAACAGGGGAGGGTTCAGAAAAGATTCATCAGGATTTAGCCAGGAATGAAAGGTTTGAGTTATAAAAATAAGCCGGATAGGCTGGGACCTTTTTCACTGGAGCATTGGAGGTTGAGGGATTTAGAAGAATGAGAGGTATAGATAAGGTGAACAGTAAAAATCTTTTCCCTAAGCTGAGGGAGTTCAAAAAGGGGCATATTTTTAAGCTGAGAGGAGAAAGGTTTAAGAAGGTTGTGAGGGGCATCGTTTTTACATGGAGAGTGGTTAGTGTATGGAATGAACTGCCAGAGGATGGATGCAGGTACAGCTACAATGTTAAAAAATATTTGAATAAGTGCATGAATAGGAAGGGTTTGGAGGGATATGGGTCACATACAAGCAGGTGGGACTAATTTAGTTTGGAAATGTGGTATGCATGGAGTAGTTGGACTGAAGGCTCTGTTTCCATGCTGTATGACTCTATGAACAGTATTTCATTCCAAGTGCTAATTTGGTGTATGTTCTTTATCTCTTTGCCTTTTCTTCTGTTTCTAGCTTATGGAAAAGTATTTCTTGTGAGGAAAATCAGTGGTCACGATACCGGAAAGCTTTTTGCCATGAAGGTGCTGAAGAAGGCAACAATAGTTCAAAAAGCAAAGACTGCAGAGCACACCAGGACAGAGCGTCAAGTATTGGAACACATTCGACAATCACCTTTCCTTGTCACATTACATTATGCTTTTCAGACAGATACAAAACTCCATCTTATTTTAGGTAACATCACAAATAGATTTTACTTTTTTAAACTTGCCAGTTTTCGTCATGTTCTTCTCTTGATGGTGTTTTCTTAATTATGGATCATGGAGATGGTTAATAAATTCTGGGCTTGCCAGCGAAGCCCACTAAATGAAAATGTATTGGATAAAAAAAATGTGATTTTACTAATGTCACTGGTATCTCATCTAGTTGATTGTTACTTGAGAGGAGTCTTTAGTAAATGTTTGCAAACAATTAAATCACCCAGTTTGTGATCTCACCCAACATCCACATTTCCAGAAGAGGTGGTTATGTGGATGTCAGCAGTGGGAACTCTGCCCATTTCTCACATCCTCATTGAAGTGGGGCCAAATACAAAAATGAGGCAAATGGTCTTGTCTGTATTCCTCCAACTGAACACTGATTACAGGCCAATACTGAAATTTCCTGGCCTGCGTGGCTTTATTATTTGCTGTATAAACTCACTTAATGAATGATTGACTGACTGAATTTATCTTTCAGGATCACAGTACACCATGATCTAGTTTTAATGCTATTGCTATTCTAGTCACATGACCTCCAAAAATAGCGCAATCTTACAAAGTCTGACTGCATTTACTTTCCTTGTGAAACAGTGACACGCCAGAGTGCAGAGGTTAGTTTATCATGATAATTCATATTGTAGGTGACATTTTTTTTAAAAACGGGATCTACTTATATAGTGACTGTACATACATTTACTTTCTTATGCCACGAATGTGATAATAGCAGTTTTTCCTTCTCCATGACATTGTTTTCTGGCATTTGATTTAACTTGATGTTAATATTGATTTTTTTAATTGCCAGTTAAAGTACACTGTCATTTTATGAAGTTATGAATTAGAAGCAGACCATTAAGGCCTTCAGCCTGCTCTGCCATTTCATACGATCATGTTTGATATTATTGTGGCCTCAATTCCACGTTTCCCTAAGCTCCAGTATCCTTTGACTCCCTTGTTAATCAAGAATCTGCCTACCACTGCCTTAAAAAAACTCAATAAACCTGCCTCCAATCATCTCTGAGAAAGAGTCCGAAGTTTCATAAGTTAACCTCCTTCCCATCCCAAGTATCAGTTAAGTGATTTTTTTTCTGAAATTTATTTACATTTGCATCCTTCCTTAAAGATTATACATGGTACTCCAAATGTGGCATCCCCAAAAATTTTATACAACTATAGTGAAGTTTCTTTACTTTTATGTTCCATTCTCCTTGGAAAGGCAAACATTCAGTTGCAGCCATTGATTAGTAAGGCAACAGTATATTCATATACAAGGGCACCAAGGTTACTTTGTGACTGAGTTGTGAAGATTGTCTGTACTTAAATGAATATTGGTTTTCTATTCTTTTTGCCAAAGTGGACAAGTTTGCATTTACTCACATACTTCGCCTACCAAATACTTACTCACTCACTTAACTTGTAGCACTTTGCAGATTTCCTATGCCCTTTTCACAACTTACTTTCCTACCTAATCTTGTATTATCAAGCAAATTTAGGAATCATGCCTTTTGTCACTTCATACATGTAACCAACTGAAGCCCTGATTCTTATTGCTCAGTACTCATCACATTCTACCAGGCAGAAATTCATCATTTATATATAAGTTCTGTTTTCTATTATCCAAGCAATTCTGTCTCAATGTATGTTATCTCTTACTCCATGAGCTCTTGTTTTGTGTAATAACTTTTTAATGTGACACATACTCAAATGCCTCTGAAATTGTAAATACAGTACATGCACTATTTCTCCTTTGCTTTTTACTTCCTCAAAGAGCTGTAATAAACCAGTCAAATATGATTTCCCTTTCTCAAAATCATGTTAAGTATACATTTGTTGCATTCAAATTTCTAAGTGCCTTCTTGTAATCTTGTTTAACCTAATGGTGTCTAGCATTTTCCTGATGAAAGATGTTAGGCTAACTTGTTTATATTTCTCTGATTTGTGCCCCTCATCTCCAGCCTTTCTTAAACACAGGAGTCACATTTACTATCTTCCAATCTGATGGACTTTTCTGGAATCAAGAAAATTTTGGAACAATATGGCCACTTCTTTTAACGCCCTAGGATGAAGCTCATCAGGGTTAGAGGACTTGTCAGATTTTATTAAAACAATTCCAGTTATGAGGGAAAAGATGCTGAGTAAATTATTCTGAGTTCCTTGTTCCCTTTCACACGTTGATTCAGTTATTTTTGGAATGTTAGTTGTGTTCTCTACAGTGAAAACAGGCATACGACATCTGTTCAATTCACTTGCCATTTCCCAATTTTCCGTTATTAATTCCCCAAACAATCTCTGTAAGACCAACACTCACTTTACTTACTGTCTCTTTTCACACCTATAAAACTCTTCCTCTTATATTTCTAGATAGGCCTCTTTCATAACCTAATTTTACCTTATTAATCTTTTATTAATGCTTTGCTGTTCTTGTGTTTTATCTTTATGGAATTATATGACTTAATATTCCAGTTTGATGCTAGTTTTGATGTCCATCATTAGCCACAAACATGAATCCCTCTTTTAGAATCTTTTTCATTGCAATTTATATTTTCTGAGTATTCTGAAATATCTCCTTAAATATCTGCCTCTCTCCTGCTCCATTATCTATAGACCTATTTCCGAACCTAACCAGTACATTTACTGTTAGGAATTAGTCTCATAATTGACTTATTTGCCTTTATTTTTTCTTATCTTTACCCAAACTTTTACATCCTGATCCACAGAACTAAAGTTATCTCTCCATATTGTACCAATATAATCCTTAATTAATAGAATGACCCCTCTACCTTTGCTTAGCTACCGGTTCTTTCAAAATGTGTTTTAACTATGAATTTTCAGGTTCTGGTCTTTCCCTTCTTATTGCCATATCTTTGTGATGGCTATTTTGAAATGTTTAGCCAGTGCTGCTATCAGCTATACCTGTACGCATACTTAAATGAGGTGATAAGCAATCGTACATGGAAATCTTGTAGTCAATCTGTTTATCAGTTTTCAGGCTTGCACATCTTTCTTAGAACTTCAACTCATCCTAAACCTTATAAACAATTAGTAAAAGGTTGGTTAGATATGGAGAAAGTGTTTGTGCAGGATTCTGAGGCTAGATGTTTCTAATATAAGATAGTTACTAATAACGCTTCTTAGATCTGTGATGTAGAAGTTATGATCTCAAGAGACACTGGTAACTTTTGAAAGGAAATTCGAGTTTCCAGTTATCAACTGAAAGAGATTTCACCTTAAAACTTCAAAAGAACTAATTCTGATTTATATGTTTTTAACGCTTATTTTGCAAACCTAAACATCTTAACTGACTATTCCCTTTTATTAATTCCACCCAAGATTTCCCCAGTGCTTCTAAAGAATCCAGTGCTGATCTCCTCTAGGTTAATCAGTCATGTCTGACGAATTCTGATTCTGTAGGTATTTGGAATTTTTATTCAAGTATGGGTTCCACTCTCTATTTCTGCTTATTGTTTGTGATCCCAGAGAATTAAGTCACAAGGTTCCACAATTTTGAACAGACAAATTAAACTTTGTTGTACTGTTTGAATTTTGTAGCATAATGTACAATATATACAACTTATACTCTAACATCCACAATTAACATGAGGCAAGAATGGATTACGAGGCAAGGTTTTGCTGAATAAAGAAGATCAAATAGTAGAATTCATTAATTTATTGTTGTCACATGTACTGAGATATAGTGAAAAGTGTTGTTTTGCATGTTATACAGGCAGATTGTACCATACAAAGTGCACCTGTAACAGAACAGAGTGGAGAGTACAGTGTTACAGATACAAGAAGGTGCAGAGAAAGATCAGAATTAATATTTCACAAGTCGATTTAAAAGTTTGATAACAATGGAGAAGGAACTGTTCTTGAATCTGTTCATATGTGTATTCAAACTTAGATCTTCACATCGACAGAAGACGTTGGAAGAGAGTAGAACTGGGGCGGAGGGGAGTAACATGAATTTCTCAGCAAAACTCCAGACACCGGTGACACAGTGGGTCACTAAATCTCACCAAAACGTTGTCTCTTTTTTTGAGGGATTCTAATTCTTCACTTTCAAAGTTCTAGCTAGCTTAGAAATTTCCTGCAAAGTCACTCCATCATAGGTTACTTAATAACTGGTGTTGCCCTGGTAAATCATTCTCTTTCCCTGAATTGAACTGAATTGAATTAAATTTATTATCACATGTACCGAGGCACAGTGAAAAGCTTTGTCTTGTGAGCAATACAGGCAGATCACAGAGTTAAGTGGCATAGATAAGTAAATAATACGTTAACAGTGGCAAAAACAAAACACAAATACAGGCGAATGTTAAGAGTTTGTGAGTCCATTCAGTATTCTGTGAGGCCATTCAGTATTTTAACAACAATAGGGTAGAAAATGTTTTGAAACCAGCTGGTGCGTGTGTTCAGGCTTCTGTATCCTCTCCCCGATGGTAGAGGTATCTTCTGTATCTTCTCCCCAATGCCTCTTGAAACAGGCAGTGACAGTGGCCTGCTGCAGGGAGAGGTTGAAGATGTCTGAGGAGACCTTTGTGCATGCTCTGAGTACACGGCTTGGTACTTTGTCTGGTCCCATCGCTTTCCTTGGATTCACATAGAGGAAAACTGATCTGACCTCTCGGGCAATGATTGTTGGAATAGGTTAGTCAGGACTTGTCAGAATAGGTGTTACCTCTCTGTCGATATTCTGCTCAAAGTGAGCATAAAAGGCATTGAGACAATCTGGGAAGGATGTGTCATCGTCTGCTATTTTGTACTGTCTCTTTTTAGAACCTGTGATGTCATTCAGCCCTTGCCAGAGTCGCAGTCTGTCTGGGTCTCTAGTTTGGATTGGTATTGGTCCTTTGCTGTCTTAATGGCTCTGCGAAGGTCTTACTTGGATTCCTGATATTTGAGTGGGTCTCCTGATCTGAAGGCCTCATCCCTGGTTTGTAGCAGGTTCTGTCTGTTCTGATTCATTCAGGGTTTCCTGTTGGGGGACACCCGGATTGACTTCCTTGGTATAAGGTCCTTCACATACTTGCTGATAATGTCTGTGACAGTGGTGGCATTCTCATCTAAGGTACCTGCGGACACGGCCCAACAGCTGATTCCAGACAACACCGGAGTTGATCCTCTGCCTCCTCTGATCAGCACTGGACCTGTATCCATGAGTGGTAGAGTACAACACATCCAGAGCTTCCTCAACCTTTGTTTGTGGTTGTATGAACACAGCAGTTAGTACAGGAGCAATAAATTCTCATGGTAGATAAAAGGGGCCATATTTGATGGTGAGAAATTCAAGGTTTTGGGAGCAATGACTGCCCAGGGGTTGCAATGTCCATGCACCACAAGTTACTGATTAGAAAGCAAATGCCTTCACCCTTTGTCTTACCTGAGGACGCTGTACTGTCCATGCGATGGATAGAAAAACCATTGACCTGAAATGCGCAATTGGGAATGGATGGGTTGAGCCAGGTTTCTGTGAAGCAGAGTGTGTAGAGTTCCGCAGTTCACGCTGGAAGCTGAGCCATGATCTGCGTTCATCCATCTTGTTCTCCAGAGATTGTACATTTGCTAGGAATAAGACAATAGATAATAGGTGCAGGAGTAGGCCATTCTGCCCTTCGAGCCTGCACCACCATTCAATATGATCATGGCTGATCATCCTTAATCAGTATCCTGTTCCTGCCTTATCTCCATAACCCTTGATTCCACTATCCTTGAGAGCTCTATCCAGCTCTTTCTTAAATGAATCCAGAGACTGGGCCTCCACTGCCCTCTGGGGCAGAGCATTCCACACAGCTACCACTCTCTGGGTGAAGAAGTTTCTCCTCATCTCTGTCCTAAATGGTCTACCCCGTATTTTTAAGCTGTGTCCTCTGGTTCGGCACTCACCCATCAGCGGAAACATGTTTCCTGCCTCCAGAGTGTCCAATCCTTTCATAATCTTATATGTCTCAATCATATCCCCTCTCAGTCTTCTAAACTCAAGGGTATACAAGCCCAGTCGCTCCAGTCTTTCAGTGTAAGGTAATCCCGCTATTCTAGAAATTGACCTCGTGAACCTACGCTGCACTCCCTCAATAGCCAGAATGTCTTTCCTCAAATTTGGCGACCAGAACTGCACACAATACTCCAGGTGTGGTCTCACCACAGTCCTGTATAGCTGCAGATATACTCAGTCCCTTTGCTTCTATACTCAGTCCCTCTTGTTATGAAGGTCAGCATGCTTTTAGCCTTCTTCACTACCTTCTGTACCTGCATGGTTACCTTCATTGACTGGTGTACAAGAACACCCAGATCTCTTTGTACTGCCCCTTTACCTGAATTGATTCCATTTAGGTAGTAATCTGCCTTCTTGCCACCAAAGTGGATGAGCATACATTTATCCACATTAAACTGCATCTGCCATGCTTCTGACCACTAAGCTAGGAAGGGAGTCTTGAAATTACGTAGTCTTACTAGCAGGCTGGTATACTTAACCTCCCTTCCACGCAGGTTTCTTACATTTGATTGGTCAGGGGGTCTGTTGGAGTGGAGTGTGACTGCTTCCAGTTAAGTGATCCTTCCTAGGACACAGTGGAGCAGGTAGATTCCAGTTTAGTATATTTTTGGAGAGGGTCTACTTAGGACCCAGTGTAGCAGGTAATTTATGTTTCGTTTTTTTTAGTGGTAGGAGTTTGCTTAGGACCCAGTGGGGAAGTTCCTGGTTTCAGTTTCTATTTGTCTCATGAAGCCTGCTTTGCCAGCCAATATGATCACTGGAGTAGAAAATTCAACTCCATGCTCACTTTGTGTTTGTATACCCCTTAATGCCTTTAGTCTACAGAAATCTATTTCTTACTTAAATATATTTAGTGTCTAAGCCTCCATCACCTTATGTGGTAGCGAATTGCATAGGTTCACCACCCTGATGTCAGTCCTAAATGGTCTCCCATATTCTGAGATTGTTACTCTAAGTTTTAGACCTCTCCCCAAATAGGAAGTGTCATCCCTGAATCCAATCCATGCATCCCTGTCATAATTTATATATCTCCATGAGATTTCCTCTCATTTTTCTGAACTCCAGTGACCACAGACCTAGATGAACCAATCCCTGTTTATATGACAATCCCACCATTTCATGAACCGCTGTGATAAACCTTTGCTGCATTCTCTCTATGACAAGTGTATCTTTGCTTAGGTAAGGAGAACAAAATTACTCCAAGAAATATGATACCATCCAGGACAAAGAACCCACTTGAATGGCTCAACATTCTCAAACTTCACTCTCTTCACCACTGATGCTCAGTAGCAGGAATGTCTACCATCTACAAGATACACTGCAGAAATTCCCAAAGGTTCCTTCAAGAGCACCTTTCAAACCCACAATCACTACCACCTAGAAAGACAAAGACAGCAGACACATGGGAATATCATTGCTGGCAACTTTCCCTCCAAGCCACTTACTTGGAAATATATTGCTGCTCTTTCAGTGTTGTTGGGTCAAAATCTTGGATCTCATTCCATAAAAGCATTGTAACTCTACTTACACCGAATGGATTACAGCAGTTCAAGAAGGAAGCTCACCACAACCTTACTGAGAGCAACTAAGGATGAGTAATAAAGACCTAGCCAATGACTCCCACAACCCATAAATGAACAAGAAAAAGATGTAGTCTCATGAAGGCCCAGTGCAATTGCAATAAGACATCTTTGGTTCTATATTCAAATCCCCTTGTAATGTAGGTCAGCAAATAAGTGGCCCTTCATGAGTATTTGAAACAAATTGCTTATATACATGTAAGAGAAGAAAAAGTAGAGATATGCTGACAGCATAAGATAATGTAAATGAAGTAAGTTAAAGAGGAGGCATGCATGGAGTATAATTGCCAGCTTCACTAAATGGCTTAATTGTATCCTGTAAATTCTAGAAAATAATCTTTGTTTCCAGTAAATCGAGATATTCTTCTTCGTTTTGTGAGAGCAAAAGTAGACAAGATATTTTAGAAAAAGAATTTAGATTTTCTGAATGCAGCAGATGTTGCTTAAATTCCAGTCATTGTTTTAGCTTTGAATATTATGAATCAAGTGGCAATTAAGTCAACATACAATAATTGGAGTCGTTATTAGATTTCCATTTAAGATTTTTCTAAAGTGTGAATCATTATATGTTCCTTGACTTTATATGTTATAGGTAAACTAAAGTAATTTCCTGTTGGAAAATTTTGTTTGGGTAAATGTAAAACTTGCATTTCCCCTTCCCACCCCTCAGGTACCTTCAGAAGTAGACGATCTCTGCGATTGTATGTGTGACCAATGCTGTAAAAGGTTGTAAAAGGTATTTCTGTTTCTGTATCAAGTGCAAAGTCTAAATAGTGGAATTTAAAGACATATCAGTGATTTTATACATACTTTCTTCAATATTTAGCAGACATGTTTTCAGGCTTGAAAAGTCAAAATTAGATAGACTTTTAAACAGAGTTAAATCAAGAACTGTGGGAAGTTCATGTTTAAATTTGCATTTTAAGTGGGTAGATGCATTTCTGCCAGTCATGACTGATGTGGGAGAAATGCAGATGCACTTATAATAGTTGTTTTACATGTATCAAAGAAAGTGGTAATTGTCTTATAAAGTTAGGAGTGCAATCAATGGCCAGTAATTCGTTCTTAATCTCTGGAAACTGAAGGGTGCTGGGACGTGAAGAGGGCATATATCATGTATAAAGAAGTGGCCGCGAGAACCTCTGTTTTACTTGTGGGGATTTATTACTCACCCTCTCTTGGCTCAAAACTCTTCATTTGAAACAACTCTTCATTCAAACATGGAATAAGATCATTTGAAACTTGAACTCAACTTCTACTACCAGAATCAACTGGTAAGCAGCTTTGAAACTATTTTTATATTGCTGAAAATACTGTAAATACTGCTCATCCAAAAGGTAAAGAAAACCATTGTTAGGTGATACTAGATCTGAGATCTTGATTAATCCTAAAATCAAGATTACCACCAGTCAGCTGGCAGTAGTCTGGACTCATTTGTTCACTAATAAGGATCTTCAGAATTTAATGTTGGTTTGCAAAGATGCATGGCTGAAATATCCTATAGGTCTGTAACCCAGAATTTGTGCATAGCTATATCTACTCTGATTTCACCATGTAAGGACAATGGACCTGCCATGTCAAAAACAAGGGCTGCTACATCAGTAGTGAAAAGGATGAAAAGGGCAGGGTGTGATAAGAGGAAAACACTCAAAAGCAGATGTGTACTAGGCCCCTTACTATCAGCCATTACTCCAGGTCAGAAGTTAAATCTGTCCCCTCCCACAGGACATTCTAATGGTGGAAAAAGGAACCATTCTAATCCGATGTTTTCATCTTTCCACAGGTCATTAACAAATTCAGATGCTCTTGACGAATGACATGGCAAGGGTGGAAGTGAGGGACTGGCAGTAGCTTCCACAGCGTTCAGAGAAGACAGACCATGGCTTTGTTGTGCAATTGTCTCAATTTCATCTGCAGATGAAAAGGAGATTGAAAGTCAAATCTGCACTTTTACTAATTTTTCTCTCTCTCAAGAGAGGGAGAGAATTGCTCTGTCTGTACCTTCGCTCCAAGGCCAAGTGACTTGGTTCTCCACAGGCTGCACCAGCATGAACACATTTCACTAGTCTTAGTTGGCTGGGTGAGTTCTGCAGCCTCAGAATCTAGTTTTAAGAAACAGGGGTTCTCTGAAAAACTGGTGAATGTTGTTGCCTTGTCAGAGAGATTGGCTACAACAGATCAGTGAGCGTGTGGAGTGTGATTAAATGATGGCAATGCTGAAGAGATGCTTACTGATGTACATGAGGAATCACGAATACTCAAATAGTAACATGGAGTTTCAGTACATGAGGCCTCCACTCAAAACATGTTGCACAGGGCATATTACGAATTACAAAAGCCAGTGCAATAGCAGGTGCCTGCACTGAGAATATTTAGCAAATCTGTTGGCATCGGAGAGCGAGGCAATGGTTGGGACTTCAACCTTAATGAAAGCTCTGGTTTCGGCTCTTGAGGCTTTGAATGCCATACTGTAACATACTAACAATCATAGCTTCCAGTTTCTTGCTGACACCCAACATAATCTGAGAACAGCCAACAAATTAGAGTTGAAGATCTAAACACTGGAAGGGTGGCAGGTGTGGTCCATGAACCAGTTATGCTGTCCTTGTGCCTGAAGGTATCTCATCAAGTTCTGGCCTGCCAGCAGGAAATACGGAACCACCTATGGATAAGTGGCTACACAATCCTTTCCATTATTGTCTCAACCAGTAACAGCATTGTTCTATGAGTCTTCTACAAGGGCAAACCATAGGATCACAGCTGATCAGCTCATCTTGCTCCCCTTTTTCCACTTCTGAACTTAGTGGGACAAGTAACACAATATCCTGATTTGGAAATGTATTGCTATACCTTCACCATCACATGGTCAAAATTTTGGAAGTCCCTTACTTACAGCATTGTGGATATATCTTCAGCCTGAGGACTACAGAGTTAAAACAAGGGCTCACCATCACCTTATTGAGAGCAACAAACAACAGCTTAACCTGCAAAACCAACTTGCCATGCATGAATGGGGTAAATAAAAGGAATAGTTAACTAGAGGGCTCATCAACGTGCCAGGTTAAAGTGTGGGGAAAGGTGGATGGCAGCAGAATTGATTGCCAGTTTTTACTATCTTTCTACTATTTTCTGCAGTGATTGCAATGAGGTCAACCAGGTAGACCTCATAGAATATGAATTCCCTGATTGGGGTCGTTAATGTGGTCAAGTCAATGAACTCTGATTGACATGTAAGAATAAGTGCCAGACATCCTGTTCACTCTGAGTGCTGGCTCTGAGGGAGCTGGATCAGTGTCAGGTACTCTCCATGTATAAATAAAGGGTGACCTAGTAGTGGGATACCAGCCTCTGTGGAATTATTTCAGTGCTGACGAGAAAACATTGCACCCCTGAAGAAATTTGCGTGCAATAGTCTTCTTAGAGTTGGGGGTAAGCATTTCTGTCACCATGTTGATATTTGTGAAACTTGACAACTTCAATCCTCCCATTGAAGACTGAGCCAAGTATGTGGAAAGAGTGTGCTATTCTTTCTATGCAAATAACATTGAGGCAGATGAAAAGCAACGAGTGATTCTCCTGATAACTTGTGGAGCCGCAGCTTTTTTGATTATTCGGAGCTGGTTGCTATTTTCACTTGGTCTGGCCTATATGTGACTCCAGGTCTACAGTAATATGTTTGGCTCTTAACTGCCCTCTGTGTAGTTAGGGGTGGGCAATAAGTGCTGGCCTAGCCAGCAACGCCCTCATCCTATGAATGAATTGAAAAAAAAGTCTAACTTTCTAAGACATCAGATAATAAAACCTTTCAACTGTTCACAGATTTAGTTAAGGAATATTATAACCCCAAGTCTGCTCTAATCCTCAGATGCTATCAGATTTACTCGGGCAATTCGAGAACCAGGGGAATCTGTATCATGGTTTTTGACGAGGTTACGTTGACTGGCAGAGGCATGTGACTTTGGTTTAACTCTCAATGAGTTGCTGATAGACTATTTGGTATGTGGGATTAAAGATGTTACCATGCAAAGGTGCCTATTAGTTGAAGGCCAACTGGCTTTATCACTGGAAAATGTGGCAAGCAGAACATATGAACTGCAGGATATTCCGATGGAAGTGGACACTGTTGCCAGTCCATCTAAGCTTGGGGGACATTACTTGAGTGATGGAAATTGTATAGCTTCACACAGAACATATCCTGAACAGAGGGACTTGAGGTCAGCCCACAGCAAAACCCCAAAACAAAGCCAAGCCTCGGCCAAACGATTAATATTTTCTCTGGGATCCGGACCAGCAAGCCATTGCGGTTGCTGCCAGTGTGCAGTCTCAAGACAGCAAAAAAGTCCCACTGAACTTCAATTGATAAGAGAAGTCATAGGCCAATATCCAAGAGGGTGCACACCCTGGAAAGCCCACATACATGTGGTTTGGAGCAGTTAAATTGCTTAGCAACATCCAAATCAAAATAAATGTTTTGTTAAATGGTCACTCAGTTCTAATGGAGGTTGGTACTAGCATGGCAGTTTCAGTAATCGAAGAACCAGTCTTTAACGAAATTCACTCTGGACTCCAACCATTAAGTTTGTACAAGCCCTTGACTAGACTGTGAACCTAAACCAGGGAATCTTTACAGATTAAGGGTACACCTTCGGTTCCGGTCTCTCATGAGAAGCAGCTGGTTCAGTTCCCACTGATTGTGGTAAAAAGCTCTGAGCTGAAAATGTGTTGCTGGAAAAGCGCAGCAGGTCAGGCAGCATCCAAGGAACAGGAAATTCGATGTTTCGGGCATAAGCCCTCCTTCAGGAATCAGCATCTGCAGTCCTCACCTTCTCCCCATAAAAAGCTCTGACCCAAGTTTGATGAGGTGAAATTGGTTGAGAAATACACAACATTTTTTGATTAGAAAATGGCTGTCTGAGTGAAGTCTTAAATATCCAGATGTTTTTCAGGAAGTTCTACAGACTACCAAAGGATCCAAAGTCACCTTGCTCGCTGATTAAGAAGCAATAGCACGATTGTGCAAGGCCCACCCCATGCCATTTACTTTACGAGGAAAACCAGAAGGTCAGAAAGCGAAGGATGTAAGCATCCAGGCTTTGGGTAATGCAGAGCTTAAATATGCTCATTTGGGGAAGGAAGGTTTGATGGTCATGTTTGAAGACTGGAAGTTCTGTCAATACCTTTACAGATGTAAATGTGTAATAATAATGGACCACAAACCCTGCTAGGTCTACTTAAAGATGGCAAATCAATGCCGCCCATAGCTTCTGTTGAAATTTGGTGGTGGGCTGTAATACAAAGTGCACATGATTACGAGTTGCAATACCATCCAGAAGGTCAAGTAGCAAATGCTGATGCATTGAACTGCCTCCTGTTGATAAATACACCACCGCTGGAACTGGCTGAAATGGTTTAAAATTTTCTGGACACCCTTCCAGTCACAGTTGACAATATCGGACTTTGGACGTAGAAGGATCTGGTCCTGGCAAAACTGAAATAACTGGTGGTGATGGGTAATACCAAAGGGCCGTCACAAGCAGAATTGAAAGCTTTATGGACCCGGAGAGAGCAGATCACAGTAGAGGAGGCACATTATTATTATAGGGAGCAAGAGTGATAGTCTCAAGCAAAGATTGCTGCCAGATACTTACTGAACTCCATCAGGGTCATCCAGGGGTTTCCAAAATGATGATGTTGACAAGAAGTTAAGTCTATTGGCCGTGATTGGATGCATTGCATTTTTGGGGCAGTGCCCAAAGGAATTCCAACCAGCAGTTGCCAATTATTTATGGGAATGGCTGGGTAAACCCTGGACTCTGTTACACATCAACTATGCAGGTCCTTTTATGGGTTCAATGTCCTTAGTCATTGTGGTCACTCACTCAAAGTGCTTGGACGCACAAAGAGTTCATTTGTCAAACACTGGGATAACGATAGAAAAATTGTGCATATCTTTTGTAATGCATGGACTAGCAGAATTGTTGGTCATGTATAATGGTCATTTATCAGCAGGCAATTTGAGTATTGCCTAAAGTCAAATGGTATTCATCACTGTAGGATAACTCCATACCATCCGTCATCCAGTGGTCTGGCAGAAACTGCGTTCCAAATGTTGAAGGCAGGCTTAAAGAAATGGCCTACAGCTTCACTAGATTCCAAACTGTCCCAGTTCCTATTTGATTATAGGACCAGGCCTCATGTAACTACAGGGGTAACTCCAGTAGAGTTACTAATGGGGAGAAGATTCCATACTAGGTTAAATCTGATCTTCCCCTTTGGCATTGAGGATGAAATAACATCAGGAATGCCAATGCAGGACACAAGACCTGGACAAGGGATGAAGTTTGGTGTCAGGAATGTGGGATTGGCCTTGCAAGGGTAAGAGGCATGGTCAACATGAGGTCAGGTCCAGTAACTTATAAAGTTGAGTAGGTGTGCTGGTCTGAACAAGCACATAGACCATGTGGAAGCTGCAAAATCACAAACTGTATGGGAACAGAATGTGCCCAGCTGTTAGACAGCCTTCCCAACTGCTCAGAATCTGTGGGATTTCCTTGTCTGTCAAGCATTAAAGACACCTCACAATCTGAGATGGGCATGAATGTTGCCATGTCGATGCCTTTTCTGCCTGAAGAAGAGAATGAATTTATTTTGAGACTCTCCGGATGCAAGATAAGAGCTACTGTGCGTTACATGCTGCCCATTTCAGAGGCAGAGTTAGAGGAACCTTACCCGGTGCTAAAACACCCCAGAGGAGCTCCAAAAATAGAACCAGTCTGTGTCCTCGGATTCAGAATGGGATGCAGTGATTGTAATCAGGTCAGTCAGGTGGATCTCAGAGAATATGTATCTGGTCCAATCAGGGAGTCCTGGCTGACAGAGAAGAACAGCACTGTCAGACATCCTGTTTACTCTGAGAGTTGGTTCTGAGGGACTTGGATCAGTCTCAAGGACTTTCCATGTGTAAATAAAGGGTGACGTTGTGACAGGATACCGGCCCATGTGGAGTTATTCCTCTTCTCTTTCTCACTTCTTTTGTCACATTGGGGAGAGGTAGCCTGACTAGAATATTGTAACTAGCACTTTGCTGACTGACTTCTTTGTTGGCTGCCTTGATTCTGAATTTTATTGCTGCAAAGTAAATTTGGCAAATTTTGATTATAGTTCTTTCATTTTTTAAAAAAATAAACTATTTAATCTAGGTTCACAATGCTGATTAATGTTTAATAAAAAATTATCATTTTCAAATAGTAAAAGTTTCCATGAATTTAAATTGCTGTAATACACTGTAGTGAAACTATATCTTTCAAGGTCCACTTAAGGTTTTATTGGGGTTTCTGTAAGCATCTGCTCAAATGTCTAAGAGTTTAACTTTTTCAGGCAATGTTTTGTATGAGATTATATTATTTTCAGGTTAACTTTATTATTTCTATAAAAACTTTTTTTTATATAATAAAGTCTTTGAAGTCAAATATTTGTCTTTTCCTCCTTGCAACCTCTGTAGAGACACTCATTTAATAATGCATAATATCTCATTGCTTCACCTACTTGAGGACATGTGTGCAACAATTCCACATCCTTTAACTGTTGACCCATAGTCCAGGGTCATCTGCTTTCGTTGGCGCATTCCTGCCATCGACCGATACATCCCTGTATGCCAAAATTCAGGCATTCTATAAAAGTATAGTTCTGCAAGGTTGTTTAGAGGGAACTCTTCAATCTATCCACGAAACCTGGAGCAACTGCATAGCATGCAATATACACTATTCTTTTGTATCTCTCCTTAGCTTTTATCCTGTGGGACACCAGAAATTGTCACAGTCACAGCTTCAAAGGGGCATCTTTGTTGTGGAAAATCCAACAGTCCAATACCTCTTATTGGACTATTGGATGTTGCCAAATCTACTGACCTTTTCCAGCAATTTATGTTTGCGTTCACTGAATGAGAGATGGGTGCACTGATCAATCGTTGACTGTAAAATTGTTGGTGTTTGACATGCAAGCAGTTGTAATCCGAGCTGCAAATGTAGCTTATGTTTGTTTGCTTTCTGTGCATTTTTGGTCTTTGTCAATTAGAAATGAATGTTTTGAAGTGATTGAAGAGTTTCTTGTATGTAAAGGTCCCACATTGACTTAAGTTATTGGTTTGCATTGGGCAAAGGGAAGCTGTGACTTAGAGAGAAATTGTTGTTATGATAAAAAAAGGGTAATTACAAGTACAAAGGATCAAGGGATCATGGCAGTATCATAATTATGCACACAACTTCTGCTCAATTTTCTACAATCTTTTTTGCTGCATGTTTACTCAACATTGGGCCACAGGTGTGCTGAGTACAAGCACACAGGACATTCCCAAACCAAAAAAAAGCTTCAATTGCACAGACATAACAGCTAATTGTTATCAAATACAATCAGTAGTGAAATTTGCCTTGAAATATGCATGTGTAGTCTTAAGAGAACAACAACTTAACATCAGAGATGTATGGTTATGGGAAAGGAACAAGCCAGTAAAAGATATTTGTACAGGTGACAAAAAAAATTGGTCAAAGAGGTGCAGGAAGAGAATGCTGGAGTATCAGACTCAGGCAGATACAGATGTGGAGATAATGGATGCACAAGTAATCTTCCAAAATTCCTGAGATTCTGTAGCTGCCCCATCAGATTGAAACACTGCAAATGCATCTGTTGTATTCAACAGGTGGACAGAAGAACACTGTGTTGGAAAAAATTAATATTTTATTAGGAATAATAATGAAGCAGGATATTTAGAAATTCATAATGCAAAAGTCAATGTGGTTTTACAAAAAGAAAATTGTGTTTGACAAATTACTTCAAATTCTTTAAGGATGTAATGAGCAGCCCAGATAAAGGTGAATTGAAAGATATTTGATAAGATGCCATACCAAAGGTTACTAAAACATCAAAGCTCATGGTATTGATATTGATATATTAACATAGATAGTTGGTTGCTGAATAGGAGAGAAAATTGGGGTAAATGGATCATTTGCAGGATGGGAAATTGTAATTAGTGGAGTGCCAGTGGAGATATTGGCATTCATTGTAAAGAGAATGGAGTATTAAAATGGGAAATTCTTCCTACCATTGTATAAGACATTTTTTTTTATTATTAGACTTACAGTGTGGAAACAGGCCCTTCGGCCCAACAAGTCCACACCGACCCGCCGAAGCGAAACCCACCCATACCCCTACATTACCCCTTACCTAACACTACGGGCAATTTAGCATGGCCAATTCATCTGACCCGCACATCTTTGGACTGTGGGAGGAAACCGGAGCACCCGGAGGAAACCCACGCAGACACGGGGAGAACATGCAAACTCCACACAGTCAGTCGCCTGAGTCGGGAATTGAACCCGGGTCTTCAGGCGCTGTGAGGCAGCAGTGCTAACCACTGTGCCACCGTGCCGCCCATAAAATTTGATGAGGCCAAGGAGAGAGATACTTACATTGGGGTCAGAGAAGGTCTTTTGAGGAAACACTGAGGATGTTGAGCCTATACTTATTGCAGCTAAGAAGAATGACAGCTGGTCTTACTGACACATCACAGAAGTTTTTTAGGGGACTTGACAGGATAGATGCTGTTTATATATTTCCCCTCACTGTAGATTCTAGATCTTGGGCGTAATGTTTAAAAATTAGGGGTTAATCATTTAAACTGAAGGAGAACATGAATTTCTTCAACCGGAGGGCTATGAATTAATCTCTTGCAGTTGGTGATTCCACCCCTTTCAGAGATAAGGGCCAGCAGTTGTCCAGTCCCAGTATTGCTACCAGGAGCAGTGGCCATTGTTTGAATATCCCCCCCACCCAGGCAGTGGAAATATCCCATGAAATAGGTTACACAACCCATGTACATGGGGTTGGATTTGCTGGGATAATTCTGGGACGTCTAGCAATAGGGTTGCTTGTGAGGACAGGAAATTCTGAGGGATACCAGAGTAGTTGTCTGTTGGCCAAAAAGCACCTGATCAGGACACCTCCTTCACTAGGACCACAGGGAGCCCAACTGGCAAATTATTCAATTGCCTTGATATTTTGTCAGTGATGGTGGAAAAAACCCTTAATTGGCCACTTAAGGTGAACTCAGGATGGGAGGGCATCTGTTACCAATTCCCTTCACATCCACTTTTCCCCCCAGCAGGTGCCAGAAAATCTTAGTCACATTATGTTTACCATCCCAGAGGCCAGGGAAAAGATTGAGGCACCTGCTCATGTGTTAATTGTGACCATTACATAAACTTGAATATCTAGGAAGATTACTTGTGGCATGTCAACTGGACAATTCCGTGTATGTTTGGAAAGGTTAAGAGGTTGAGTGTATGCAGGAATTTCCATCTAGTTACTCTCATCAGGGATCTGTGTGGCAGTTTTGTCAACCTACAAAATAAAAATTTACAGTGCTCATTGCTATGAAATATTTGTGAGCTGCAGAATTCAAGAACAAATGCAAATATTCAAATCATAACTGGCTGATCTAGACACAACTATTGAGTAGTAGACAGCTGTTAGAAAATAATTGCCATCTTGCATTAGTTAGGGATTTGTAGGTCTGTTGGAGGTCTATTCTCAGTGTTAACTAAAATGTTAGTGAGGCATAATGTTAGGGCTCCTATCTCTCGCTCAGATGGGTTTCAAGTTCAGACGGAACTTAAGCATCTGTATTAAGAATATGCTATATTACCAGAATTAAAATCTTGTCTCACTATTTAGGTGGATGTCAAGCCACTGTTCAGATAATATTACTCTATTTGTTTTAGCCACCAACCAACAGCACTGACAATGATAATTCTTTTACAAAAAGCATTTAGTAGGCATTGAAACTCTTTGGACCATCATGAGTATGAGAGAGATGATATAAAAAATGTAAGCCTTTCTTTAATGGTACCTGTGCGTAGTTGATTGTCACAGCAAATGTTGACATGCTTCATGGCAACAAAGGATTAAGCTTTCTTTCGTTTGTTTCTCAGGCAAATGTTGAGTTATCCAAATCAGTGAATTTGTTTTTTCTCACCATCATTCCATAATCCCAATGTGCAAGTCCCCATTTGATGTGATGTCTTCATTTATAGATGTTCAAATTGAGGTCCTCAGATCTGAAAGAGCTCTGTAAAGATCTCTTCAGTGCATTGGGAATCAAGTTTTCTGGAACAATTTTTACTTTTAGGTTAGCCTACTTTGTGTTTTGTGTATTAGAATAATGTATTCTCAGTAGTGTTAGTATTTTCGGGAAATTACTAGGAATCTGTTAATATTCTCAGCAAGCAACTATACAAAATAATTTTAAAATCAATATCCAATAAAATAGAACAGGAAAAACAAAACACAGTGAGAAATGAAAGGTTTTGTGGTTGAGTAAGAATATCTATGAGGCATTTATTCCATGTGATGTTTATCAATAAGTTTAAAATATTCATTAATATAACAAAGATTTAATGCTGTGTTAAATTATTGAAAATAAGAGATATAATCATAAGGTGTAATTTGCTATGTTTAACTTTAAAAGCTAAAGTGTTACAGTTTTGGGTTTGTTTTGAAAACTTACCTTAAGATTGTTAGAAATGGTTTCACAATAATTCCTGTAACAAGAATATGAGCCAGCAGTAGTACAGACTCAATGTCCACCAATAGTAAACGTTCTGTTGAAGAAGATGGAAGATTGATTAGTTGATCTGTATAGTGAAATGGAGGGAGCAATAAGATCAATTTTCAATAAAATGCAAAGTCCCAGCATCACCTGCTTTTAATAAAGTGCAACATCTTTCTATTTTTGATCTGAAATTGATCTTATACTTTAATTAGTTGCTGTCCTGTGACTCACTACTTTGTCAAATCATAATATTACGCCGAAGCTGACATTATAATAAAAATAAGATTAGGTCAAAGCATTCGCTATTCCAAAAGCTGATGTACATATTAGCTATGCATGTTAGCAGAAAGCTTTCATTCTTGACTTGGCTGTAGTATATTACAAAATAAATAAATATCCTGGAGATGACATTTTTTTCTGTAACTGTAATAGAATGAAAAAAATTGTTAACAATGTGCAATTACAGATAATTAGGTTTAAAAATGTAAAGCCTAGGATACACCAAACAAAACTGTTAAAGTTTGTTTATGTGTTGTAGCTTAGATCACTAGACTCTACCGTGATAGAGCCTTCCAATGTTTCTTAGAATTAAATGAACTATGATACATATAAACCCCTTTATTTAGAATTTTGTAGGACAGTACAGTGAGCATGCTTCAATATTAAATTCATTAAAGAAGTCATCCTCTCATCGTTACTTCTGTATAACTAATCAATGTCTGCTTTTCTTTAAAACAATATTTCTGGACCCGAAATGGCCATGTTTCATGATGAAGGCATCAAAACCCCTATTAAACAGGTTTCAATGAGTACCTCAAACTATAAGGACTGAGTGTCAAAGCTAAATGACTTCTCGGTAACTGTTTTCTGTCAGACCTACCATTTGCATCTGATTTCTTTATGGATTCAAACCATTCCCCTGTTTCAAGGAAGAAAACAAATGACATTGTTTTGGGGAACATTACCATAGGAACAAGAGAAATATTGAATCAATGAATTTACCTGATCCAATTTCAAAAGGGTATTATCAAACAGAATCAGTCATTCAAACAAAAAGGAACTACCTCAAACACACAGGTGTTATGCAGCAGTACAGGATGTGTAATCAAAATATATTATTGTCTTTGGAAAAAGGATTTAAAATTATGGAAGTATGATGAGGAAGCTATTTAATTATCTGCTTTTGAAATCATCAAGATGTTATTTTGAAGACACTTCCCCTAGAAGCATTAAATTAGTTGCAAACCATCGAGTAATTATCAGCAATGGTTTGTACATAGAACACAGAGTAAGAAAGACTTCCCCAACCTGTTTGAACTTTGACTTTACCTGAGAACCTATTTCCTAGAAATCCACCTTCAAGAATCTCACAGCTTACTGAGAAACCTTTGTTTTACAAGATCCTCACTTCAATTTTAAAGCTTCATCTACATTTGAGAAATGACAAGCCTGGCATGAAAGAAACTGAGATAATTATCAGTGATAAAAGTATATATTACCTTAATCTGGATCTAGTTTTTCTGTGTGAGTATATGTGAAACAAGTGAGTGAAATGTTTCATTATTTTGGGGTAATTGTGTGGAAATAAATAACCTTCTTTGTAAAAACAAATTGTAAAAGCATTATTACTGAAAAGAATTATTTGGAATTCATGTATGGTGGTAGGAAAACTTACGCATAATGTTTAAATGTAGACATACTAATCACAGGCAGTAAAGGGGACGTAAATTTCTGTCTCTGACATAGGCTTAGTTCCACATTATAACAAAGCTATAAAAGTATTGCCTTCTTTATGGCTGGTAAATGTAAATTTTAATTCTATAATTTGGAGAAATATCAACAAATGTTTTATGACTAGGTGTGTAGATTGTTATTGCTCTGTAACAAAGGTACCTCTTATGAGTTGAACAAAATATTCGTGTCTAGACCTATCACTATTAATAGATACTAGTCTCTTCTGAGTTCACTTATGAGAGCTGTAATATGTGTTATTAAAATGTTTTATTTTAAATACTGAGTTAATTTGTTCTTGTCAAGTTAATTGTTAGCAAATTGCTGAAGTTCATTTGATTATCTTACAACTTGTTTGCTTTTAGCTTCACAACAGAAATGAGGTGGGATATTTGATCAATTTAGCTTTCACTTGAATGAATTCTACAGTCTGTCATTTGCTCCCAATTTTTTCTTTAAAAGTTCCACTTTTTTTTTGTCTTGATTACACTATCGGAAGTCCATTTCATAGTACTTTTTCAGTCAAAAAGAATATTCTGATAAGTCCTAAAATTATCCTTTCCTTGCTTGAAATAATATTCCTTAATTGCAATATGACAGGCCACAGTAATATTCCAGTTCAGCTATCCTTCAACGATCTTGATGCTGCTATACAATAATTTCTCCAGTGCCTATTTTCAGGGATGTGTTTCTGATGTGGCTTGACTAGGTCACTGCTGAGATGATGATTCCCTTGGGGCCTGAGAACATGGGTCATAATGGTAGGCCATTTAAGACTCAATAGAATTCTGTACCCTAGAGAGTGGTGAATACTCACTTATTCAAGACAGAAGTCATGTAATAGTTAGGCATGAGAGGTATTGAGGGATATGAGGATAGTGCAGGAAGTGGAACTGAGGTAGGAAGGATAGTTTTGATACTATTAAACAGTGATGGTCTAAAAAATACAAATGGCTCTCAGAAACTCTTATTTTCATATGGCTTTTTATGTAGACCACCCCGTAATTTGGGCCTTTAATGCTTGAAATTGACAGTATGCCTGTTTCCTGCATTCCCTCAGTGCTTTACTACCTGTCTTGTTTATTGGTATCCAGATTGGATGCATTACTCAAGGTGTAGTCTGATCAAAATGCCCTAAAGCTACACTACCTATTATGAATTATATTCAAATCTTCTAGTTATACATCTCAAACTGTTAACTTTGTTGATTACTGCTCTGACTTTTGTTGGTCATGATGAGTAAACAATCTACTCAAATTACTAAATCTCTTTCAACTTCCTTTATAATTATTCCAGCAGTCTTCATGGACTATGTGGCTTCCCATTTTTTCTTAGACACAATAGCTTATGCTTTTATGCATCAAATATTATCTGTGATTTTCTTACACATACGTGGCTTGTGAAAGCATTCTGTAACGCTGAGCTGCTCCTTCTGTTTCCATTACCCCTTGCATCATCTTCAAAAGTTAGAATGTTGCATTGAGTTCCTCAGTTTTGGTCATTGATATAATTTAGGGACAGTGGTGATCTAAACCCTGACCCTTCAATCCATACTCATTGTTTCTTGTGTTTTAATCAATTCCTCATCTGATTCCAGGTTTTCTCTCAATCCCAAAAACATTAGATAATTATACCCCTTTGATGAAAGCCTTTTGGAGGTTAAAGTCCAATGTGTCATAAGAATTACAACAATTTACTTGAGTTTGTTACACCATCAAAGAAGTCGAGAGATTAGAATTCTCTCAATTAGAAATTGATATTGAGGTTGAAAAGCTGTGGACACAGTGGTTCTGATCAGACCATGGAGAGCCAGTGTGAGATCTATGCTGGCTGTATTAGGAAAGGCTCTCAAAATAACACTCAAATCAGGCGCTGGCAAGTCCAATGGCTAGACTTCCACTGCAATTAAGAACCCTGGGATAGAAGATCTAGCCAGTTGGAGGCTGCCTGTTCTTGCACCAAACATCATGGAGGAAGTGTGGTTACTGTGAGAAAAGCCCCAGGATCACAGAGAACCCAGACTAATGTAAGTAATTTTGTTGAGGGGGGCGCGGGGAGTTGGATTTCTCAGTTCGATGTGGAAGTCAGAAGTTAGGACAGGGGTTTGCTCCTAGCAGACATCCCTGCCCTATCATATGCCCAGATCCTTAATCAGGCATTTTTGATCAAGTCCTCCCCACCCTTCGAGGTGATGGGCTGCATGGTGACAGGGGCTGTCTGTAGCTGAGAGAATGGCTATGTTCAAGCCCTTAGTGATCCTTAATTGGTCACTTAAGGACCTCATTAGGTAGTAGGTGGGAATGTCTACCATTGACCTTCGTACTTAGAACTAAACTGCAGTGGAATCGAGAAAGTGGTAAGGTTTGAATATGCCACCACCTCACCTATTTAAGTGCACTTGCTGCCTGAGAATGTGTTGACTTCTGGAGTAGAAGATTCAACCCTAAGCTGGTGATATGTTAATGTTATTGGTTTTTTGTCTTATTGAAGATTATGTTGAAAATGGTTAATGGTCATGATGGTTTTTAGCATTTCTAACTATTATTAATTTTTTTGGTTGTCTGTCCACCACCATCAGCAAAATATTCATGGGTTTGCACTTCGGCTTAGTTCATTTGGAACCAAACTTCCAATTGTGCTTTATCCGCTTTGTTTTTTTTTGCTTTGTTGAACACTCTGCAAAAATATGGCTTGTTAGTGCCTTGACAAAACTTTGACACCTGCTTGACATAAATTGAACTAATGGAACTACTAACTCCAGATTGGCTTGTCCTTAGCTTATAAAATTAAACAGGATGCTGGCCTGTGGATCTTAAAATGTTGTGCTAGCTCTTTTTTCTTCAGGGTTGAGTGCACAAGTGTTTGATTATGCAGTTGTCCCTAATGGCTGATGCTTATTCATTCCTATATTTATTGATTGAGCCAGAATACTGTCAGCTCTGTGTTGCTTGTTATGTCCTTAAATTTCAAATGTAGTCAGAATTCCTCAAGTGTAAAGCTCTAATATAAATCTTTGCGTTGTGCATTCTGGTGAAAAGATAACCAGCCTTCAAACCAGCTGACTTTTTTGCCTACATTTTTCATGTACAATTTTATCAGGCATATCAGAAATCTTACGAAAAATGAGACTTGCAGAAACATGATTGCTTTGCTGGGCTACATTTCATAAGACATAGAATCACTACAGTGTGAAAACAGGCCCATGGCCCAACAGGTCTACACCGACCCTTCAAAGAGTAACCCAACCAGACCCATTCCCCTATCCTATATTTACCCCTAACAAATGCACCTAACCTACATGTCCCTGAACACAATGGGCAATTTAGCATGGCCAATTCACCTAACCTGTAGATCTTTGGACTGTGAGAGGTTATTGGAGCATCCGGAGGAAATCCACGCAGACTTGTGAGAGTGTGCAAACTCCACAGAGACTGTCGCCCAAGGCTTGAATCAAACCTGGGTCCCTGGTGCTCTGAGGCAGCAATGCTAGCCACCGTGCAAGAGTTACAGTGCAAAATTGGTTTTAATAACTTTTAAATACACATGAGAAAAATTAAAAGCTGAATTTCTATGTGTATAATGTTATGGATTTGTGCTGCTGAACACAAGTTTCTGTTTCATAATATCTGTCTTGTATTTGTAAACTTTCTATGTTGTGATATTTTGGTTGCTATGGTATAATTCTCATGTATAATGTTTTATTTTGTGTAACAGACTATGTGAATGGAGGGGAATTGTTTACTCACTTGTCGCAGAGGGAACGTTTCACAGAGCATGCAGTGAGAATATACAGTGGGGAGATAGTGCTAGCACTGGAGCATCTACATAAGGTAAGCTGTACATTTACTGGTCAAGAACTACATTTGGCAAATGCATTCTCTGTGTATTTCTGCAGTTGACTAGGTGTACAGGATACAAGACATGGATTAGGTGAATATCTTAACTCCAGTGCTTCTGAAATTTTAAAGAAAATTGCAAATGTCTTTATTGCTTTGTTTTATCTGTGCTGACACTTGTACAGTTAGTTAGTTAGTTTGAAAAGTAAAAAGCTTTGTTGCTTGTGTAAATTTAATATTTCCTGGTTGTAATCTCTTATCAGTGATGTAGTGTGTAGTTGAAATGTCACTGGACTAGAAAGCTGCTAACCCCTTTAATGTGTAAAATAGAAAAATTTCTATGAGAGGATGTAAACTGATAACAGGACCACATTCTATTTGTTATTGACTGTGTGTAGCTGTAACATCATATTTTTAAAAATTGTCTTCATAGGATGTGGGCATCACTGGTTCAGCCAACATTTATTGCTCATGTCTGGCTGCTTTTGAGAAACTGAGAAACATAGGACCAAGAGCAGGCAATTTTGAGCCTCCCCCACCATTCAGTGTGACCATGGCTGATTATTAAACTCAGTACCCTATTTCCACTTTCTTCCCATATCCTTTGAGGTGGATGGTAGTGGTGGCTAAGGTGATGGTGAGATGTCTTCTTGAATCACAGCTTTCCAATTGCTGTCGATATCTGCTACCTTTGTCCTTATAGATGGAAGGTGCTGTCCAAGGATCCTTAATAAATTTCTGCAGTGCATCTCCTACTGAACAGCATTTAGATAGGGAATTTTTTTTTGGACAATTTGAAAGTGAAGAATGCGAATCATTCAGCCAAAAGAACTGGGAAATGTGGGTCATTCAAGGAGAAGAGCTAACATTAGCAAAACCATGGTGAACTGAACTGCCTCTAATTCCTACAGTCTGTAATTAATATCTCTACAATTTCTGCAAATTTCAGGAGATTAAGAATCCTGTTTTCTTTGTAAATGTAGAAGCATAAATATGTTTGGACTATTTTGTTTAATAATTTAAAAGTGTGGCACTGGAAAAGCAGGTGAGGCAGCATCTGAGGAGCAGAAGTATCAATTTTTTGGGCATAAGCCTTTCATTAGGAAGTCCAGCGTGATACTTTTCGACTGACTCTCCAGCATCTGCGGTCCTACTTTCTCCTTAATCATTTTGCATACAGTCCCGTGTAACCAACCTCCATCACTGCAGCCTAAATAATAATGTTATTGTGAAATGCCTTGCATCATTAAAGGCACTATATAAATATAAATTATTAATTCTATTGGCTCCTTCTTCCAATCATCAATAAGTGTTGGAAGTACCAATTCTAATACAGATGGGGGGGGGGGGGGGGCGCGGAGGGAACCTTGCCTGTCATTCCTCTGTCTCAGATTGGATTTCATTACACATTTTTTATTCTATTATTGCCAAGCTGAGATTCATTCCTTTGAGCCAACATTGTGTCTCCTGATTTTATCAACTAGTTTTTTTTTGCAGGAGATATCTTGTAAACCCAAAGAAGCTATCATTACATTCTCACCCTTAACAATTATAACAAAGCTTTATAGAAGGGCATTTAACATAATAAACCATCCCAAAGCAATTCATTTAGTCACTTTGTCAAAACAAAATCTGTTAACTTGATCACAAATGACTTCCTTTTGTACATGATGTGGAGGTGCTGCTGATGGTCTGGGGTGTACAAAGTTAAAAATCACACAACACCAGATTATAGTCAACAGGTTTATTTGGAAGCACTAGCTTTCTCCAAAACTATAAACTGGTGTTGTGTGATTTTTAACCAACTCATTTTGTATGTCCAGACTCAATCTTACCATGTAGTTTTGATCTTCCTTAATGTTCCATCAATTTGGTCTTGACAATTGTTTTGGCAATTGTTTGTCAATAGTTTCCTGGTGTGAATATAGAGTTATGAGTTTCTCAAGCTCCGTTTTAAGTAAGGGCATTATGTTTTCCATTTTTCTATCTAATGAATCCCTAATTTTTAGCCAATAAGTATTCTAGCATATTACCTAGGCTTGTTTGGCCTGTTTTTCAAAGCCATGGACTTTGCTCTTTTTAACAATTTCCCATTTTATGTTCAAATGTCTTTAAGTACATGCAAGATGCTATATGAATACAGAGTTCTTTGATGAGCTTTCAACACCTATACCTTTATTGTCTCTTACTGCCTTTGTTTCTGATGAATCATTGTAGCACTAAAGGAAGCCTCTAGTGCCATTAACTTCTTTTAACACCTCTTTCCATTGTCTGGTGTACAGATTACCTGTCTATTTTCTTTGTCTCTTCAAAATAAACTACAGATAATTCCACCGCTACTTTCTCTCTAGCTTTTTCCTTCCCATATGCTTTGTCCTGATGCTCTTAAAATGCTTGCTCCTTTTAAAATTATAATGAGGGTTTATAGTCTGCAATGTTAAGACAATAGTTCTCTGTGCAAATTCTGGCTGTGCTATGTGTTTCCAGCATTTTCAGGTTTTGTATTTGACTTACGTTCATGTAAATACTTGCCTGACTCCTGTCTAATCCACCTGATTTACTTACTCCGATCTTATTCAAATATTCACATCAAACAATTTCACTGTATTACCTGCCCAATTTTGACTGGCATGGAATACCCTTTTGTTGTACCAGCCTGCTCATTTGTAACTACACTTGAGGCATTGAAATCTTGAGTAGAAAGAGAGTCCATGTTTGAACTTGCAACCAGTTAATTATGGAAAGAGTGCGCTTATTAGACTAATTTAACCCTTCCTCATTCCAACCTTTCTTTTTACCTGATCTCAGAAATTAAGCTAATATGAACAACACGGACTGCTTTTGACTCCATTTTGAATTTCATTTCAGGAAGGCTGTACTTTGTCCTGACAAATGTTGATTGCCTCTGAAAGAGGAAAGGTAGCTACAAAGGCATGAGGGAGGAGCTGGCCAGAGTTGATTGGAAGGGGAACCTAGCAGGGAGGAGGGTGGAGCAGCAACATCAGGAGTTTCTGAGGGTAATTTAGGATGCACATGAAAAATACATCCCTACGGTGCTGAATTAGTCAAAACAATTAATAGGAGTCAACAGCCATGACTGACAAAGGGATTAAGGGACAGCATAAAACCAAAAGGAAAAGCATACTATGTAGTGAAGATAAGTAGAAAACCAGAGGATTGGGAAGTCTTTAAAAACCGGTAGAGCATAACTTAAAAAACCATTTGGGGGTAGAAGATAAAATATGAGGGTAAGCTAGCTAGTAATATAAAAGATGATTAAATGAGTCTTATATGGAAATAAAAGCTTTGCAAGAGTGAACATTGGATTGCTAGAAAATGATGCTGGAGAATAGTAATGGGGAACACAAGAATGCCAGAGGAACTGAATACGTACTTTGCCTCAGTCTTCATAGTGCAAGATACCAGCAGCATGCAAGAACTTCAGGGGACAGAGGTGATTAGTGTCATTACAAAGGAGAAGGTGATGTGGAAACTGAAAGGTCTAAATATGGGTAAATCATCCCGACCAGTTGGACTACACCCCAGGGTTCTGAAAGAGATAGCTGAGGAGATTGTGGGGTATTGGTGGTGATCTTTCATGAATCTCTGGAGTCAGGGAGGGTCCTAGAGGACTGGCACATGGCTAAAGTAACACTCCTGTTTGCGAAAGGCGGGGAGCAGAAGGCAGGAAACTCTTGGCTGATTAGCCTGACCTTGGTTGTTGGTAAGATTTTAAAGTCCATTATTAAGGATAAGGTTGCAGATTACTTGGAAGTGCATGGCAAAATAGGACTGAGTTAGCATGGCTGCATCAAGGGAAAGTCATATCTGACAAATCTGTTGGGATTCTTTGTGGAGATAATGAGCAAGTTAGACAAAGGAGAGCCAGCGTATGTGATCTGTTTAGATTTCCAGAAGACTTTTGACAAGATGCCACACAGGAGGCTGCAAAATAAAATAAGAGCACATGGTATTACAGTAACATGCTGGCAAGGATGAAGAATTATCTAACTGGCAGAAAACAGAGAATGGTGATAAAGAGGTCTTTTGCAGGATGACAGCTGATGACACATGGCATTTCGCAGAGGTCAATGTTGGGGCCACAATAATTCACGTTATACATTACATTTTTGGACAGGGCTTTGTTGTTAACATGATGCAAACATAGATTGAGGGACAGGTAGTATTGAGGAAGCGGTCAGTTGGAGGATTCGGACAGTTTAGCAGAGTGGGCAAAAAAGGGGTAGATAGAATGCAATGTGGGTAAACATGAGGTTATGCACTTTGGTTGGGAGAATTGAGGCATAAACAGTTCTCTAAAGTGCAAAGGTACTTAAGAGTCCTAATTCAGGATTCTCTTAAGGTTATTTTACAGGTTCAGTTGGCAGTTAGGAAGACAAATGCAATGCTGATATTCATTTTGAGAAGTCGAAAATACAAGAGTCATAGAAATTTACAGCACAGAAACAGACCCTTCGGTCCAACTCATCCATACTGACCAGATATCCCAACCCAATCTAGTCCCACCTGCCAGCACCAAAACCCTCCAAACCCTTCCTATTCATATACCCATCCAGATGCCTTTCAAATGTTGCAATTGTACTAGCCTCCACCACTTCCTCTGGCAGCTCATTCCATACACGTACCACCCTCTGTGTGAAAAAGTTGCCCCTTAGGTCTCTTTTATATCTTTCCCCTCTCACCCTAAACCTATGCCCTCTAGTTCTGGACTCCCCTACCCCAGGAAAAGACTTTTCACAACATCTTTCCGATAGAAAGGCGACCAGAATTGCACGCAATATTCCCACAGTGGCCTAATCAATGTCCTGTACAGCTGCAACATGACCTGCCAACTCCTTTACTCAATACTCTGACCAATAAAGGAAAGCATAACAAACACCTTCTTCACTATCCTATTTACCTGCGACTCCACTTTCAAGGAGCTATGAACCTACACTCCAAAGTCTCCTTGCTCAGCAACACTCCCTAGGACCTTACCATTAAGCATATAAGTCCTGATAAGATTTGTTTTCCCAAAATGCAGCACCTCACGTGTATCTAATTTAAACTCCATCTGCCACTTCTCAGCCCATTGGCCCATCTGATCAAGATCCTGTCGTAATCTGAGATAACCTTCTTCGCGGTCCACTACCCATCCAATTTTGGTGTCATTAACAAACTTACTAACTATACCTCTTATGCTCACATCCAAATCATTTATATAAATGATGAAAAATAGTGGACCCAGCACCGATCCTTGTGGCATTCCACTGGTCACAGGCTTCCAGTCTGAGAAACAATTCTCCACCACCACTCTGTCTTCTACCTTTTGACCCAGTTCTGTATCCAATTGACAAGTGCTCCCTGTATTTCATGAGATCTAACCTTGCTCATTAGTCTCCCATGGGGAACCTTGTTGAACAGATACACTGCTGAGGTTGTATAAAGCTGTGATCAGACTGCATTTAGAATATTGAGAGTTTTGGGCATGTACCTAAGGAAGGGTGTGCTGACTCTGAAGGGGACACACACAGTGAGGTTTACAAGAATGATCTCAGGAATGAAGGGCTTGTCATCTGAGGAGAGGTTGAGGACTCTGGGTCTGTATTCGATGGAATTTAGAAGGATTGGTGGGGGAATGTGTTTGAAACTTAATACTGAGAAGTCTGGATAGAGTGAACGTGGAGAAGGTTTTTCCACTAATAGGAGACACCAAGACCACAGCACACAGCCTCCAAGTGAAGAGTTGACCATTTCGAACTAAGATGAGGAATAACCTATAATCAGACGGTGATGAATTTGTGTTATTAGGGAATGAAACCGGTCTTTTACGGTTGCAGGGAAGGTACAGGGGGTTTGGGGAGGGGGTTTGGTGGGGAGAGTGGCGCGAACCAAGGATTGGTGAAGGCAGAGAGGGGTGGGGAGGGGAAGATGTTCTTCGGAGTTGGCGGAAGTGTTTAAGGATGATACATTGGATGCAGAGACTGGTAGGGTGGTAGTTGAGGATAAGGGGCACCCTGTCTTCTTTGCGTTTGGAGGAGGATAGTTTAGAGCAGTGGAGCAGGTAATAGAGGAGGTGTGGTGGAGTGGTGTCTGAATGACAGAGGAGGGAAGAGCACGTTGTTCAAAATAGGTGGACATCTGGGATACTTGGGAGTGGAATGTCTCTTCATCCAAGCAGATGTGATGGAGGCAGAATAATTGGGAAAACGGGATGAACGTCTTGTAGAATACTAAGTGGGAGGAGGTGTAGTCCAGGTAGTTATGGGAGACTGTGGGTTTATAGACAGACTGTCATCGGCGATGGAAATGAAGAGGTCAAGAAAGAGGAGGAAGGTATCCGAGGTAGACCAAGTGAAAAGAGGAGTGGAAGTTGTGGGTGAACTTGATGAACTGCTTCAGTTCAGCGTGGGCACAGGATGCTCACTGATATAGTCAGTGATGTAATGGCAAAGAGTTGGGACACAGTGCCTGTGTAGGTACTAAGGAGGGACTGTTTGACATAGCTGACAAAGAGGCAGACATAGCTCGGGCCCATCCAAATGGCCAAGGAAAAGTTATTAAGGGTGAGGACTAGTTTGGCAAGGCAAAGGAGGGTATTGGTGGAGGGGGACTGGTTGGGATTTTTGGAGAGGAAGATGTTGAAGGCCTGGAGGCCATCCCTGTTGGGGTATGGACATTTATAATGACGGCATGTCCATAGTGATGATAACGCACTGGGTGCCATGGAACTGGAAGTTACTGAAGAGGTGGAGGGTGTGGTTAGTGTCACGGATGTAGGTGGGAAATGTTTGCATCAAGGGGGAGAGATTGGAGTTGAGGTAGGAGGAAATACATTCAGTGGAGCAGGAGCATTGAAGACAATGGGTGAGCTGGGGTGTTGGGCTTATGGATCTTGGGGAGCAGGTAGAACTGGGCAGTGTGAGGCTGGGGGCCATGAGGTTGGAGGCAGTGGAGGGTAGATGACCAGAGGCAATGAGGGCACAAACAGTGTAAGTGATTTTGGGCTGATGGGCCAGAGTGGGGTTGTGGTCAAGGGAGAGGTCAGACATGGTGTCAGAGAGCTGGTGTTCGGCCTCTAGAAGACATAGGGGTCCATCCTTCCGACGACCATTACCTCGCCTTTGTGAAACAGAATTGGTGCAGAGAGAGTTGAGTGCTTTTTGAAATATAGTAACTGCTCTGATAGGAAAGGTCCTAAGCTTGATTGCCAGACTGTGCTGATGTATCTGGTTTTGGCTGAGCAATGGTGAGGATGCTGCATTGATGTCTGTGTCACGGATAGAGAAACTCAACTGAATTCGCCATATCAACACAGTGCCTACAAGAGCAGGTCAGAGGCTCGGAATATTGCGGCAAGTACCTAACCTCCTGACCACCCCCAAAAGCCTATCCATCATAAACAAGGTGCAAATCAAGAGTGTGATGGAATAGGACAGTACACCACAGTACAGGCTCTTTGGCCCTCAATGTTGTGCTGGCTTTTTATTCAACATTAAGATCAGACTAACCTAAATACCCTTCATTTTACTATCATCCAACTTGCTTGGATGGGTGCAGCTCCAAAACCATTCAAGAAGCTTGACACCTTCCGGGACAAAGTAGCTCTGCAGAGATCCACCAAAGTCCTCAGACAGCACCTTCCAAACCCATGACCACATTCATCTAGAAGGATAAAGGCAGAAGATAGATGAGAACATGATAATCTGCAAGTTCCCCTCCAAGCCACTCACCATCCTGACTTGAAAACATATTGTCATTCCTTCACTGCTACTACATCAGAATCCTGGAACTCCCTCCCTAAGGGCATTATGGGTCAACCCACAGCAGGTGGACTGCAGAGGTTCAAGAAGGCAGCTCACTATTACCTTCTCAAGGGCAAATGGGGATGGGCAATAAATGCTGCTGACCAGCCCACATTCCACAAGTGAATAAAAAAATGAAAATCTTGGGTTTCTGTTCCTAATCACTACCCAGTATTCCATGTTGGAAGTCCACAAATATGAATCTTGGCTGAGGGCAATATCAGACTTGACCATGACACCTCTCCTGTTGCCTCTGGTTGGTCAAGTAGCTTCTACATACTATTAAAGATTATACCAAAGACAATGAGCAGCAGACAGTGGGCCTTTTGAGAGATGGGTAAATTACATGAGGGGCATGGATAGGGTGAGTAGGCAAGATCTTTTCTCCAAGGTAGGGGAGTCCAAAACTAGAGGGCACACGTTTAAAATGAGCAGGGAAAGATTTAAAAGGGACCCAAAGGGCAATGTTTTCATGCAGAAGATATTGCGTGTGTGGAATTAACTGTCAGAGGAAGTGATGGAGGTTGGTACAGTTACAACATTGAGAAGGATCTAGTTGGGTACATGATTCGAGAGGGTTTCGAGGGATATGGGCCAAACACTGGGAAGTGGGATTAGATTAATTTAGGATATCTGGTCAGCATGGACTCTTGGACCGGAGGGTCTGTTTCCATGCTGTGTTTCACTATGACGCTGGTGCAGGAATATTGTCTGTACTTTATAGTTATCAACACATTTAAATATTTTAAAAATTATTTTGGCTTGTCTGGAAAATAAGGTGCATCGGATTTCAAGTTTTTGAAACACTGTGGAGGAGAAAATTTGTAACTTTTGCTTATTGTGTGTTTTCACAGCTTGGAATTATATATCGAGATATTAAACTGGAAAATATACTTCTCGACAGTAATGGCCATGTGGTTCTAACAGATTTTGGACTCAGTAAAGAGTTTCTAATAGACGAAGTAAGTATTTTGCCTTTCGTTGCAACAACATCTATGCTTCGTTGATTAATGCAATGGTGTGTATTCAAAAATTAATTTCAAATAACAGATTGGGATTGCAGTCTTTAACACTGATGTGAATCTGATCTATTTTGCCAAAGTAATATTTTTCTCAAACCTTATTCAGATCAGAAAAATATTTAATCCAGTGTGGCTCAGTGGGATTGAGATTACCATTGGCCTTGGTTTTATATTGTCTCTCCAAGTTGGAGAGACAATGTATATTTCTTTTACACTACATAAGTATTGCTGAAAAAAGAGGCAAGCTGACAAAGCTTTTCAATGCACACATCAGAACAGGATCACGAGTTCCAAATTTCTCAGAGAATAATAATTTCTACTGCATGAGAAAGGCTGCTGATTGGATAATGCATGGTCTCTAATTGTTCAAGGCATTGCCATGGAACTGTTGCACCTACCCTATCGTTTAATTCACAGTGCTTATTCTGTTTGCAGAGGACAGACCCTGAATATAAATTAAACAAAAACGTGGGGGTATAATATTTCCCTGGGGTATATTCTCCTTGGTATTACCTCCATGAATCAGTCAACTTGTCAACTAATCAGCACGATTTTCACATGCAGTGAAGACTGCTGGTTCTTTAGAAATGTGGCATTCTTGTTTGTCCTGATGAATATGAGGCAAAAAAGCTTTGGCAGCAAATCTGTTTTTTTCAGCCACATATACAATCGTGTGTATCTTTTCTGTCTCGCTGACCTCACTGCTTTGCCTAAGATTCCAGTTTTAATTGGTTTGATGACCTTTTATGCTGTTAGGACGATTCCATTGCTTATGCCTTTGAATAGTGATAGTTTGCATCTGTGAGCTACTACCTCTGCCATTCTATTTTACTATTAAACCCTTATATTATTCTTCATACTGAGAAAGAATAAAACATTAGTCATGCTTGTAAATCCTGGCAACTGATTGGAAACAAACATGCCTGGGGCTTCCTCCTTCCATCTGCCTTAGCTGGGTTTTTTTGGTAAAATAAAATTCACAATAAGTGAAAATCGTTGACAAGACAAAACTGTATTGCCCATCCCCAATCAGGTCAGTAGAGCTGTATAGCCCCTACACCACCAATTAGGTCAGTGGAATTGTGTTCTTTACTATTTGAAAAATATACTTTATTCATAAAATAATCGATATACATATATAACCACAAGAGCAGTTCGATGTTGTACAGTCTTTACATGTGGAGAACAAACAGTCCTAAGGCGTTTCTTATTTATACAAGTCTATATTTACATACATTTGAGGCATCGGGAAGGCCAGTAACTGAACATGTTGTGTGTGTAATGAGGTCAGCCAGGTGGACCTCACAGAATATGAGTTGTTAATCTGGTCTAATCAGACTGAAAGATCAGAACATTAACTTTCATGTATCTGGGAGGCAATGGCCCAGTGGTATTATCCCTTGACTATTAATCCAGGAACCTAGAATAATGTTCTGGGCACCAGGATTTGAATCCCACCACGGCAGATGGTGAAATTTGAAATCAATTTTAAAATCCTCAGCCACTCCAATCTCCTGCCCTCACAAAGTGCAGCCCTCCATTCCGTCCGCTCCAACCTCCAGCCTCACCATCAAACCCGCAGAAAAGGGGGGGCACAGTAGTAGTGTGGCGCCCCGACTCTAACACAGCTGAAGCCAGGCCCCAACTTGAAGATACAGCCTCCTATTGCTCTCTCGATCACGACCTCACCTCCCATCACCAAATCATCATCTCCCAGACCATCCACAACCTCACCACCTCAGGGGATCCACAGTCTCCAACCTCATTGCCTGTGAACCTCGCATTGGCCAATTCTACCTCCTTCCTAAAATCCACAAACCTGACTGCCCTGATCGACCCATTGTCTCAGCCTCCGCCTGTCCCACCGAACCCATCTCTTCCTACCTCGACACCCTTCTGTGCCCCTTAGTCCAGGAACTCCCCGTGTCTGCGTGGGTTTCCTCCGGGTGCTCCGGTTTGCTCCCACAGTCCAAAGCTGTGTGGGTCAAGTGAATTGGCCATGCTAAACTGCCCATAGTGTTAGGTAAGGGGTAAATGTAGGGGTATGGGTGGGTTGCGCTTCGGCGGGTTGGTGTGGACTTGTTGGGCCGAAGGGCCTGTTTCCACACTAAGTAATCTTATCTAATCTAATCTAAACTCCCCACTACGTTCGGGACACCACCCATGCCCTTCGCCTCCTCCAAGATTTTCATTTCCCTGGTCCCCAACACCTCACCTTCACCATGGACATCCAGTCCCTGTACTCATCGAACCGCCACGACGAAGGTCTCCAAGCCCTCTGTTTCTTCCTCTCACGCCGTCCCAACGAGTACCCTTCCACCGACACCCTCATCCGCCTAACTGAACTGGTCCTCACCCTCAACAACTTCTCCTTCCAATCCTCCCACTTCCTCCAAACCAAAGGGGTAGACATGGGCACCCACTTGGAACCCAGCTATGCCTGCCTTTTTGTTGGATACGTGGAACAGTCCATCTTCCGCAGTTACACTAGCACCACCCTCTACCTGTTCCTCCGCTACATCGATGACTGGATTGGCACCGCCTTGTGCTCCCACGAGGAGGTTGAACAGATCATCAACTTTACCAACACCTTCTGCCCGACCTCAAATTCACCTGGACCATCTCGGACACCTCTTCCCCACCACACCCCCACTCCCCCTTCCTGGACCTCTCCATTAATGTCTCTGGCGACCGACTAACTACAGACATATACTACTAACCCACCAACTTCCAAAGCTACCTAGACTCCACCTCCTCCCACCCTACCTCCGGTAAAAATGCTTTCCTTTATTCTCAATTCCTCCACTTCTGTTGCATCTGTTCCTAGATGATCAGTTCCACCTCAGAAAGTCCCAGATGGCCTTCTTCTTCCACGATCGCAACTTCCTTTCCCATGTGATTGACAATGCCCTCCAGCGCATTTCCTCCACTTCATACACCACTGCCCTGAACCCCGCCACTCCCAACGCAACAAGGACAGAACCCTCCTGGTCCTCACCTTCCATCCCACCAACCTCTGTATATAACACATCATCCTCCGCCACTTCCGCCATCTTCAAACGGACCCCACTGCCAGAGATGTATTCCTTCCCCACCCTTATCAGCATTCCGAAAAGACCATTCCATCTATGACTCCCTTGTCAGGTCCATACCCCCACCAGCCCAGACCCCACTCCTGGCACCTTTCCCTGCCACTGCAGGAAGTGCAAAACTTGGGCCCACGCCATACCCCTCATCTCCGTCCAAGGCCCCAAGGGATTCTTCCACATCTGTTAAACATTTACCTGTACCAATGTCGTCTACTGCATCCATTACACCCAGTGTGGTCTCCTCTACATCGGGGAGACAGGACATCTTGCGTATTGTTTCAGAGAACTTTCTGGGACATCCGCACCTACCAACCCCACCGCCCGTGGCTGTACACTTCAACTCCCCCTCCCATTCCGTCAAGGTCATGCAAGTCCTGGGCCTCCTCCACTGCCAAACCGTTACCACCCGACGCCTGGAGGAGGAACGTCTCATATTCTGCCTAGAGACCCTGCAACCACACAGGATAAATGTGGATTTCAACAGCTTCCTCTTTTCCCCTCCCCCCACATTATCCCAGTCCCTAGCCTCCAACTTGGCACCGCTCTCTGGACCTGTCCTTCACTTTCCCCTCTGCCCTAACACCTTCTCCCTCATCTTCATCCACCTATTCCTTTCTCAGCTACCTTTCCCCAAACCCCACCCCCTCCCATGTATCTTTCAGCTGCGACCCACAGCCTCATTCCTGATGAAGGGCTTATGCCCAAAATGTCAATTCTTCTGCTCTTCAGATGCTGCCTGACATGCTGTGCTTTTCCAGCACCACACTCTCGACTCTGATCTCCAGCATCTGCAGTCCTCACTTTCTCTCAGCCCATTGGCCCATCTGATCAAGATTTTGGTGTGCATCCTGGGGAACAGCCCATGGAGCACAGAGTCCTGTATCATAGAGCTGCTCAAGACAAGCCTTCACAAAAACCACTAAATCTCTCTGCAGACCTCCTTTGCAAAGCCTCATTCCAGCAGAAGATATGTGATAGTCTCTACCCACTGCAGCCACTTCGAGGGCAGCGTGCAGTGGCACAGAGGCCAGGCCTGCATGAAGGTTCTCACAGGTAGTGACCTTCTCACCACCAGCGAAACAATGTCTTGGTGTTTGTTGGAAAGCTGTGGTGATGACGATTCTGCCAAATGACTTTGACAATCTGCTTAGAGAACAATCTTCATTGGAGACAAAATATACTGCAGATGCTGGAATCCAAAGTAGACAGGCAGAAGATTGGAAGAACACAGCATCAGGAGGTGCAGAAGTTGATATTTTGGGTGTGACACTTCTTCAGGACAGGAGGTGGGTGTCAGGGGAGCTGACCTTTCCCTTTTCCCGCAAGGTCTCGAGGACGCTATGCGGTGACCACTTCCTGATTGACACGTGGTCAGAGGTGTTCTTCTTTGCACATGTCTCCATGAAGGACAGGAGATAAGGAATGGTCCAACTATTTGGAGTGTTCTTTGGCATTTCCCATCCTTTGCAACACCGGGGACAGGTCAAAGCTCAATGTGGAGTTACATTTGGCGTTTGTGTACTAAGGTCTACATATAGCATGGCTATCAGGATGAGGGTGGCACTGGGTGCATTGTTAAGCGCTTTTCCAGAGCTGTTTACATGTTGTCCCTGCAGACATAGTCCATCTTAGACCTCCAGATGAAGTGGAAGATGGCTTGGGTGACTGCAATGGTGCTGGTTCATGGAATGAGCTAGATTTATTCCATGTGCAACTGCAGAGAGTATGCCACATTTGATGTCTAGACTTTTACCCACATTGGAGAGGGAGAAATGCTTCCAAAGGCCCAGTTTCTGCCTCAACCTGGCGATACACCCCTCCAACAGTTTTGCACATACCCCAGCCCCTCCAAACCTTCAGGTAATCTGTCCTGATGGTGAAGAGGATAATGGATTGGTTGGCCCAGTTCCCAAAAAATTAGGACTAAATTTATTGTCACATATATTCAAGTACAGGAATATAGGAGTACAGTGAAAAATGTACAAAGTCATTGGCGCCATCTTCAAATTTTATTTTTAGATTCCCTAGTGTGGAAACAGGCCATTTGGCCCAACAAGTCCACACTGTCTCTCCAAAGGAGTAACCCATCCAGACCCATTCTCCTATTACTCTACATTTTACCCCTGACTAATGCCCCTAACCTACACATCCCTGAGCACTATGGGCAATTTAGCATGGCCAATTCACCTATCCTGAACATCTTTTGGATTGTGGGAGGAAACCGGAGCACCGGAGGAAACCCACACAGGGAGAATATGCAAACTCCACACATACAGAACCAGAATCTTTTTTAAAAATTAGTAGAAGAAATCAAAGAATCAGAGCTAAAAGAAAAGAAAAATCCAGATTTTAAAGTCTTTAAAAAACATGGCCTAGTTCTTGCCCCAATGTCCCTTGGTTTCTGAGGCCAGTTTGAACTGGTTCCAGATGCTCATGACTCTACACACTGATAACAGATCCAAGCAGAAAATGGTGATGCCATCCACTTACAGGAAGGCTTTGACTTGCAAGCCTCCACTACCTGGAATAGTCAACCCTCTCAAGCTTGCATCCTTCCTGATGGACTCAGCAAAAGGCTTTATTCAGTACAAAGCAGGAGAGAGTGGGCAGCCTTGTCTGACTCCAGATCTGATCAGGAAGCTTTCTGATTCCCAACTGTTGATTGAGACTACACTAATGATGTTGGTGTAGAGCAGTCGGATCTAATTACAAATTCCCTCCCCAAAGTCTATTACCCCATACCCAGTTAGATCAGTGGGATTGTATACCCCCTCCCCTTTCAATCCCCAGTCAAGTTAGTGAAGCTATGTAGCTATGTTTGGCTCCAGTCAGGTCAGTCAGTGATGGTTTACTATTGCAAAAACCGGTAGTTTATCTGTGATGTTTATCTTACAAGCTCAAGTTTATGTAAAGTGCATCATACCGCATGTAAATTGTTCCCATAGGCACACAACAGCTTCAACCCAGCTGAAAGTCAAATGTGAGAAATGTATTTGAATATTTTATTAGCAGTGCAGTGTTGGAAATTGAGATCCAGCTGCAGGCTTTTTGAAAGATTTCAGTTAGCAAATGAAATTAGATTCACATTCTTTAGCACTGTTTGATAACTGAAACATATTGTAAAACATATTAAAACATATTGTAAAATGCTAGCAGAAATTAGTACTGTACAATCTTTAGATCTGTAAAGTCAAATCATTAGTTCCTACATGCAAAGTAATACCCTATACAAGCAAGATTTTATTTGTTAAGTACAGCAGCAAGTGTTCTTCTGTGACTATCATATGCTTGCACTCCTGAAATTGTTTTAAAATATCTTGATGGACAGCGCACTTGTAAATATTGTCATACTACTGAATCAGACATCTTTTGTAAGTAAACAAAAAAATTAATTTGTGGAAAATGTGTTTTTCAATATTTCTAATATATAAGGCTAATTGTTTTGACAAGCCCTCAGTCAGCCTCCAGCCCTGCAACAATCTTTATGGACAGCCTGGTGTGCAGTAAGACTGTGAGATGGTGTGGTTGGTCGCAGTCTGGAGGATGGGTGCAGGGTAGCCATATCAGGGAAATTGGTGGGCAGGAGAAGACAATTGCAGTCAGTAGATAGGGAGGCCTATGTTTGGAAAAGATGAGTACTGGGAGGCCAAAGATTGTGTCGAGAAGAGTCTGAAGATTTCTTTATTTTGTTATTTTTCTACATTTATGCTAAGAAGACTGTAGCACAGAATTTTTTTTAAACTTATTTCTTTAGTTCACTGTTTCTGTAACTTAGATTTTGTACCTAGATACTTTTGCCCTATGATGGTGCCATCCATGGCAACATTGTACACTTTTCGCTGGACTCTTGTACCCCATATTTTAGTACACATGACAGTAAAATCTGAATCTATAATATTTTCTTGAGCATTTTTAGGAAAGCTGCCCTCCTTCCCATTGTTTTGGCTGAGTACCAAACCTCCATTTCATGCCAATTTTACTGACACCAAAAAAAGTCCAAGCATCACCAGTTGATTTCAAATTGGGCTTACACTTTCACAGTCAGAAGTAGATTTAAATATAACGGTAAGCAGCCTGTCCGCTACCAATATCCACTGCTATTGCCAGAAAATGTGGCAGGTGTGATGTGGTTGAGTCATGTTAGACTGATTTTAAAAATATTATTTATTTTGTTTTATTTGTTCATGAGATGAGGATATTGCTGGCTAGGTTAACATTTATTGGCTATCCCTCATTGCATTAGAGAAAGTGCTGATGCTGCCTTCCAGTTACAAAAAACGTAAAACAGAACTGCACAGGAACAGGTTCTTCGGCCCACCATTTCTGTACCGATCACGGTGCTATTCTAAACTAATCCCATCTGCCTGCACCTGGTCCGTACTCCTCAATTGCCTGCCTGCTCTTGTGTCTGTCTAAATTCCTCCTGTATCCGTTCTACCACCTCCCCTGGCAGTGTGTTCTAGGCACCTACCATGCATTGTGTAAAAAAACTTGCACATCTCCTTTAAATCTTTCCTGCCTCAGCTTAAACCTATGACCCCTAGTATTTGTCATTTCCACCTGGGAAAAAACTCTGACTGTCCACCCTTTCATACCTCTCATAATTTGTATACATGTATCAAATTGCCCCTCAGCCTCCGACACTCTAGTGAAAACAATCCAAGTTTGTCCAACCTCTCCTTACAGCTGGTATACTCCAATCCAGGCAACATCCTAGTAAACCTCTTTTGTTCCCGTCGTCAAAGCCTCCACACCCTTCCTGTAGTTTTGTGAGCAGAATTGCACTCATCATTGCAATTGTGGCTTAACTAAAGCTTAATACAGCTGCAACATGACTTGCCAATGTCTCATTGCCCCAACTATGAGGGCAAGCATGCAGTACCACCTTATCCACTTGTGTTGCCACTTTCAGTGAGTTTTGGTCTTGCACCCCAAGTTTTCTCTGTATATGAGTGCTTCTAAGGGTCTTGCCATTTATTGCCTGCTTTTGTCTTGCATTCTACATTCCATAATGCATCACCTCATACTTGCCTGGATTAAACTCCAAATGCCATTTCTCAACCCTATTTTCCAACTGATCTATATCCTGCTTTGACAACCTTCTTCAATATCCTCAACTCCACCAATTTTCATCTGCAAACTTACGAACCAGATGTGCATTTTCATCCAAATCCTTTAGAAATTACAAACAACAACGGAACACCACTGGCTATAGACCTCCTGTCAGAAAAGCACCCTTCCACAACTATCCTCTGTCTTCTATGACCGAGACAATTATGTATCCAACTTAACAACTAATTGTGGATGCTGTGAATTGTGTTGAGACAGTTGAGCTGAGTAAGTCTATAATATCAGGCTTTGAGCTGCCTAATTGATTTTGTATATTGGTTTTTCACTCCTGGATTCCTTTAACAGTCTACATTTTCTAATGTTTTTCTCTGCACTGTTTGCTTACATGGCTCACTCTTTCTCCAATTCAGTACTTCACAATTCATGGTTAGGGGATGTGGCATAGTAGTAATGTTACTGGAATGGCAATCCAAAGCCTCAGACTAATGCATTGGGGCAGCTGGAGCAATTTAAATCTGTTAGTAAAACAAATTAAAATTAAAACATTATTGGTTTTCATAAAAACCCATTTGGCTCGCATGTGTCCTTTAAGGAAGGAAGTCTGCTGCCCTTGCTTGGATTTGCCTTCTGTGATTCTAGATCCATAGTAATGTGGTTGCCTTTTAACAGTCCTCTGATATGGACAGTAAAGCACTCAAATGTAATTAGAGGCAGGCAGCAAATGCTGACCTTCCTAGCATAACCTTAAATAAACCTGTAAGTGTAACATGTAATTTGTCATTTATGCACCCAATTGCATCATGTATTTAAATTCTGTATGAAATCGTAACTGTACTCCCAGCTCCCATTGCTTGAGCTGGAACTTCATGTTAGGCTTGGAAAATGCAGGTTGAACTATTTACTGGTTTCAAAAACCCATGTTCCAGATATCTGTTCATACCTGCCATATTTTCCTCTCTCAGGTGGGCAGGGGAGGAGGTTTCTTAAGTTATGAGGCAGCATTGTATGGGTGCAGGTGTTGAGAAGAGCTGATTAGAAGGCCTGCCTCAGTTCATTGAGACATCATCCAACTCTCCAACGTGCTTCTTATGCCCCCTAAATGCCAAAACTAACTCCCAAACTCCTCATATCCTTCACTCCTCCTTATAACTCCCTATACCCCCACCCTACCATTATCCATTCTTGTATTTTTATGTTCATTCATGTCCTGTCAATTCCCCCATATATCCATCGTAGCCACTCAACTCAGTATATCCACTACAGATGGAAATTTAGAATAGGATATCTTTAAAATAGATATAATTGAATAGTTCAAAGTTTTTTTTAATAAGAACTGTCATATCTAAAGGCACATCATGCTGAAGAAACACTCCTCCATTAAGCCTTTTCAAATGGTCCACTCAAATGGTCAATCTGTTGTAAAACACCTTACTATTTACTAAGACTGGTGCTATTTTAATAAACTCTTAAAACTATCACACAAAATGTGAATGTTGAGCAGTGTGGTTCTGAATCTTTTGAAACTCACGCAAGCATCCATGATAGCCCCAACTATCAAAACAAACCTTAGAAAATGTCAAATCTGCAGTCCATTAAAACTTAAATATGAGAAGGCATACTTTAAGTGTATGGTGTTCATTTCTACTTCAAAGCAGATTGTCTGTCAATCAATGGAGTGTATCAGGTACTTAGATATATTTCTGATGTTCAAGCAGATCTTTAGCTTTAAAAATAAAGCGAAAGATCATAGGTCATTTAAATCTCAGTCCTAAACATGGCAACTGAGTTTTCTAGCACATTGTTTTACAGATTTGAATGCGTACGTCACTTCCTCAATTGTACAAAGTACTGTAATGCATGACCACATTTAGACAATGGCTGTCGGTTTAATAGAGTCAAGAGTCATAGACATGTACAGGATGGAAACAGACCCTTTGGCCCAACTTGCCCATGCTGACCAGATATCCCAACCCAATCTAGTCCCACCTGCCAGCATCCAGCCCATATCCCTCCAAACCCTTCCTTTTCATATATCCATCCAGATGCCTTTTAAATGTTGTAATTGTACTAGCCTCCACCACATCCTCTGGCAGCTTATTCCATTCACGCACCACCCTCTGCGTGAAAAATTTGTCCCTCATGTCTCTTTTATATCTTTCATTTCTCACCCTAAACCTATGCCCTCTAGTTCTGGACTCTCCCAGCTGAGGGAAGAGACTTTGTTTATCGTATCCATGCCCCTGATCATTTTATAAACCTCTATAAGGTCACCCCTCAGCCTCCGATGCTCCAGGGAAAATAGCCCCAGCCTGTTCAGCCTCTCCCTATAGCTCAAATACTCCAACCCTGGCAACATCCTTATAAATCTTTTCTGAACCCTTTTAAGTTTCACAACATCCTTCCGTTAAGGAGGAGACCAGAATTGCACGCAATATTCCAAAAGTGGCCTAACTAACGTCCTGTACAGCCACAACATGACCTCCCAACTCCTGTACTCAATACACTTGACCAATAAAGGAAAACATATCCAGTGCCTTCTTCACTGTCCTATCTACCTGCGACTCTACAACAACTTTGCAGGATGTAGTCTTGTGTAATCAGTTATTGAGTGAAATATAAATCTACAATAACAGCTTATTTTAATGTGTCAAACATTTCATTCTTATTCAACAAATGCTTACCAGTGATCACAAACTTTCAGCCTCAGTGTGTTTTTCAACACCACTCAAAACAATGGGGGCAGAAATCCAACTTTGCTATTGTCTTCACAATGGGAACCCTGAGCTCAGAAGTAATGTGTGTAGAGTTTGGGCTTGATGCCTTCCTAACCAGAAAAAAGGGCAAAAATAAAAATTGGAATTTCCAGATGAACAATATTTTCTTGACCCTCGTGACCACCTGACTGCTTCCACATGCAGATTGGCAGATGTGATGTAGAGCCAGTCCAGCAGCTTGAGGATGTGCTGGAGAGGTGCACACACCTGCACTCAATTACTTCAGCCAAAGTCATAGCAATACGGGTATGGGATCATGGTGAGCACTCCCGATTCCTCTTTCTCACAAGGAAACAAAGCAGTGCCAGTGACCCCCAACCTGAGAAGGAACTATATGCAGGGCTCTCAGAAGTCTCATCTTCAACACTCCAGAAGTGGCCAGGCCCTCAATCTCTTCCCTGTTCATCCCCTTCCTCCTTAGAAAGTTCAAGTCGAAGAGGGTTCACCTGGCTCTGGCATGTTTAGGCCATGCAAACACACAAGTGACCTCAGATCATCCAAACAAACCCTCAGGGCCAGAAGGTTCCACAACTAAGCAGGTTCCCTCTCACCCCGACTGAGGGACCAATGATTATACTGATATGTAGTGGAGGGAGAGAAAATCTACTGAGGGCACTTTTGAGGCATGGGTGACATTGCACTGTACATGAATTGTCAAGCAATTATAAGTGTCACTGTTTTGACTCTACATCTATTTGTTTGAGTCTCTATTGATATCCACACAGGTTGTACCATGGTTTGATGTCTGAGGTGAGAACTACTGCAACATGTAGAAGCAAGATGACTAAGTCATGTATAGGGCTTTGGGTCCTGTAGACAGGATTTCATCTAAATCCTAAAGCACCTCTTCTTCCTTTGACTTCTTTCTCCAAATGTTTGGTGTGCTCGCAGTGAAATGTAATATCTGGGGAAGGGGGGTGTATGCAGAGAGGGAGTCAACACATTAGGATGGCCAGGGATTAGGGATCCTGCAAGACTGTATCCTGTGTAGTGCATGTGCCGGGCCCCACACCTCAGGAAGGATATACTGGCCCTGGAGCGTGTCCAGTGGAGATTCACACGGATGATCCCTGGAATGGTAGGCCTAACATATGATGAATGGCTGAGGATCCTGGGATTGTATTCATTAGAGTTAGAAGGTTGAGGGGAGATCTAATAGAAACTTACAAGATAACGCTTTGCTTAGAAAGGGTGGACACTGGGAATTTGTTTCCGTTAGGCGGGATACTAGGATCCGTGGGCACAGCCTTAGAATTGGAGGGGGTCAATTTAAAACAGAAACAAGGAGACATTTCTTCAGCCAGAGAATGGTGGCCCTATGGTATTCATTGCCACGGAGTGCAGTGGAGGCCAGGACGTGAAATATCTTCAAGGCAGAAATTGATAAATTCTTGATCCCGCAAGGAATTTAGGGCTACGGGGAGAATTGAGTTGAAATGCCCATCAGCCATGATTGAATGGAGGAGTGGACTCAATGGGCCGAATGGCTGAGTAGCTTTTTGAATAAGTTGAATCAGTTATAATGGGCCAAATGGGTTCCACCTTGCTGCATTATTTTATTGTAACACATATATCTATTAAATGAAGGGGGACTGATCAAAATTCCACAAATAATGCAAAATTATTTCATGCCTGCCTGGCACACTCTCCTCATTCCTGATGAAGGGCTCTGGCCCGAAAAGTCGAATTTCCTGTTCCTTGGATGCTGCCTAACCTGCTGTGCTTTAACCAGCAACACATTTTCAGCTCTGATCTCCAGCATCTGCAGACCTCACTTTTTACTCTTTAAATAAAAATGGAAAGGCATATTGTCCAAATAGAATCCTGTATTGGAAGTTAATGTAGATGTGTTCTACTTGTGATGGAAATCTCAAGAACTTACTTATGAAGTTGATGTTCATGATATTATGCTGTTCCCTTCACTTGTAAAATAAGTACTTTTTGCAGTTTTCATATGATATCCTCCATATCTCAAAAAGGGCAAAAATATTTGTTCATCGCCACCATCAAATAAAACACACATTATGGCAAGATACTATCCCTGATTAGCTTTAAAGGAAACCTGAATTTAATGTGACTGTCCAGGTACTCACTACCAATTATAACTATAAATGCTATCAGTTTTATTTTAGTTACTCTGCAAGGATGAGAAATCCATTAGAAGAGCTTCTAAAATTCCAAGATTGCAGTGAACCCAAGTACAGAGCTGTCAATTCCCCAGCTATCTGGGATTTGTTATTTTTTGACAAAATGTGCCAATTTGAGTGTGACAGGACCATATCGATAATCATTTTTGGTTGCTGCTAATGCTTGAAAAATGCAGCAGTGATGAAGGATTGTCAACAAGTACATAGATGCTCTGGGACAGGTCCTGGCTGTAAAGGATTGCTGTTTATGTCCATTGGTTATGGATTAATAAGCCATTTTCCATTCTTTGTGCATTTCTCCAACATGGCAGCACCAATCTCTAAATTTGTCGCAAGATTTGACCAGAATACATTACAAGACAGCCTGCAATTGCTGATGGTTCAATGTCTTGGCTGTCCATTTATCCAGGTGTTTTGAAATACCAAATCAGAAAATACCATTCCAGATTAAGAAATAAACTATATTGATCTATGATTACCCACAGTTTTGCTCAAAGATTTTCAAGAAACTAGTTGCAGATGACTTTGTATCTTTCTCCCATCCCTTTCCTTCCTTTCAAAAAGACTGTGATCATGTAGTGTTCACATTGACCCAAGCATATTTTAATACTGGCAATCACTGAAGACTCAAATATACACACATTATTTTTTGAGCTAACTCCACTTGCAGCAATCCTTTTCCTTTGATCTGTAGTTAGATCAAAGCTTCTTTCATTTGACTGCTGTACAGAATCATCAACAATAAGCATAGAACTCAATGTTCTTTAATTATAACTGGTCAGATTGTGCTTTCAACTATCCTGTTGTGTTTTTACAGCTTGAGTTTGCTTAGATTCATAGTGAATATTTTTACCTCATACATAAATCCTTTTAAATGCAAATGGATCACAGTTGAAATGGCTCAAGATATTTCTGTCAGTAGGCCTCCCTTATCAGAGCATAATAACTTCAAACATGAACAGCCATTTCTACCAAATTATCTCATAGCCTCCCATGTTTTCAATAAAACAGACACAATGTGGCTTATAGGTTGTAAGTAAAAACTCTTTGTCATTATTTTAAGAAAGTTCTTTTCATTCTTCTGATAACCTCACAAAGCCTTTTGTAACTTATTTTACAGACTCTGTCTTCCTCACAGTTTAATTTCCCACTAACTTTATATCATCAGGCGGATTGATTATCTAAGTTCAACTTCATCTAAGCCAGTAATATAGACAGTAAGTAGCTGAGGCTGCAACCCATCCTTAAGATACCCCATTAGTAGCAAGCTGCTAACCTGAAAATAGTACACTTATCCCTCCCCTGTGGTCTCCAACCTTGACTGAATGGACTATCCTCAACTCCATGTTGCATCTGTTTCACCAAAACCATTGGAATTTATGAGATGGTCTGGTAGAAATGGCTGCAAATGTGTTGCTGGTCAAAGCACAGCAGGCCAGGCAGCATCTCAGGAATTGACCAGCAACACATTTGCAGCTGTGATCTCCAGCATCTGCAGACCTCATTTTTACTGGTAGAAATGGCTGTTCATGTTTGAAATTATCATCCCTATTGAATATAGTTATCATGCACCTTTTAACATTTTTAACAGACTTTTAATCAGTAATGGTTTAAGAGGTTTTGGAGAATGAGCAGGAAAGTGGAGCTTAAGCCAAAATGAGATCAGCTATGATTCTATTAAATGTCAGAGCAGGCTCGAGAGACTCAATTGCCAATCCTCTTCCTGGTACTGAGGTTCTTATGTACCTTTTTGAAACATTAGTGCACTGTATTATTTAATTCCCAACTTCGGTCACCAAAAAAGCAGGCTACTGCTACTAGTTAATAAATCAAACCCTTTTACCTCTATAAAAGCAAAATACTACGGATGCTGGAAATCTGAAATTAAGCGGAAAGTGCGAGAGAAATTCAACAGGTTTGGCAGCATCTTTAAAGGAAACAAAGTTAACGTTTCAAGTCTGACTTCAGAACTGAAGGAGGCTCACTAAAATAAAGAACTGTGGATGCTGGAGATCTGAAACAAACAGGAATTGTTGGCAAAGCTCAAAACAGTTCTGAAGTGGGGTCACAAGACTGAAACATAAACTCTGTTTTCTCTCCTGCCAGACCTGCTGAGTTTCTCCAGCAGTTTCTGTTATTGTTTGTCTGAAGAAGAGTCATATTGGACTCGAAACATTAACTGTTTTTTCTGCACAGATGCTGCTGAATCTTTTGAGTTTCTCCAGCACTTTGTTTTATTCCTTTGATAGTTGTTTGTGGCATTGAAGTACCTTTGATTTTTAACATGTTACCATTTTTCTCTGATTTTACTTTACTCATTACTGCATTAAATTTTGACCCTTCTTGTCACACTGCTTACCTTTACCCAAATCGCTACTTTCAGTCTGTGCATCAAGGTCACTTACCTTGTTTCATATACTGTGTGTATATAAGTACAGTACCCTTAGTATACAGCATCCTATTTGCATGCCCACTTGTCTGTCCTAGGCATGCTGCAATGCTCCAGCGAATCACGGTACAAACTGGACAAACAGCATCTCATCTTCAGCTTAGGCACTTTACAACTTTCTGTGTTTAATATTGAGTTCACCGCCTTCAGATTGTGAACTCACTCCCATTTCTTTTAGCTTTACTTCTTGCATTTTCTGTCACTGTTTCCTCTCACCCTTCACCCTACTCGTGGGGCTATCCATTCTTTCCAGTTTGGTCGTTAAACTCATTATTGTTCTCTCATTGTCACATTACGATTACTTAATCTGATCTAACAACACCCTTTCTCCCCCAGCAGTCCAACTCTCACTATTGCCTAAATGCTATCCCCTCTATACTAATGTCTGCTCTGATGAAGAGTCATCTAGATTCAAAACATTAGTTTGCACTCTCTCCATGGTTGCTGTCTGACTTGCTGTGATTTCCAGCATTTTTTGTTTTCACCTTCAGTCCTACATTGACTGTCCCTTTCTCATAGTTGCCCCCACGTCTGCTGTGCCTGAAGTTAGATTCCTGATCCTTTCCATACTCTTTTACTTGTTCTGGAAACTTTAATAACCACTCCTGAACACTGCCCCATATAGCAAGTTTCAAGTCCTTGTGACTTTAATTTATTTTGATTTGCGACATCAATTCATCTGCCTTGTTCTGAATGCTTCATGCATTCCAATTCCACCGATGTCTTGTAAATGTAAAAGATCCCACGGAGATCCACCTCAGGGAGACAGGACGCCAATTTGCAGAACGTTTCAGGAAACCTCTCTGGCATACATGCACCAAACAACTCCATTGCCCTGTGGCCGACCACTTCAATTCCCCCTCCCACGCCATAAGGACATGCAAGTCCTGGGCCTCCTCCACTGCCAAATCAAAGCCCCCCGACAACTTGAGGAAGCACCACTCATCTTCCACCTTGGGACCCTTCAATCACACAGCATCAACATTGACTTCATTCGTTTCCAAATTTCTCCTTCCCCACCTCATCCCAGATCCAACCCTCCAACTCGGCACTGCCCTCTTGACCTGTCCTACCTGTCCATCTTCCTTCCCATCTTTTTGCTCCACCCTCCCCACCAACCTATCTCAATCACACCCGACTTGCATATACCTATCACCTTCCCAGCTACCTTACCCCCCACCCCGACTTCCACCCCCACCCTCACCTTCCTATTTATCTTTCAGTCCCCTTCCCTCCTCCATATTCCTGATGAAGGGCTTATGCCTGAAACACCAACTCACCTGCCCCTTGGATGCTGTCTGACCTGCTGCACTTTTCTAAGGCCATACCTTTTGACTGTGATCTCTAGCATCTGCATTCCTCACTTTCTCCTAGTCACTAGGAAAGAAAGGTGAAGGTGTAATTCCTGACTCTGAGCCAACAATTAACCTTAAGCATCACCTCCAAAAGCAGTTTACATTATTCATTCAAGGGATAGGACTTGAGCCAGCATTCATTGCCCATTCTTCTTGATCTTCTCCATCTGGAATAGGTTGATCCATAGTCTTGTCAGGAAGGTTATTATCTAATCAAATGTCTCATTGTTTTCAGAATCTTTTAATGTGGAAATCAAATACCCTGTTTTTGCGACATCTGTAATATGGCTGTGCAGTGTATTTGCAGATGTTGTGTAACTAGATCACATTGTGACAAGACACAACACTGAAGACAAAATTAATCTTTCACTTTGGTACCTGAATATAGCTTTCATCAATTAAATTATATTAGAGCATAACAGAAATAAGCCATTTAGCCCCTTAAACTTGCTGTGCCGTTCACGTAGATCACTACTGATAATCTGCCTCAGTGCCAGTTTCCTGCACTGTACTCCATATCACTTGAATCTTTCATGTTGAGTAACCTATCAATCTCTGACCTGAACATATTCAATATCTGACCTTCCACAGCCCTCTAGAGTAGAAAAATCCAAAGATTTACTAACCTATGAGTGAAGAAATTCCTCCTCATCTCTGTTCTTAATATCCTACCTCTTACTCTGAGACTCTGTCTCTTGGTTCTTGCCTGGCTGACAGGGTGCTCAGCAACCATCCTTTCCATATTTACCTTTGTTAAGCCCTATAAGAATTTTGTAGGCTACATTCTTCTCTACTCCAGAGACTATTGACCTAAACCCTACAACCTTTCCTCATGGTGCAATCCTTTTGCCAAAGGAATCTGTCTGGTGAACCTCTCTATGGCAAGGATAGCTTCCTCAGATCAGGAAAGCTACTGGACACAGTAGTCCAGATCAGGTCTCATCAAGGCTGTATGCAATTGTAGGAAGATCTCTTTACTCCAGTACTCAAATCCTGGTGGATTAAATACCATCATACCAATTAGCTTAATATTTGCAACTGTACCTGCATGTTAGCTCTCAGTAATATATGAACAAAGATACCCCAGATCTCTGACCATCAACACTTCCCAATCCCATGTCCTTTAAGAAGTAATCTTCAATGTTTCCTAACAAAGTGGATAATTCCACATTTTTCCATATTATATTCCATCTGCCATGATCTTGCCCTCTCGCTCAGCTTGTCTAAATCCCTTTGCAGCTATTTTGTATCCTCCTCACAACTCATTCCCACGCCAGATTTTGGATCGTCAGCAATCTAAAAGGACTGCAGAGCGGCACTTTAAAAAGGAAACTGTACTGGCTTGAGCGGGCTCTAGTGTATGTATAAGACAGATTGTGATAATATGACCAAAGAGAAGCTGTCACGTCATTGTAAGGTCATGGATAGTAAATGTGTGAAGAAGCAGTATTCATTTCTTACTTCTCCAGTCTATTACTATGCTGCAAAGGGAAATGTAAGGGAAAAGGCAGATTCTCAATTATCCATTGAGAACGTTGTAATACTAAAATTCCTGCCAGTCAGAGTTTACTATTTTTTCAGTTAAAAGATTGCTTGCTAAATACACATGCCCAAGCTATTCTTACTTGCCTCCCTTTTAATTACTGTGAATGTTTCTTGCTTCTCTGCTTGGCACTCTACTTGTTAATTCAGGTCAACCAAATTGCTGTGAGATTTTTTTGCTTCCCACCGTGAGATGTGCCTCAGAAATTTTCATGTGTCATAACAACTGTTAATATTGTTTGATTTAGAATTCTTTACCAGGTAGCTAGGAGAGGATGATGTGGTATATCAGCTCAGGGTAAATATTCAGGTCTTGGATTTGAATGGCAAAGCTAGGCCAAACTTTTGCAGTTTATTCCTTGCTTTGTATTTTGCTAATACTTGTGACAATGTTTCAGCCTTTGTATCCATAGAGACTGATTTTACTGAGTCTTTGTGACTGCTATTACTCTTAAAACAAAGCAAAAGCTGGACCCAGAAGTTGGATTCAGTCTTTGTGTTTGCTCATGACCTGAATGTACAGATGCAGGTGTACACCGATGCCATGATAAGCTGTTTCAAACATTTTGTCTTTTCCTGGAGCAAAGTTTTAAATGTTTTACTGTGGATCACTCTCGCATTTTATCAAGCAACTGATGCAAGTGCTTCAGAAACCCTCGCAGAAAGAGAAAGAAAGGGCAAAGTGTTTTGCTTAAGTAGCAAAAGTGACATGAGAAAAATCTTTCTTCACACAATTAGTGGTTTAGGTCTGGAATACACTACCTGGAATTGTGGTGGAAGTGAGTTCAAATGAACCATTCAAGAGGGTATTAGATAGTTATTGGAATAAAAACAATGCAGAAAGGTACAGAAAAGTCATAATGCTTATTTGGAGAGTTGAAAAAATTAGAATGGGCCAATGTCTCTTCTTGTGCCATACTCTTCTGTGATTCTGCGGTTATGTTCAAAATGGCTGCATGACAAATCGTGTCATGTTGTCACTAAATACTGATACCAAACAATCACTACTTTGCCCATTGACTTTCCAACCATTGGTAAGCAGCTGTCCACATAGAGGTTGCATGGATTAAAATCATGCATGTCTAAATGAACACAAGGATGACAGAGATCACATGGACAATGGGCTGAGGAATGGCAGATGGAGTTTAATTTAGATAAATGTGAGGTGCTGCATTTTGGTAAAGCAAATCTTAGCAGGACTTATACACTTAATGGTAAGGTCCTAGGGTGTGTTGATGAGCAAAGAGACCTTGGAGTGCAGGTTCCTAGCTCCTTGAAATTGGAGTCACAGGTAGATAGGATAGTGAAGAAGGTGTTTGGTACGCTTTTCTTTATTGGTCAGAGTATTGAGTATAGGAGTTTGGAGATCATGTTGCAGCTGTACACAATGTTGGTTAAGCCACTTTTGCAATATTGTGTACAATTCTGGTCTCCTTCCTATCGGAAAGATGTTATAAAACGTGAAAGGGTTCAGAAAAGATTTACAAGGACGTTGCCAGGGTTGGAGGATATGAGCTATAGGGAGAGGCTTAACAGGAATAGTTTTAACAGAAAACTATTCCTGTTTTCCCTGAAGTTTCGGAGGGTGAGGGGTGACCTCACAGAGGTTTATAAAGCCATGAGGGGCATGGATAGGATAAATAGACAAAGTCTTTTCCCTGAGGTGAGGAATTCCAGAAAAAGAGGGCATAGGTTTAGGGTGAGACAGGAAAGATATAAAAGAGACCTAAGGGACAACTTTTTCACACAGAGGGTGGTATGCGTATGGAATGAGCTACCAGAAGAAGTAGTGGAGGCTGGTACAATTGCAGCATTTAAAAGGCATCTGGATGGATTTATGAATAGGAACAATTTCGAGGGAAATGGGGCAAGTGCTGTCAAATGGTGCTACATTGGGTTGGGATAGCTGGTCGGCATTGATGAGTTGGTCCGAAGGGTCTCTTTCCATGCTGTACATCTCTATGACTCTGTAACCCTATTTAGCTTCCTTTCCCCAGTCCAGATTTTGGACATCACAAAATATAAAACTAAACTATGGTGACTGAATTATTTGTAGAAGCAAATTTTCGTTTCAGTTTTGGTTTATCTATATCACCAAATTGCTGGAAAGACAAGTTTTTGTTTAAAGAAGGTGTGAATTCTTACTGGTTGTAATAACTCAGGAACCCTGACTGGAAATATCAGAGATTGATAGATTCTTGTTGTCTCGAGGAATTAAGGGCTACGGGGAGAACGCTGGTAAGTGGAGTTGAAATGCCCATCAGCCATGATTGAATGGCGGAGTGGACTCGATGGGCCGAATGGCCTTACTTCCACTCCTATGTCTTATGGTCTTATTTATTGGTGAATGCCAAAACAGAGCCACTATTCCTGGGTTTGCCTATTTTTTAAAATCCGAAATTAGAGACATAGAGATACACAGCACGGAAACAGATACTTCCCTCCAACTTTTTTTTAGATTAGATTACTTACAGTGTGGAAACAGGCCTGTTCATGTCAACCACACATCCTAAATAGATCTAGTCCAATTTGCCAGCATTTGGCCTATATCCCTCTAAACCCTTTCTACTCATATACCTATCCAGATGCCTTTTAAATGTTGTAATTGTACAAGCTTCCACCACTTCCTCTGGCAGCTCATTCCATTTACGCACCACCCTCTGTGTGAAAAAGTAGCCCCTGAGGTTCTTTTAAAATCTTTCCCCTCTCACCTATATCATCTAGTTTTGGACATCCCATCCTGTGGAAAAGCGCTTGTCCATGTACCCTATCCATGCTCCTCATGATATTATAAACCCTTTATAAGTGACCTTTTAACTATCAACCACCACCAGTAAACCATGGGTCCACTTTATGGTTTTGCATTGGAGGAAGGAGTTGATATATGCTAATGAACCAGTTCAGAGATGCTATTACACTGCTCTGGAGCAGATGGGAATTGAAACCGGGTCCTAGCTCAGAGGTAGGTAAACAGCCACAAACAGAGCATTATCTCCAGAGCATTAGCTTAGGTCTCTGATGTACTAGCTTAGTAACTAATATTATCATCACTCAGGGTTGTGCAGTGCTGCTGTCTCCTTGGAGAAATGTGACCGGTATAATCTTGTCTCAGGTGAGGGGTGAGGTTAATCAACCTTCACGGTGTCCTCAGTTGGTGCAGAAATTGAACCCACCCTGTTGATATGTCTGCATTACAAACCAGCTGCTTCACATGCAACTTACGAAAAAAACTGCCTGTGACTTTGGTAGCAGTGGGTTTTCAGAGCACAACTTAATAGTCACTCAAGTTTAAATTCTGCACCTTTGACCACATAGCCACATTGCTATGGGCCTTCATTTTTTAACCAATTTTATAATAAACCTACTCAAAGATGATATGACACACCTCTGAAGGAGGTGGGACTTGAACTCAGGCCCCGGGCTCAAACTTAGGCGTACTACCACTGCACCCAACAGCTGCCTTAAGATTTAATGAAGCTGTTCAGTAATGTTTTAAACACCTTAGAAGCAGGTGAGTCTTGAACCTAGGCCTCCTGGCTTAGACGTAGGAGCTCTACCGATGCACCATAAGAGTCCTGCTTGGGTCTGCTTTATTGTTTTCCTTTATTTTTTTCAATCAGCCTGTTTAGAGTTGTTATTTAAGTAAAAAGTGAGGCCTGCATATGCTGGAGATCAGAGCTGAAAATGTGTTGCTGGTTAAAGCGCAGCAGGTCAGGCAGCATCCAAGGAACAGGAAATTCGATGTTTCGGGCACAAGCCCTTCATCAGGAATGAGGAAAGTGTGTCCAGCAGGCTAAGATAAAAGAGTTGTTATTTGCATACCTCTAGAGCAGATGAGACTTGAGCCCAGGTCTCCTGGCTCAGAGTTAGGGTTGCTACACTGCATCACAAGAGTCCCCTTTGGATCTGTTGTTTAAAATATTTTTATACCCAGAAGTGCAATTAAACACAACTGAGCAACTTTCCCACCCTGGGAGTGACAAATCGGTCACTTTAAAAAAGGTTATTTTGTCCTTTTGGTCATAAAGGCAGAGGTGCCAAGAAGTCTACTCTAATAATGGCAGGGGAATGACCAGTTCTCTAGTTTGTTTTAGTTGTAACAGTGAGAAGCTGCTGCAGAGCAGACATGTTCTAAGCTTTAGCAGATGGTCCCTGACTGGCTTTCTCTTTGAAATTTCTTTGGAAGTTGTTTCCTCCTGCCAGAAAGAATCTGAGTTTCAATTTGCCTTTTGCCAAGTGGTGTGTTTATGGGATGTTACAGGATTTGGAACAGCTCCTTAGTAAAGTTGCTGTATCAAGTCGATTGGGTTTCAAATAGTTAAGTTATTCTAAATTATGTTTTTTCGTCCATGTTTCAACTATAATGTTTAAGTAAATTCTGTTTGCTTAAAGCCGAGGGGTTTGATCAGCTGCATCACTCCTGGAAAATCCACCTCATGCCTTTAAAATAAGAAAAACTTAGGGTTTGGGCTACATTCTTAAAATATTTTGAGGGGGTCTGGCCTGATCCATAACATGGGTCTGCTTTATATTTTCTAATCAACCTGTTCAGAAATGTTATTATACACCACTGGGGCAGGTGGTAATTGCACCCAGGCCTTCCAGTTCAGGAGTAGGGACACTACCACGTCAGCACAAGTGTCCTATGAGTCTGCTTTTTTTTTTCTCTTTTCTTTTCCACTTCTCTTATACCCAGAGGTACTATCACTCACAACCGAGTGACTTTCCTACCACCATAATCATGTGGGTCTGCTTTACATACAGAGGAACCTAATTTATTCGGCATTCGATTATCTGAAAATTGGATTATCCAGCAAAATTTTAAGGTCCCAATCCTTGGCTAAACTGTTACTTGGCATTCGATTATCCGGAACTTGATAAACCGACCGAAATACTCCCTGCCCGTGTCCTTCAGATAATCAAGGTTCCTCTGTAGTTTGAAAACCACCTATTCTGAGATGCTATTACACACCACAGGAGCAGATAGGACTTGAACCCAGAATCTCTTGGGTCAGAGATAGGAACACTTCTACTGCATCACAATGCCCAGGTGATGAGTTCAGGCTGGGCAGGCCAATTCCTGTTATCAAGGGAACTCCACAAGGGATATTAGAACATAGAACAATACAACGCAGAACAGGCCCTTCTGCCCTCGATGTTGTGCCGACTTGTGAACTATTCTCAGCTCATTCCCCCTACACTATCCCAAAATCATCCATGTCCTTTCCTAAGCATTGTTTAAATGTCCCCAACGTGGCTGCGTTAACTACATTGGCGGGTAGGGCATTCCACACTCTTGCCACTCTCTGCATAAAGAACCTGCTTCTGATGTCTGTCTTAAATCTGTCACTCCTCAATTTGTAGTTATGCCTTCTCATACAAGCTGATTAATTAGTATTTCCCTGTGGACTTTGCAGGGGTTATCACAATGGTCAGCTATAATAGGAAGGGGCTTTCACCATTACAGTCCAGGGAGATCTAGGATAGTTAGACAATGTTACCATTCTCATTCCAAGGCCTTTAGCACAATATTCAGGTTGGTTTTTCCAGTGTGACAATGAAAGAATACTGCACTTTTGAACGTATCCACCCAGATGGTCTTAAAATATCTCGTGATACTATTTCAAAGAGAAAAGGAATTATTTTTACTGTAATGGCCAAAGTTTACCCCAAAACCAAAATCATTCAAAGAGATGATCTGTTCGTTATCTCTCTGCTCTTCGTGAGTGCTTGCTATGCACAAAATTGGTTGGTGTATTTCTTAGAACACCACACTTCACACTTCAAAGCCACATTTCAAACGTACTTAATTGGTTGAGAAATGCTTTGGGATATCCTGAGAATAAAATATTTTTCAATGTGCAAACGCTAAAGTGACCTGAATGTGCTATTCACTGACATTTACACGTACTGCTGCTCTGATTTAAGGAATGTAGTTTTCATTATTCACCTCTCCCAATACTTTTTCAGTACAAACAACCACTTCCTACAAATTAATTTGTAATCCTTTGTACAAAGTGGGCTAGAAATTAGAATGTTCTGATCAGGGAAAATAAATCTGCTGGCAGTCTCTATGTTCCTAGGAATAATTGCTGAACTAATAACAATCTGATTGTGAATCTTCAGTTACAATCTTTGAGACATGCTTATTAAGTGGGATAATTTAACAGAAGAAAGAGTACAAAATTAACCTCAAAGTACTTTCAACCAGAAATACTAATGTGCAACACCTGAAAGATCCAATAAGGCGTGTGTGTGTGTGCGCACACGCAGCCAATTATGAGAAAGTGAGGACTGCAGATGCTGTTGAGTCAAAGTCAAAACATGTGGCACTGGAAAAGCGCAGCAGGTCAGGCAGCATTTGAGGAGCAGGAGAATTGACATTTCAGGCATAAACCCTTCATCACTGAGCAACCTCACTGTCCTGTGACAGACCACTTCAACTTCCCCTCCCACCCCCCAAGGACATGCAAGTCCTGGGCCTGCTCCACTGCCAAATCCAAGCCACCCAACAACTGGAGGAAGAAGACTTCTTCTTCCACTTGGGACCCATCAACCACACAACATTGACTTCACGAGTTTCCAAATCTCCTCTCTCCCCACCTCATCCCAGATACAACCGCCCAAATTGGCACCGCTCTCTTGACCTGTCCTATTTGTCATCTTCCTTCCCACCTATCTGCTTCAGCCTCCCCACTGACCTATCATTATTACCCCCACCTGTATCCACCTATCACCTTCCCAGCTATTTTCTCTCCACCCCCCACCCCACTCCCCTATTTATCTCTCAGCCCCTTCCCTCCTCCACATTTCTGATGAAGGGCTTATGCCAGAAACATGGATTCTCCTGCTCCTCGGATGCTGTTGTGCTTTTCCATTGCCACATTTTTCAATTCAATCAATTTTGTAAATACCTGTCTCCAGCTCCTTTTACCAAATTGTTTGACTGAATGTGCTATAGTCCATTTTCCCAGGCACAAATTAGCATTAACTTAAAAGCCCCTGCCCACCTCGGGATACCTGATAAATGTTAAAAAGTATGGTGCTGGAAAAGCACAGTCAGGCAGCATCTGAGGAGCAGCAGAGTCGACATTTACTCTTCTTTACTGATGAAGAACTGATACTTGAAACATCGACTCTCCTGCTCTTTAGATGCTGCCTGACCAGCTGTGTTTTCCAGCACCACACTTTTCGACCCTGATCTCTAGCATCTGCAGTCCTCAATTTCTGCTAATTGATACTTGATAGTACCTATTCATTCTCACATGATCCTCCATATCAAGTGGCAAGGAAGGCAGTCTGACAATAATGTCCTCTCCCAAGCCAAATTATCCAGTATTGAGGTGCTAAGCTCTCCTAAACCAACTCCAATCAGAACATCAGACGCACAAAGCAATTGCTTTACTCTGAACTTGGTCATAGCAGGACACTCCCAGGACGACAACAGACATGCTTTTGAGATGTCCTCTAAGCATCCCTGAAGAAGTTAAACATTGATTCTTGAGAGTCCATGGTTTGTGGCCAACCAACATGGAGAGGGCTCATTGAGTAAAGCATCAACAGGTGAAGAAACATTGTCAGGAACTTCCAGAAGCACAGTCAAGATATTAGTGCACCCAAACCTCTAAACTATCTACTTAGCCAATATTATAAAGAACCACTGGATCTGTATAAGGCAAAGCCTACAGATCACATATATCAGCTATCTCAGAACCTGTCAAATTGGAGTAGAAACAAGTCACTCTTGATGCCGACGGTGTAGCTAAGAAGAGGATTCATTATTTATCATTTAAGTCTGTTCAAAGCCAAGAACTCAACTTGGTGCACAGACCACCTAGTCTCTGGCTTCTTGCATAAGCAATGATATGAGAAAATTTCGGCTTGCCAGAGTTTGTTTATGGCTCTGCATATTTACATAAGTGTGAGTCACAGATGGTGGGGCTCCTTGTCCAGATAATAAATGTATTCCATCTGGCTAATCCCAGCTGAACAGTGATCCTGTGATTCTAGCGTAACCAATTTTAGGTAATTAGAAATAAATAAGTTCCAATGAAAAATGTTTACAAATCTTTTCATTTGAAGTAAAACAGATCTCCAGTCTTGTCTCAGCTTGATTGCATGCAGTATAAAGAACAGTCCAAGGGGTTTAACGGTGAGCATGAAGTCATTGTACACACACATTGTGCTCTGTTGAGTCATGGTGCAAGCATGCTACCACTGTAAGTGATTTGAGTGTGTTTGGCTGGACTGTGGAGTGTTGGTAATTCCATTAGCAAAGTGAGCCCCTGCAGCCACAGATTGTAGAACAGGATAGAATGTGTAGTCTGGCCCTTATTTGAGAGTTGATGAGTTCCACAAGTCACTTAGAGTCATAGAGATGTACAGCATGGAAACAGGCCCTTCGGTCCAACCCGTCCATATATCCCAATCCCCAATCTAGTCCACCTGCCAGCACCCGGCCCATATCCCTCCAAACCCTTCCTATTCATATACCTATCCAAATGCCTCTTAAATGTTGTAATTATACCAGCCTCCACCACATCCTCTGGCAGCTCATTCCATGCACGTACTACCCCCTTGGTGAAAACGTTGCCCCTTAGGTTTCTTTTATATCTTTCCCCTCTCACCCTAAACCTATGCCCTCTAGTTCTGGACTCCCCGATCCCAGGGAAAAGGCTTTGTCTATTTATCCTATCCATGCCCCTCATAATTTTATGAGCCTCTAAAAGGTCACCCCTCAGCCTCCGACGCTCCAGGGAAAACAGTCCCAGCCTGTTCAGCCTCTCCCTGTAGCTCAGATCCTTCAAGCCTGACAATATCCTTGTAAATCTTTTCTGAACCCTTTCAGGTTTCACAACATCTTTCCGATAGGAAGGAGACCAGAATTGCACGCAATGTTCCAGCAGTGGCCTAACCAGTGTCCTGTACGGCCACAACATGGCGTCCCAACTCCTGTACTCAATACACTGACCAATAAAGGAAAGCATACCAAACGCCTTCTTCACTATCCTATCTACCTGCAATTCCACTTTCAAGGAACTATGAACCTGCACTCCAAGGTCTCTTTGTTCAGCAACACCCCCTAGGACCTTACCATTAAGTGTATAAGTCCTGTTAAGATTTGCTTTCCCAAAATGCAGCACCTCTCATTTATCTGAATTAAACTCCATCTGCCACTTCTCAGCCCATTGACCCATCTGGTCCAGATCCTGTTGTAATCTCTGTGAAAATACTTTTTAGATGCTTTCAATAGATACGTGCAGAGAAATTTGAACACAGACACTACTCAAAAAACAAGTAAACAATGATTTGGAGATGCCAGTGTTGGACTGGGGTGGACAAAGTTAAAAATCACACAACACCAGGATATAGTCCAACAGTTTTAAGTGGGAGCACATTGGAAGCTAGTGTGCTTCCAATTAAACCTGTTGGACTATAACCTGGTATTGTGTGATTTTTAACCAAGTAAACAATGTGATTGTTCCTCTCTAACAGTTTCTCTTTAATTCAGATATATGGCTTGTAATCAAAGCTATTTACTTTATGATTTCTAAGAAGTATTTACATTCACTGCTGACATAATTTAAAGCAAGGTTTTTTTCTCATTCTACCATTAGCATTCTGAAAACAGCCTTACACTAGATTACCACTTGTGCAAGTGTGTTTCTCGTATCTTCACCTTATTGATTTCTTTGGGCTTGTGAGTTGAACAAGGAATAGTTACAGGACATTTAAACACAGAACCAAGCATAGACAATCCCAAACACTATGGCGAAAATGAGGACTGCAGATGTTGGAGTTCAGAGTCAAGATTAGAGTGGTGCTAGAAAAGCACAGCAGGTCAGGGAGCATCTAAGGAGCAGGAAAATCGACCTGATCAAGAGCTTTTGCCCTAAACGTTGATTTTCCTGCTCCTCGGATGCTGCCTGACCTACAGTGCTTTTCCAGCACCACTCTAACCTATCCCAAACAGTAGTCAAAACAGGAATACTGTTCATGGCAGGAAACCTGCCCATTCTTTCCATCATTAACTCAGAGGCAGTGTGGATTATTAAGCAGCTTCGCTGTTGCCCTTGAACAGAGCACCCAGTTCAGCACAGGCTTCTGGTCTGTACATGGTTTGATATGAAGCTCTACATTATATTTATTAATTTGACATTGAGGAAACTGTAACTTTTTCTTTGTAACAGAAACTGCATCTGCCAAAATTTTGTTTTAAAAATTGTATGGTTTTTCCAGTGATTTAGGATGTATACTTTTGATCTACACAAATTGAAAGAGCAATTTTTTCTCTCAGTTCCTTCTTTTCTTCCATAATTATTCTATGATGTGGAGGTGCCAGTGTTGAACTGGAGTGGACAAGGTCAGAAGTCACACAATACCAGGTTATACAGGGCAACCTTGATTATTTGAACATCGATTACCCGAATTTTGGATTATCCGTACAAGATCTCAAGGTCCTGATGCTTGGGTAAACTGTTATCCAAACATTCAATTATCCGATCATTTGATTATCCGAACAAGATACTGCCAACTCATGTCATTCGTATAATCGAGGTTGTTCTGTAGTCCGACAGGTTTATTTGAAATCACAAGCTTTCAGAACTCTGCTCTTTCATCAGGTGAAGTGACTTGACGAAAGAGCAGCTTTTGTAATTTCAAATAAACCTGTTGAGACTATAATCTGGTGTCATGTACTTCTTAGGTAATTACTCCAATCTCAGAACATTATGATGAAGGTTCATGATACATTGTTGTTATTTGTAAACTTGGGTTCTAAAGTGAAAAGAATTATGTATAGCCTTCAGTCTGATTTATGTTTTGATATTGTGTATATGCTAAGAAGGCAAGGACAGGACAGTTTAGTTTCATTTTAAATTAATTCTGTGAGTATTACTGGCTTCTCTGGAAATGTGTTTACTTGCATTTATATGAGACATTTCAAAAAGATTGATATTTAATTGTGATGAAAGTTCAGTGCTTCATAAACAAAGTGTACAATTACTTATTCTAAATATCAATGAGGGAAGCGAATATCCTATAGCAGAGTTTGCAAATGATACAAAAATAGATGGAAAGACAAATGGTGAGGCTAACACAAATAGCCTGCAGATGGATAAAGAGTGGGCAAAAACTTAGTAGATGAAATATAATGTCATAATGTTGGTAGGAGCAATAAAGGATTAGATTAGATTACTTACAGTGTGGAAACAGGCCATTTGGCCCAACAAGTCCATACCGACCCTCCGAAGAGCAACCTACCCAGACACATTCCCCTTCACCTAACACTACAGGCAATTCAACATGGCCAATTCACCTAACTTGCACATCTTTGGCTGTGGGAGGAAACCGGAGCACCCGGAGGAAACCCACGTAGACACGGGGAGAAAGGACAAACTCCACACAGACAGTTGCCTGAGGCAGGAATTGAACCCGGGTCTCTGGCGCTGTGAGGCAGTAGTGCTAACCACTGAGCCACCGTGCTGCTAAAGGAGCAGACTATTATCATAGAATGTCTGTGTGGAATCAGACCATTCAGCTCATCGAGTCCACACTGACCCTCCAAAGAGAATCCCACCCAGACCCACCACCTCCCCAATCCCTGTAACCCTGCCTTTCCCATTGCTACAAGGAAAAAGGAAGAGAATGGGGTTGAGAAACATATCAGCTCGATTGAATTATGGCGCAAACTGGATGGGCCAAATAGCCTATTCCTACTCCTATATTCTTGTATTCTAGACCTCTCGAAATGAGTACTAACATTGGCTTTCATTGGCAGGGGGAATGAGTTTAAAAGCTTCAGCTCTATTCAGCCCTAGTTAGACCACACTTGGAATATTGTGTTCACTTCTGGTCACCTCACTATAAGAAGGATGTGGAAGCTCTAGAGAGAGTGCAGAGGAGATTTGCCTGGACTGGAGGGCAGGTCTTATGAAGAAAGGCTGAGGGAGCTAGGGCTTTACTCACTGGAGCGAAGAAGGGTAATGGGTGACTTGATAGAGGAGTATAAGATGATAAGAGGCTTCGATAGAGTGGATAGCCAGAGACTTTGTCCCGGAGTGGAAATGTCTATCATGAGGGGACATAATTTTAAGATGATTGGAGGAAGGTTCAGGGGCGATATTAGAGGTTGGTTCTTTACACAGAGAGTGGCGGGTGCGCGGAATGCACTGGCAGCAGTATGGTAGAGTCAGTTACATTAGGGACATTTGAGCGTCACTTGGATAGGCACATGGATGATAGTAACATGAAGAGTATGTAGGTAGTTTGATCTTAGAGTAGGATAAAGTGTCGGCACAACACCAAAGGGCCAAAGGACCTGTGCTGTGCTGTACTGTTCTATGTTCTATGTAATTCGCCAAGCCTCCACATCTCCGGACAGTATGAGCAATTTAGCATGGCCAATTCACCTAGCCTTTGGACTGTTGGAGGAAACTGGAGCAGCCAGAGAAAACTCATGCAGACACGGGGTGAATGTCCAAACTCCATAGAGACAGTTGCCTGAGGCTGGAATTGTACCATGGTTCATGGCGCTGAGAGGCAACAGTGGTAACCACTGAGCCACTAAGCTGCTGCATTATGGGAAGACTATCGAAAGCTGCAGCACGGAAGGATTTGGGAATCCTCATGCATAAATCTGAAAAGGCTAAATACAAATTCAGCTGGTAATACAACATGGAATATTGGTCTTTATTTCAAAGGAGATGGAGTCCAAAAATAGGGAAGTCTTGCTCAAACTATACAACATTAGACAACACCGAGAATACTATGAGCTGTCTTGGGCCCCTTATACAAGGAAAATATGCTGGCATTAAATGTAGTCCGGAGAAGATTCAATAAATTGATCCCGGTTATGCAAGGACTGTCTTACAAAGAGGAGTTGAGTGCGTTGGGATTTGTTGGAGTTTAGAACATTGAAGAGTACAGCACAGTACAGACCCTTTGGCCCATGATGTCGTGCTGAGCATTTATCTTAATCTGAGATCAACCTAACCTACACACCCCTCAATTTACTGCTGTCGTGTGCTTGTCCAGCAGCCGCTTAAATGTCCCTAATGTGTCTGTCTCTCCTACCACTACTGGCAGTGCATTCCATGCACCCACCACTTTCTGCGTAAAGAACCAACCTCTGACATCTCCCCTATTATTTCCTCCAATCACCTTAAAATTATGACCCCTTGTGACAGCCATTTCTGCCCTGGGGAAAAGTCTCTGGCTATCTTCTCTATCTATGCATCAATACTTGTACACCTCTATCAAGTCACCTCTCTTGCTTCTTCTCTCCACTATGAAAAGCCCTAACTCACTTAACCTCTCTTCATAAGACAGGCCCTCCAATCCAGGCACCATTCTAGAATCTGCTCTGCACCCTATCTAAAGCATCAAAATCCTGCCTATGAGGCAACCAGAACTGGGGGCAACCAGAACTGGGCACAATGTTCCAAGTGTGGTCTAACCAGGGTTTTATAGAGCAGCAACAAAACCTCACGGCTCTTAAACTCGATCCCCCGTTAATGAAAGCCAAACACCATACGCCTTCTTAACCCTATCAACTTGGGTGGCAACTTTAATGGATCTATGTACGTGGACCCCGAAATTCTGCTGTTCCTCCACACTGCTAAGAATCCTGTCTTTAACCTTGTATTCAGCATTCAAATTTGACCTTCCAAAATTAATAATTTCTCATTTATCCAAATTGAACTCTATTTGCCATTTCTCAGCCCAGTTCTGCATCTAATCAATGTGTTGTTGTAGCCTAAGTTAAAAAGCACACAACACCAGGTTATAGTCCAACAGGTTCATTTGAAAGCATTAGCTTTCGGAGCACTGGTCCTTAATCAGGTTGTTGAAAGAACAGAACTTGACAATGGAGCAGCGCTCCAAAAGCTAATGCTTCCAAATAAACCTGTTTGACTATAATCTGGTATTGTGTGATTTTTAACTTTGTCTACCCCAGTCCAGCACTGGCTCCTCTACATTGTTGTAGCCTGAAACAGCCTTCGACACAATCTACAACACCATCGATCTTTATGTCATCGGTAAACTTAGTATACCACCCTTCCACTTCTTCATCCAAGTCATTTATAAAACCTACAAAGAACAGAGGCCCAAAACCAGATTCGTGCGGGACACCACTGGTCACTGACCTCCAGGCAAAGTACTTTCCATCCACTACCACTCACTGTCTTCTTTTGACCAACCAATTCTGTATCCATACAGCCAAACTTTCCGAATCCCATACCTCCTAACATTCTGAATGAGTCTACCGTGGGGACTCTTATCAAATGCCTTACTGAAATCCATATACACCACATCCACTGCTTGATCTTCGTCAACTTGTATCATCGTGTCCTCAAAGAACTCAATAAGGTATGTGAGGCATTACCTGCTCCTCAGAAAGCCATGCTGATTATCTTTAATCAAACTACATTTTCCAAGTAAATCCCATCTTCAGAATCCTTTCCAATATCATGCTTATTACAAACATAAAACTGACTAGTCTGTAATTCCCAGCGAATTCCCTATTCCCTTTCTTAAACAGAGGAACAACATTCATCTCCGTCCAATCATCCGATACTACACGCATGAAGAGTGAGGATGCAAAGATCATCGCCAGAGGTGCAGCAATCTCATTCCTTGCTGCCCGTAGTAATCTTGGATATATCTGGTCAGGCTCTGGAGCATTATCTGTCTTGATGCTTTCCAGAATTTCCAGTAAATCCATTTTCTTAATATCAATCTGTTCAAGCCTATTAACCTGGTACACGATGTTCTCACTATCAATAAGGTCCCTCTCTCTAGTGAATACTGAAGCAAAAAAACTCATTTATGGCCTCCCTTACCTCTTCAGACTCCACTATCCCTGATCAGCTCTACCTATCTCTGATCATTCTGTTAATCCTTACTTAAGTATAGAACACTTTTGGATTTTCCCTAATCCTTCCCACCAAGGCTTTTTCATGCCTTTTCCTAGCTCTCCTCAGTCCATTTTTGCATTCTTTCCTAGCCTCCCTGTAATCCTCGAAAGCTCTGCTAGCTCCTTGCTTCCACCACCTTAAATAAGCTTCCTTCTTCCACTTGATGAGAAGCCCCTCTTTTCTTGTCATCCAAGGCTCCTTCACCTTATCATTCCTTGCCTGTCTCAGTGGGACAAAGTTATCCAACACTCGCAACAAATGCTCCTTAAACAGCCTCCACATTTCTATTGTGCATTTCCCGTAGAACAATTGTTCCAAATTTATACTCCACAGCTCCTGTCCAATAGCAGTGTAGTTCACCCTCCCTGAATTTAATACCTTCCCATACCGTCTGCTGCTATCCCTCTCCATGGCTATGGTAAAGGTGAGGCAGTGTGATCACTGCTGCCAAAATGCTCTCCCAAGAGATCTGACACCCAGCCTAGCTTGTTGTCTAGCACCAAATCCAATATGGCCTCCCCCTTGGTTGGCCTATCTACATATTGAATCAGGAATCCTTCCTGGACACACCTGACAAAATCAACTCCATTCAGACCACCTGCACTAAAGAGGTTCTAAGCAATATTGAGGAAGTTGAAGTCACCCATAACAACAACTCTGTTACATCTGCACCTTTCCAAGATCTGCTGTCCAATCTGTTCTTCCATCACTTTGCATTTACAAAAATGAGAGGTGACCTTACTGAAACATTCAAGCCTCTTGAGGGACTTGTAAGGTTAGAAACATAGAAATGAGGAGGCCGTAGAGCCCTTCGAGCATGTTTCACCAATCATCAAGATCATGGCTGATCGTCCAACTCAATAGCCTAATCCTGCTTTCTCCCCATAACCTTTGATCCCATTCACCCCAAATGCTATATCTAGCCTCTTCTTGAATACAATCAATGTTGTGGCATCAATTATTTCCTATGGTACTGAATTCCATAGGCTCAGTAATCTTCAGATGAAGAAATTTCTCCTCTTCTCCATCCTAAGTGATCTACCCCGAATCCTCAGGCTGTGACACCGGTTCTGGACACATCCACCATCAGGAAATCCTCCCTGCACCTACCATGTCTAGTCATGTTAGCATTTTAAAAGCCTCTATGAGATCCCCCCTTATTTGTCTGAACTCCAGCGAAAACAATCCTAACCTAGTCAATCTCTCCTCACTTGTCAGTCCCGCCATCCCTGGAATCAGCCTGGTAAACCTTCGCTACACTCCCTCGAGAGCAAGAGCATCCTTCCTCAGAAAAGGTGACCAAATCTGTGTACAGTATTCTAGGTGTGGACTCACTAAGGCCCTGTATAACTGCAAAAACATGTCCATGCTCCTGTACGTGAAACCTTTCACAGTGAAAGCCAACATAACATTTGCCTTTTTTACCACCTGCACCTGCACCTGCATGCCTACCTTCATTGGCTGGTGCACAGGACACCCAGTTCCCGCTACACACTCCCAATTTATAGCCATTCAGGTAGTAATTTGCCTTCTTGTGTTTGCTTCCAAAGTGAATAACCTAACACTAATCCAAATTATACTGCATCTGCTATTGATTTGCCCACTTTCCCAACCTGTCCAGATCATGCTGAAGGATCTCTACATCCTCGTCACAGTTCACCCTCCCACCCAACTTGGTATCATCTGCAAACTTTGTGATTTTACATTTTGTTCCCTCCATCCAACCATTAGTATATATTATGAATAGCTGGGGGTCCCATAATCGATCCTTGCAGAACCCCACTAGCTATTGCCTACCAATTTGAAAAGGACCCATTAATTCCTATGCTTTGTTTCCTCTCTGCCAACCAGTTCCCTATCCATCTCAATAGACTTCCCGCAATCCCATGTGCTTTAATCTTGCACAATAATCTCTTATGCAGGACTTTGTCAAACTCTTTCTATAAATCCAAATATTCCACATCAACTCGCTCCCCCTCGTCAGCTTTGCTAATTACATCGTCATAGAATTCCAGCAGATTTGTCAAACATGATTTTCCCTTCATAAATCCACACTGACTTTGACTGATCCTGCCACTGCCTTCTAAATGCTCCACGACAAAGTCCTTGACAATGAATACATTAAAAACAAAAGAACTGTGAGTGTTGAACTTTACCTTCCTCAGTGAGAGCTTACCTCCTTTGCTTTAAGCAGAGGGTGATCATCACGTCATCTCCAAAAGTAGCTTTACTCAATGGAAGTTGCATGGATACAGTAATCTCCTTAACTTCAGACAGTCCTGCATTCTGATGACATAGATACCCCAGAGTCACTACTCAGTAACACCCTGGTACACTATGGGTGGCCCTGGTAAGATAACTGAAGCAGTGGCATAACGTTATTTCATTTCACTGTCCCTGCTACCAACCTGATCTTAAGGTTTTTATTTTTCAGTATTCCACAAACGCAAACTGCCTGCTTGAACTTCCTGCTGAGGTTTTGGTATCTCTTTCAGTTAACGACTGCTCACAAAAGTACAGACTTTGAAACCAAAGTCGGTTCAAAAAATAGGCTCACACACCATTTCCCTGTTTCCCTGTCTAATCAGTGTATTTCATGACAACAAGGAAACGTGACTTTAATTAAGTCTTATTTGAAGGACATCATGTAACAATGTGCCTGAGTAGCTGGGAGTCTCATGGAATCAGTACTAATATCCCAGTGGCTATCATAGAATCACAGAGCTATTACATTGTAGAAGGAGGCTATTTGGTCCATCATGCCTGCACCCTATCTGTTATTCAGTGCCAAAAACTAAACTTGTTGGAAAAGCTCAGCAGTTCTGGCAACATCTGTGGAGAGGAATCAGAGTTCATGTTTCAAGTCTAGTAACTCTTAGAATCATAGAGTTACAGAGATATACAGCATGGAAACAGACCCTTTGGTCCAACTCATCCATGCCAACCAGATAAGCTAAATAAATCTAGTCCATTTACCAGCACTTGGCCCATTTCCCTCGAAATCCTTCCTATTCATATACTCATCCACATACCTTTTAAATGTTGTAATTGTACCAGCCTCCACCACTTCGTCTGGCAGCATACACCACCCTCTGCATGAAACAATTGCCCCTTAGGTCCTTTGTAAATCTTTCTCCTCTCACCTTAAACCTCTGCCCTCTAGTTTTAGACTTCCCCACCCCAGGGAAAAAGCCTTGTTAATTCAATCTATCCATGCCCCTCATGATTTTATAAATCTCTATATGGTCACCTCTCAGCCTCCGACACTCCAGGGAAAACAGCCCCAGCCTATTCAGCCTCTCCCTGTAGCTCAAACCATCTAACCCCTGGCAACGTCCTTGTAAATCATTTCTGAACCCTTTCAAGTTTCACAAGTTTTCCTTCCTATAGCAGGGAGACCAGGGCTGCATACAGTATTCCAAAAGTGGCTTAACCAATGTTTTGCACAATGACATGACCTCCCAATTCCTATACTCAGTGCTCTAACCAATAAAGACAAGCATACCCAAATGCCTTCTTCACTATCCTATCTACCTGGGAATCCACTTTCAAGGAGCTATGAACCTCACTCCGAGGTCTCTTTGTTCAGGACTACTCCCCAGGACCTTACCATTAAGTGTATAAGTCCTGCCTGATTTGCCTTTCCAAAATGCAGTACTACATATTTATCTAACCTAACTCCATCCACCACTCCTCGGCCCATTGGCCCATCTGATTAAAATCCCATTGTACTCTGATGGTAACCTTCTTTGCCATGCACTATACCTCCAATTTTGGTGTTACCTGCATATTTACTAGCCATTTTTCATATGCTCACAACCAAAGCATTTATGTAAATGACAAAAAAGCAGTAGACTGAGCAGTGATCCTTGTGGCACATGGCAGGTCACAGGCCTTCAGTCTGAAACATAATCCTCCACCACCCTCTGTTTTCCACCTTTGAACCAGTTCTGAATCCAAATGGCTAATTTTCTCTGTATTCCATGCGATCTAACCTTGCTAACCGGTCTACCAAGAGGAACCTTGTCAAACACCTTACTGAACTGAAAATGTGTTGCTGGAAAAGCGTAGCAAGTCAGGCATCATCCAAGGAGCAGGAGAATCGTTTCTGAAGAAGGGCTCATGCCCAAAACGTCAATTCTCCTGCTCCTTGGATACTGCCTGACCTGCTGCGCTTTTCCAGCAACACATTTTCAGCTCTGATCTCCAGCATTTGCAGTCCTCACTTTCTCTTAGAAGAAACACCTTACTGAAGCCCATATAGATTACATTCACCACTCTGCCCTTGTCAATTCTCTTCTTATTTCTTCCAAAAACCCAATCAAGTTAGTCAGACATGATTTCCCACATACAAAGTCATGTTGACTATCCCCAGTCAGCCTCTGCCTTTCCAAATACATGGAACTCCTGTCCTTCAGGATTCCCTCCAGCAACATGCCCACCACCAATGTCAGGCTCACTGGTATATGGCTCGCTGGCTTCCCTTTACTCTCTTTCTTAAATAGTGGCACCATGTTAACCAACATCCAGTCTTCTAGCACCTCACCTGTGGCAATCGATAATATGGGTATCTCAGCAAGGGGCCCAGCAGTCATTTCCCAAGGTTCCCACAGAGTTCCAGGGTAGACCTGATCAAGGGTGATTAAACCTGAAACGTTAACTCTGATCTGTCTCCACAGATGCTGCCAAACTTGCTGAGCTTTTCCAGCAGTTTTTGTTTTAGTTTCTAATGTACATCATCTGCTGTTCTTTTGTTTTTTGTCCAGTGCTAAGTTTCTTGATTTTCCCCTCTATTCCTGCACATGTTTTCTATGATGTAAGAAAACTGCTCACTGTACAGTACCTCTAACAGAAAGCTGCTCTAGCAGCAGCAAACATTGGCGCAAGTGCAAAATGGCATATAGACTTCGGCACATAGAGTCATAGAGATGTACAGCATGGAAACAGACCCTTCAGTCCAACCTGTCCACGCCGACCAGATATCACAACCCAATCTAGTCTCACCTGCCAGCACCCGGCCCATATCCCTCCAAACCCTTCCTATTCATATACCCATCCAAATGCCTCTTAAATGTGGCTATTGTACCAGCCTCCACCACATCCTCTGGCAGCTCATTACATACACGTACTACCCTCTGCATGAAAAGGTTGCTTCTTAGGTCTCTTTTATACCTTTCCCCTCTCACTCTAAACCTATGCCTTCTAGTTCTGGACTCCCCGATCCTAGGGAAAAGACTTTGTCTACTTATCCTATCCATGCCCCTCATAATTTTGTAAACCTCTATAAGGTCACCCCTCAGCCACCAACGCTCCAGGGAAAACAGCCCCAGCCTGTTCAGCCTCTCCTTATAGCTCAAATCCTCCAACCCTAGCAACATCCTTTTAAATCATTTCTGAACCCTTTCAAGTTTCACAACATCTTTCCGATAGGAAGGAGACCAGAATTGCACAAAATATTCCAAAAGTGGCCTAACCAATGTCCTATACAGCTGCAACATGACCTCCCAACTCTTGTACTCAATACACTGACCAGTAAAGGAAAGCATTCCAAACGCTTTCTTCACTATCCCATTTACGTGCAACTCCACTTTCAAGGAACTATGAACCTGCACTCCAAGGTGTCTTTGTTCAGCAACACTCCCTAGGACCTTACCATTAAGTGTATAAGTCCTGCTACGATTTGCTTTCCCAAAATGCAGCACCTCGCATTTATCGGAATTAAACTCCATCTGCCACTTCTCAGCCCATTGGCCCATCTGATCCAGATCCTGTTGTAATCTGAGGTAACCCTCTTCGCTGTCCAGTACACCTCCAATTTTGGTGTCATTTGCAAACTTACTAACTGCACCTCTTATGCTCGCATCCAGATCATTTATGTAAATGACAAAAAGTAGAGGACCCAGCACCGATCCTTGTGGCACTCTACTGTTCACAGGCCTCCAGTCTGAAAAACAACCCTCGACCACCACCCTCTGTCTTCTACATTTGAGCCAGTTCTGTATCCAAATGGCTAGTTTTCCCTTTATTCATGAGATCTAACCTTGCTATTCAGTCTCCCATGGGGAACCTTGTCGAATACCTTACTGAAGTCCATATAGATCACATCTACTGCTCTGCCCTCATCAATCTTCTTTGTTACTTCTTCACAAAACTCAATCAAGTTTGTGAGACATGATTTCCCGCTCACAAAGCCATGTTGACCAACCCGAATCAGTCCTTGCCTTTCCAAATACATGTATATCCTGTCCCTCAGGATTCCCTCCAACAACTTGCCCACCACTGAGGTCAGGCTCACCAGTCTGTAGTTCCCTGGCTTGTCTTTATTGCCCTTCTTAAACAGTGGCACCACGTTTGCCAACCTCCAGTCTTCCTGCACCTAACCTGTGACTATTGATGATACAAATATCTGAGCAAGAGGCCCAGCAATCACTTCTCTGGCTTCCCACAGAGTTCTTGGGTACACCTGATCAGGTCCTGGGGATTTATCCACCTTTAACCGTTCAAGACATCCAGCACTTCCTCCTCTGTAATCTGGACATTTTGCAAGATGTCATCATCTATTTCCCTACAGTCTACATCTTCCATATCCTTTTCCACAGTACACACCGATGCAAAATATTCATTTAGTATCTCCCCCATTTTCTGTGGCTCCACACAAAGGCCGCCTTGCTGATCTTTGAGGGGCTCTATTCTCTCCCTAGTTACCCTCATGCGCAGAATGACACAAAGACCGGTACCAACATTGCACAAGCGCGGACATCGGTACACGAGAAGAATGGCGTGGTGATTTCGGTGCATGCATAAAACGAAGCACACAAACTGATCCTCACTGGAATCATGCTTTTGCCTATGGACGTAATGCAAAATACTGTTGCCTAATTTTTCAGCTGTCTAAACGCACACTATCCCAGAACTACCTGTGATGTAGTATTTACATCACTCCAGCTGAGGTTCAACAAATGTCTTGTACAATCTGAACACATTTTTTCGCTGTTGTATGCTGTGCCCCTATTTATAAGGCTTAAGATAATGTATGTTTATTAACTGCTGTCTCTACGAGTCTAAGACTTAGGACCAGACCATCAAGGGGAGATGCTCGGAAGCATTGCTACACACAAAGAGGTTTGAAACTCTATCCACAATTAGCAATGAATGTGTTGTTATGATGTTAGTTTTAACCAGAGAAACAAAAATATTTCTGGAAAAGTGGTGCTGGAAGAGCACAGCAGTTCAGGCAACATCCAACGAGCAGCGAAATCGACGTTTCGGGCAAAAGCCCTTCATCCGAAACGTCGATTTCGCTGCTCGTTGGATGCTGCCTGAACTGCTGTGCTCTTCCAGCACCACTGATCCAGAATCTAGTTTCCAGCATCTGCAGTCATTGTTTTTACCTAAACAAAAATATTTGTTGAGCAAAGGTATCAAGTGCTATGAGCCAAAGGCAGGTATATGGAGTTAGGACACATATCGGTCATGTTCTCATTCAATGACAGAACGTGCTCAAGGGACTGAATGGTCTGCTCCTGTTTCTATTTTCTTATGCCCTATAAAAAACTTTTCTCTAATACTCAGGAGTGGCACAGATTGTAAACCTACTTAAAAATGTGAGATTGACCTACATCAATATAGTCACAATTTTAATCAACCTTGCTTTCAAATCAATTGTGGTCGAGAGTGTGGTGCTGGGAAAGCACCGCAGGTCAGGCAGCATCCGAGGAGAGGAGAATCAACGTTTCGGGCATTAGCCCTTCATCAGAAATGGAATAATTCCTGAAGAAGGGATTATGCCCAAAACATTGATGCTCCTGCTCCTCGGATGCTGCCTGACCTGCTGTGCTTTTCCAGCACCGTACTCTCGATTCTGATCTCCAGCATCTGCAGTCCTCACTTTCTCCTTCAAATCAGTTGTGACCTGAATACCTTCTTTTATTTCAACAGTAACTGCAGTTAGGGGAACTGTAAGATAGCAGACCACATCATGGTTTTGCAACAAGGTTTCATTGTCAACAATAGCGTGAAATCCTTCAGTGAAGCAATTCTAAAAGGGAACAGAAAACAGTTCCTCTGCATCTGAGCAAACGTAAATAACAAATCTTTTAGATTATTGTCTGAAAGGTATAACCAATCTTCAAAAAGCAAAGGATAATAAGTTGAAGTAGACAGCTGAATTTGGTGTTTTCAGTTATGGTGGAATGCATTTGTCTGTATTCAGCATTGAAAATGTATTTTGCTACGAGCCAAGCCTCGAGCCACGCTGCTGAGACTACACCAGTAAACTTAATGTAGGTGCTTAATCGGACAGCATTACAAAAGAGAAGTTTCAGGAAAAGGAGATTTCCAAGTTGCGGGCAAACTGAATGGGTGTTGTGCGAGAAACTTTTAAAACAAATTTAAGTTGACAGGACCATGGAGAAATGAATTTCATTTGCAACGTGTTTTACAATCTAGATTTTACCTAATTCCAAAAGTATAGGATTTATATTCATGGTTTTCTTGCTCCTCCTTCCAGCTTCCCCAGTGGCCCCAGTACCATAATGGAGTAATTATTCACTCTTACGCTGTGGACATAATCTTTTCAGTTCCACTACAGAGATCACTTCAATTCAACAATCTTCCATTTTCTTTCTTTTTGAGAAGCAACACCTCTCAAAATGTTCGTCATTGCAACATAAGAACACATGCTATCATTATACATGGACCTCTGATGTGTTATTTTCAAATATAGCATAATGATATGTGTTTTAAATAATCACGTTGTCAGCACTTAAACTTCGAATAGCATTCGATCAGGATATCTGAATATTGAACACGCACCAGCAGTTTCAAGAACAGCTTCTTCCCTGTCATTATTTGACTGGTGAATGGATTCTCCAGCTTCAAATAATGTTGATTTTGTTAATGATGATCTGCTTCAGGCACGTCCTGTCTGGTGTAGCCAGTATGCCTCACTCTTCCAAGTTCTTTTTAACCCTGCGATTTGTATGCCCTTGCTTACTATGATCTGCCTGTACTGCTCGCAAACAAAGCTTTTCACTGTACTGGGGTACACGTGACAATAAATCAAACCAAATCAAATCGATTGTATTCATTGAGATTTAGCTGTGCCTGGAGATAGCACATTCAGTTGTGTGGCACTTGGGTGAAGTGAAAGTAGTCACCAGTACAGGTTCAGCTTATAAATCAGACATAACTTATATCATTAAAATACTTTAACTCAAGTGCAGCTTTATTCTCCATTTTTCCCATTGGTACTAACATGCTAAATAAATCTGGTGGCTGCAATGTCTATTATCCATCCCTGAAGTGTCTGTCTGATGGATGTTACTGGTGTCAATGCCAATGGCTCCTAACTTATTTTAAAGAAAACATATGGTGAAATGGAATATCACAGGTACGTAGTTCATTTCAAATGGTAAACTTGTTCATTAGCCACCAGTTGTCAGTTTGGCCTAGAGATTACTAAAAGTGTTGGACTCCATTTTTTTAAAGCAGATTTAACTTGCAATGTATTCGGAGATATGAGGTCAATTTGCCTTTATTGACTGCTTTTTCTATACCAAGAATAGAGCACTAAGCCAAAACATTTAACAATTTCCTAATCTTAAATCACATTTCTGATTTTAGTTTCAAATAATTACCTGTGACTGAGCTTAAATACTTGCTCCTTGTATCTACATTTTTCATGTTAACTTTGTGGTAACAACAGACATAGAACAGTACAGCATAAGAACAGGTCCTTCTTCACACCGTATCTCCTCCAACCATGATGCCATTCTAAACTAATCCCATCTGTCTGCATGTGGTCCATATCCATCTATATCCTGTCTGTTTATTTGTCTGTCCAAATGCCTCTTGACCATTGCTATTGCATTTGCTTCTACAGGTGCCCACCACCCTCTGTGTAAAAAAACTTGCCTCTCATCTCCTTTAAACTTTTCCCCTCTCACTATGCCCCAAAGTATTTGATATTTCCACCATGGGAACAAGGTTCTGACTATCCACCCTATAATACCTCTCATAATTTTATATATTTCTATCAGGTCGTCCTTCAGCTTCCGATACCCTTGCAAAAACAATCCAGATTTGTCCAAACTCTCCTTATAGCTAATACACTCCAATCTAGACAACATCCTGGTAAATCTCTTTTGTACTCTACACATCCTTTGTCTAGTGCGGCGACCAGAACTGCACACAACATCCAAATGTGACCTAACTAAAGTTTTCGACAGTTGCAACATGTCTTTACCAACTTTATACTTACTGCCCTAACCGATGAAAGCAAGCATGCTGTATGCCTTCTACCTTCCTCTCCATTTGTGTTGCCTCTTTCAGGGAGCTATAGACTTCTATGGATTGCACCCCAAAATCCCTCTGTAAATTAGTGCTCTTAAGGGTTATGCCAGTTACTGTATGTTACTTTGTCAAATGTAAAGTGTTCTATTTGAACCAAAACAAAACAGCTAAAATAACCATTGGAGAATCTGGCATACCACTTAATCCTGATATTCATTCATGTACAGCTTTGAATGGACATATAAATTAAACTGAGGGACAGAGGAAGAGAATGGAAGTGACACTAGGGGTGAAGCGGTGAAACAACAATGTCAAGTGGTTGTTGCAGTCTGCAATTATGGTAATTAAGGTGCCATTAATATCTAGTTTATTCAGGAAACAAAGTTTTTTTTGGTTTAAAACTTGCGTTCCAATTGTACAAACAGGTTGGCTTTTAGGAAAATCTACATTACAACTTGGGATGCCTGCTTCAATATGCCAAATGTTAAAAAACACTTTAACCAAGTCCAATCCATACAACTAAATCTGGATTCCATTTCATAGCTTCTTTTTATATTTTGATGTGTTTTCTCTCTTTCCTTTTTCGCTGTGTCTAGCAACAAGGCAACTTCCTGTCCCTTCTAGATTGTAATTGAAGATAATGTGGCATGTATCTTTCTGAGGTCTAACATTTCCTTCGATTGCAGTACTTAGTTCTTGTTCAGGCATCCATATAAACCACTATTTATTAGTCACAGCTGAGGTTTGCAAAAGAAATCATCCATTCAATGTGCTAATCATTAAGTGAACAAGTTCAGGAATACAAGAACTTCTTCAAAACAAAAGATTCTTCATTTATGCAACTGAAGTACTGCAATCAAGAGAACCAACTGAGGAAAACCACATGTTGAATTCCTTTGTAAAATGACTGTCCTTGCAAGAACCACATCCGTTTCTTACATGCGAGTGATCATCAGTTCTTAACCCACAAGCATTTTAACAGTGATCTCTATACATGTGTGTGTCTTTAAATTCTTAACTCAAATCTGTGGAATGGTGTTGTGATGTGACATTCTTCGATTTGTTATCTCTTGTACAGGCTTGGCTTGTTGCTATATAAAATTTTTTTGGATTTCTCTTTTTGTGTTTGAAAGGACAGCTAGAAAAAGCACTTACAGCACATCGTTAACAATTTAGAGTAAACTTGGAGAGTTCACTTACAATGAGGTGACTTTATTTGGTGCCACACTTTCACTGCCCAATGGTCACTTCAGGTCAGGATTTAACCTTAACTTCAAGCGACTGAAGATGGGTGATCAGTGGTGTTAAAACATCGGTAGACATATAACATAATTGAGTACGAGGAGTTTGAGGGAAAAGCTGTTGAGTATTACTAGCATTCCTCTTCCTTTAACTTATGATTTGGCTTGAAAATCCTGCTGACGTGTAGTTCCCAGTACTTGTGTTTGAATCATGGTTTTGCGATAACTGGGACCATTGGTTTGATGAGTGATTGACTAGTGAGCTAAGAAGAAGTAGATTAGTAGCTGGTCTTGCAGTCACCCTGATTGGTGTTTTCTTTTGATAAACTTGAAACTAATGTATCATAATTGTAGGGATTTCTTCATAATTAATGTGATCTTTGAAGAATCGGCACGCATCTTGAAACTGGTTACTCTAGGACTAGATCTTTCTTTGACTCGGTGCCAGCAGTCTGAGAAATTCCAGATCTGGAAACCCAACTAGAGTTTTTAAGGGGAATCAGAATATTTGAGTGGGGTGAAGACAAGCGAGTGAACAAATGTTTGCACCCAGGAAGGAATAAAAGAAACTGAGCAAATTAAGCATATCTCATTAAATTTAAACCCTGACAGATAAATTAAACTAATTGTCAACATGTTATCCAAAACAAAGAGATTTAAATTTATTGGCTTTATACAGAGACCACAGAATGTCTTGAGCTTTATCTCATGACCAAGATAAAAGCAAGAAAGACATCGTATGGTTCCAAACCCAAAGATGAATGCAAATTTATCTCTGCACATCAGAAATTAGCTAATGCTTTTAAGATTTAAGGGATTATTATTCATCTTCAATTTTCACTCCGTGGAAGAAGAGTTTGCTGACACGAACTATGACTGGGTTGTTTGATTGTTTCTGTAGCATGTTAGGTTATGAAAAGAATGTTCTGATCTTGTGATAGTTTTAAAATTGTTCTTCAATTTGAAACAAGTATTGATGTTCTGATTTTCATTATTCACATTTCTTTTTTAACTCCAGAATGAACGAGCATATTCCTTTTGTGGTACTATAGAGTACATGGCTCCAGAAATTGTTCAAGGTGGAGATGCAGGACATGATAAGGTATATACTCTCTGCAAAAGTTTGCACTCTGTTGACAAGGTAATTTGGCTTAATAGTCAGTATGGTCATCCAGTCATACTGCTCAGACCCTAATGTCTGTTCTTAAGAAGGAATTTTGTACTTTTATATCTAAAGCATTGCAAATTTCACAATCTATACCATCTAGTACAGCAAGTGAGGGTGAACAAAATACATTGGATTAGAAGTTAATTATTAACACAGCTTCACAGTTTTTAATGAAAACAAAATCCCATTAACATCAAAATTGGTTCTGAGGATTTTTAATTGAATGTTTAACCTTTCAGTTAAGGAACAAGAACTCCATTCCATAAATAATCATTGTTAATGATCAAAAAGGAAAACAAAAGTACTGCAGCTGCTGTTAATCATTGGGTTTTGTCTAAATGAACAGTAATCACTGAAAAATAGTGAACAAGAATGAGGCAGAAATGTTTGTGAATATTTTAAATGAGACTTGACTGAGGCAGGGCACAAACTATTTTTGAGGGCTTTTCTTGAGCGTTGCAACTTGATTATCGGGGCTCTGTTTTGGTGTTTGGGAGCTACTCCTTCATTCTGTCCAATTCATTTATTAGATGATGAACATTACCTTTGTAATGTTCATGCAGAACATTACCTTTGAATTTGTTTTGACTTATAGCATATTTGTATGAAAAGAATAGGGTACATAGAAGCAGAATTAGAATAATTAATTTATAATAGTGAGTTTTGAGAAGATTTGTAGCTCAGATTGAGGTTCTGGATGTAGGTTTGCTCGCTGAGCTGGAAGGTTCATTTTCAGATGTTTCGTCACCATACTAGGTAACATCATCAGTGAGCCTCCGGATGAAGCACTGGTGGCTTGGCCCGCTTTCTATTTGTGTTTAGATTTCCTTGGTTTAATTATGTCATTTCCTGTGGCGACATCATTTCCTGTGATGATGCCATTTCCTGTTCTTTTTCTCTGGTGGTAAATAGGATCCAAGTCAGTGTGTTTGTTGATAGAGTTCCAGTTGAAATGTCATGCTGCTAGGAATTCTCATGCATGTCTCTGTTTGGCTTGTCCCAAGATGAATGCGTTGCCCCAGTCGAAGTGGTGTCCTTCCTCATCTGCATGTAAGGATATTAGTGAGAGTAGGTCATGTCTTTTTGTGGCTAGTTGATGTTCATGTACATACATGAACCACAAAAAAGACATGACCCGCTCTCAGTAGTAGCATGATTTTCCAACCTGAATTCTATCAACAAACACGTTGACTTGGATCCCGCTTACCAAACCAAGGAAACCTAAACACATAAATAGAAAGCGGGCCATGCCACCAGTGTTTCATCCAGATTCTCACTGATGATATTACCTACTATGGTGATGAAATGTCTGAAAACAAACCTTCCAGCTCAGCGAGCAAACCTACATTCAGATTAATTTATATACTGAAAAAAATTAAACTTAAAGCTAAAGCATATAAGTAAGCATTAATTTCTTAGATACTATTTAAATTGGCACAAGGCAACAAGCCTAAGTTGTTAAAGTTTTCTCATTCAAAATAATTAACACAAAAGAATTGCCCTTACACATCTCCTACAGTCTGATAAGTCATAGCTACAGTGTTTCTGTTATATATGTACAAAGATGCAACATTATAACTAAGCAGTTATTACCTTTTTATTGATTATCAGATCTGATTCACAGATTTAAATTTAACAATTAATTATTACAAATGCATGCTCTATAAACAGTTCCCCACTGTTCTGATTTCTTTGCGGCCTTTCTTTCACTTCCCAATTCTTGCAGGCTGCCTCTTTCTCTCATCTCTTGCTCCCTCTAACTCTTAACCCTTGTTGCAGCCTCCAGTTCCTTCCAGATCCCTTGCAAACTCCCGCTTTCCCATACCTGTTGCACCAGCCCCTTTTTGTCCCATCCCTACTTACAGCCTTCTGTTCTCTCCCTCACCAACCCCTTTGCAGCATCTCTTCAAACCCCTTGCTGCCTGCAACATCCCCATAAACCCCTCAGCCCCTTTGAAGCCTCACTGTCTCCCTGCGCATCACCTTGTCACGCCGCCCCCTCCCCCTCCCCCCCACCCATCCCCAGGCATAACCCAACATACTTGTGGCCCCCGGGCTCTCCTTATTGACTTTGAAGGCTTTGTCTTCCTCACAATCCCCTCACCCCAGTACAAAGACTTGGTTAGCTTGGCAAAACAGCAGCTCAGGAATCTTGCCTTCATTCCATTCACTATGGTGAGTTTTCTCTGGTTGGTCACTCCTGTGATTGATTTTAGGAGAGTGATTTGGGGATCTTGGGGAGTGGATTGGCCTGCCACCCCTGTGTATTTTGAATGTTAGTCTGAAGTAATGCTTTGAATACTTACTTTCCAACTTGTTTGAAAGTGTACAAAAACGAAAGGAGTCCTGAAATCCTTCCAAAGGAAGAGCTGGTATCAGTTCAGTTCCAAAATGTTCTCAAAACATATCTCAAACAGTTTGACTAGTTCATTAAGAAACCGTGACAGGAAATTGTGTACATTAGAAATTGCCAACATACAAGTTTGCATAGACGGTTCTTAAGCTGCAAATGTGTTGCTGGTCAAAGCACAGCAGGTTAGGCAGCATCTCAGGAATAGAGAATTCGACGTTTCGAGCATAAGCCCTTCATCAGGAATAAGAGAGAGAGAGCCAAGCAGGCTGAGATAAAAGGTAGGGAGGAGGGACTAGGGGGAGGGGCGATGGAGGTGGGATAGGTGGAAGGAGGTCAAGGTGAGGGTGATAGGCCGGAGTGGGGTGGGGGCGGAGAGGTCAGGAAGAGGATTGCAGGTTAGGAGGGCGGTGCTGAGTTGAGGGAACCGACTGAGACAAGGTGGGGGGGAGGGGAAATGAGGAAGCTGGAGAAATCTGAATTCATACCTTGTGGTTGGAGGGTTCCCAGGCGGAAGATGAGGCGCTCCTCCTCCAGCCGTCGTGTAGTTGTGTTCTGCCGGTGGAGGAGTCCAAGGACTTGCATGTCCTCGGTGGAGTGGGAGGGGGAGTTAAAGTGTTGAGCCACGGGGTGATTGGGTTGGTTGGTTCGGGCGGCCCGGAGGTGTTCTCTGAAGCGTTCCGCAAGTAAGCGGCCTGTCTCACCAATATAGAGGAGGCCACATCGGGTGCAGCGGATGCAATAGATGATGTGTGTGGAGGTACAGGTGAACTTGTGGCGGATATGGAAGGATCCCTTGGGGCCTTGGAGGGAAGTGAGTGTGGAGGTGTGGGTGCAAGTTTTACATTTCCTGCGGTTGCAGGGGAAGGTGCCGGGGGTGGAGGTTGGGTTGGTGGGGGGTGTGGATCTGACAAGGGAGTCACGAAGGGAGTGGTCCTTGCGGAACGCTGATAGGGGAGGGGAGGGAAATATATCCTTGGTGGTGGGGTCCGTTTGGAGGTGGCGGAAATGGCGGCGGATGATACGTTGTATGTGCAGGTTGGTGGGGTGGTAGGTGAGAACCAGTGGGGTTCTGTCTTGGTGGCGGTTGGAGGAGCGGGGCTCAAGGGCGGAGGAGCGGGAAGTGGAGGAGATGCGGTGGAGGGCATCGTCGATCACGTCTGGGGGGAATCTGCGGTCCTTGAAGAAGGAGGCCATCTGGGCTGTGCGGTGTTGGAATTGGTCCTCCTGGGAGCAGATGCGGCGGAGACGAAGGAATTGGGAATATGGGATGGCGTTTTTACAGGGGGCAGGGTGGGAGGAGGTGTAGTCCAGGTAGCTGTGGGAGTCAGTCGGTTTATAATAGATGTCTGTGTTGAGTCGGTCGCCCGAGATAGAAATGGAAAGGTCTAGGAAGGGGAGGGAGGAGTCTGAGACAGTCCAGGTGAATTTCAGGTCGGGATGGAAGGTGTTAGTAAAGTTGATGAACTGTTCAACCTCCTCGTGGGAGCACGAGGCAGCGCCGATACAGTCATCGATGTAGCGGAGGAAAAGGTGGGGGGTGGTGCCAGTGTAGTTGCGGAAGATGGACTGTTCCACATATCCTACGAAGAGGCAGGCATAGCTGGGTCCCATGCGGGTGCCCATGGCAACTCCTTTAGTTTGGAGGAAGTGGGAGGATTGAAAAGAGAAGTTATTCAGGGTGAGGACCAGTTCAGTCAGTCGAAGGAGGGTGTCAGTGGAAGGGTACTGGTTGGTGCGGCGGGAAAGGAAGAAGCGGAGGGCTTTGAGTCCTTCGTGATGGGGGATGGAGGTGTACAGGGACTGGATGTCCATAGTGAAAATAAGGCGTTGGGGACCGGGGAAGCGAAAATCCTGGAGGAGGTGGAGGGCGTGGGTGGTGTCCCGAACGTAGGTGGGGAGTTCTTGGACTAAAGGGGACAGGACCGTGTCGAGGTATTGGGAGATGAGTTCGGTGGGGCAGGAGCAGGCTGAGACAATGGGTCGGCCGGGGCAGGCAGGTTTGTGGATTTTGGGCAGGAGGTAGAAACGGGCGGTGCGGGGTTGTGGGACTATGAGGTTGGAGACGGTGGATGGGAGATCCCCTGAGGTGATGAGGTCCTGGATGGTCTGGGAGATGATGGTTTGGTGGTGGGAGGTGGGGTCGTGGTCAAGGGGGCGATAAGAGGAGGCATCCGCGAGCTGGCGTTTGGCTTCAGCGGTGTACAGGTCAGTGCGCCAAACTACCACCGTGCCTCCCTTGTCTGCGGGTTTGATGGTGAGGTTGGGATTGGAGCGGAGGGAGTGGAGGGCTGCACGTTCTGAGGGTGAGAGGTTGGAGTGGGTGAGAGGGGTGGACAGGTTGAGTCGGTTGATGTCACGGCGGCAGTTGGCTATAAAGAGGTCGAGGGCGGGTAGGAGGCCAGCACGGGGTGTCCAGGTGGATGGGGTGTGTTGGAGGCGGGAGAAGGGGTCGTCAGAGGGTGGACGGGAGTCTTGGTTGTGAAAGTAGGCACGGAGGCGAAGGCGGCGGAAGAATTGTTCAATATCTCGCCGCGTGTTGAACTCATTAATCCGAGGGCGTAGGGGAATGAAGGTGAGGCCCCTGCTGAGGACTGATCTTTCATCCTCAGAGAGGGGGAGATCTGGAGGGATGGTGAAAATCCGGCAAGGCTGGGAGCTAGGACCTGGTGTGGGACTGGAGCTGGAGCTGGAGCTGGGGGCGGGGTTAGGGGCGGGGACAGAGATCGAAGTAGGGGCGAAGTTAGACGTGGTGACGTTGCTCGACGTGGGGGCGGGGTCATGCGTCGTGACGGAAATAAGCGTGGGGGCGGGGTTACGTGAAGCGACGGGAGACGGCGTGGGGGCGGGGTTATGCGTAGTGACGAAAGACGGCGTGGGGGCGGGGAAACCTGAGGATTTGTGCTCCTGCAGGTTAGTGATGTCAGTGGGGGCGGAAGTGGCTGCGCCGACGGCAACCGGAGGGGCGGAAATGGTTGCGGCGACGGAGGAGTGGTGGTCATTCCCGGTGGCCGCGTGGCTCGCGGGTCCGTCGGCGATCGTGGAAGCGGTTGTGTGTGTGGTGGTCACCGGGGCAGTTGTTGGGGCGGCGATCGCGGGGGCTCCGAGGTCGGTGGGGGCGGAAGTGACGTCACGGTCAGCGGCGGCCTTTGGTGCCGCGGGCGCTGTGGAGGCCACATGTGTAATGGCGTCCGACAGGCCTGTGGAAGGTTCTGGACTAGTTGAGGGGCCACGAGTGTGGGGTAAGTACATGAAAGTTTTTGGTACTTACTGTCTTTAATCTCTGATAGGGCTAGGAAGAACTGTTTGTTGAGTTTGTGGATTCTTCTGTAGATGAAGAACAGCAGGGGTCCTTTGCAGGTCTGTGAGAGTGTTGTCCTGAGCTGGGGTAGGGCTGATTGCAGGGAGTGTAGGTAGCGACGCATGGCTGCAAGGGTGGAGCGGAGGATCCGGAGGGAGGTCTGTTGCTGGAGGCTTCGGATTTGTTGTTTTTTTAGACGGTTCTTAAGCTAAAGGCTAAAAGTATGCACCAAATTTCTCTACAAGATCTAGATTTTCTCGATCTATTGAGAATAGACAGTAGATCTGTTGAGTTTTCATGCATATCTGTAAGCTGATTTATTGGCAGGTTAATAGTTGAAGTGTTTACTCTGCAGCCCACTGTTAATTTGATCACTTGTACAATAGCTTAATTTCAGTATTTGCCTATGGGTCAGTTAGGCATTGGACTTTATTTTAATTACTGCAATTTTTATCCTGTTGCAGCCTTTCCCCTTCGACATTCATCAGGTTTTCCTTTATGCCCACCGATGCTCCCATTGGGGAATAGTCTCCCTGCAGATGTTTTAATGACACTTCTTGCCCAATATTTTAAGTATGTAGAGGCCACCACCTTCTTCAGATAACCTTGTTAAGATTAGAGTACTGCCCTCTTCCTTTCCCACTCCCAGGGAGAAAGCTTGGATATGAATAACTTCAGAGCAAAAAGAAATTAAGGTCTTATTGTCATGTTTCACGCTCTTAACATTAGAGTTGTGATTTGGTGTGTTACATATCATATTTCTACATTTAATAAGCTGATTTTACTCAACAGTACATTTAGATATTTTTCATCAGCTTCTTCAGATATGTTAGGACACACGTCTGAGGCAGTTAGGACTTGGAACCCTTTGGCCCAAAGATAGGGGCAATGATACTAAGCAACAAGATCCTTAAAAATGAATTGAAAGCACCACACAATTTTAGTTGTTCAACAATGTAAGGTTGAGGTTCTATCATCCAGAAAGGGCCATTCCCATCAGAGAGAAAAACAAGTATAGCTTGTTTCATTACTCCACAAGCATGAGGCAAGGTGAGGAGGCAGTGCAACCAAGAACTCTCACAGCCAGTGTTGTGTTTATTCTGCACCACACTCCAGTCAGCTAACCAAGCTCCATTGTTCAAAAAGAACCAAATTAAAGGCTACATGCAAGAATTTTCTTCTATCCATATACTGTAGCATTTTCTTCCTCTATCATGAACAAATGAATGCAGTAGCAGATCAGACTGTATAATGTACAGTCTTTTTGTAACTTAACATTAGCCCTTTTCTTTGTTCAGGCTGTAGATTGGTGGAGCCTTGGAGTCCTGATGTACGAACTGAAAACTGGAGCATCACCTTTTACTGTTGATGGAGAAAGGAATTCACAATCTGAAATTTCAAAGTAAGGAGTGGAATTGCTGTTGCTAGATAACATTGAGCTCACAATTTGACCTATCTTAGTTCCTCTCTTCAGCAAGGCAGGGTTAGATGTAGTAAGGTAGGATGAGGCCAGTGGGGACCATAATCAGTGGCATGGACTATTGCACCAAATGGCCTCTTTGTCTTGGAGTTCGCCCATTGGTGCATCCTGTAATTCTGTACATAATTCTTAAGTTTTTGCCTATACTAGTCTGTCAGGAAATGTAGATCGATTAATCTTTGTGTGAAGAGGAATTTCCTGATATCAGTTTTAAATCTGTGTCCTCTATTCTATTCCAAATTTGATTTTGAAATCAGAATTACTTTGTCCTCAATGTAAAAATGTTCTATATCACCAGTCAGAAAGCTCATTTCTATTCTGAAAAGCTTCAGTTTCTCAAGAGCTCAATTTCCTCGAGGTTTATCCTTAGTCATTTAAACTCTATTTCTCCTTTCCATACCGAGTACCTAATATTTGTTTGCCTTAAACTTCATCTTTCATCCCTCTGTACATTTACACTTCTGTGCAATTCATTCTGATTACCATTTGATATTATTTTTATGTCAAACCCATTTAATATTAAGTTTATATAATTGTATCCCTTTGGTTGATCCGATGAGCACTGAGGTAGGTAATCCACCAAATGCATTGTATTCAACCCAGCATTAAAATTGGAAGTGTAACATTTAAGTTCACCAAGTTAACAATGTTTAAAAGTTTAACAATTAAACATGTTTTTTCTCCCCCATTAGGAGAATTTTGAAAAGTGATCCTCCATATCCTCCGGAAATTGGTCCTTTAGCTAAAGATGTAATGAAGCAGCTCCTGATTAAAGATCCAAAGAAACGGTTGGGCTCTGGTCCAGGAGGTGCTGATGAAATTAAGTCTCACCCCTTCTTCCAGGTGTGGAAAATAAAATGTGGTTAATATTAAACTGTGGTCCTTTGACTAGCCATCTGGGAATCCTGTCTATTTGCAGTCGGTTAGGTTAGAGAAAAACATTATAACTTAGTTTGGTTATTCCATAATTAGCTGAGTTAGCAAGAAATAATTACGGTTACTGGAATCTGCAGCAAACATTAAGAGTACTGGAAACACTAAGTCTTGCCTCCATCGGTCAGGGTATAGAGTAAAAAAATTGCCAAGCTATGTTGCACTTGGGTTCCTTTGGAATATTGCGTACAGTTCTAGTCATCACACTGCCAGAAGGATGAGATTGTACAGAAGAAAGTTTACTAGATGTTGCCTGGTTTGGAAGGTATAGCTGTAAGGAGAGATTGAACTTGGTTTGTTTTCACTTGAACAGTGAAGAATGAGGAACAACCTGATAGAAGTTTACAAAATTATAAAAGGCATGGGATAGAATAGATAGCCAGTTGTCTTTCAGAACAGAAATGTCAAGTACTAGGGCACATACCTTTAAGGTACAACAGGATAGGTTTAAAGGACATTTGAGAGGCAGGTTCTTTGTGCAAAGGATGGTAAGTGCCTGGAATGTGCTACCTGAGGAGGTAATGGAGGCAGATACAATAGCAATGTTTAAGAGGCACCTTGACAGATATATGAATAAGCAGGGAATAAAAGGATACAGAGAGCATAGAGGTTTTAGTTTAGAAAGGCATTATGTGTCAGCGTAGCCTTGGTGGACTGAAGGGCCTGATCCGCTGCTGTACTGTTATTTGTTCTTAAGTCAGAGGAAGTGCAGGCCCCTTTGTCAGAATACTAGTGCACTAATGCATGTTGTTAGAGACTGTGTTTGTGCCAGTTTGTCTTTGTGTGTGCTTTTTGCCAATCTTGTTTATGCTCCTTTCAGAATGCTATGGAACATATATATGAATCAGAATTTGGAAGCTGATTGAGAGTACATGAAGAACTCTTTTTATTTACAGTATTGTGATGTGCTAACATTTTGTTTGGCCTCAATGTTTTCTGTGGACTGAGCTTGCATTGTAGTACTTGCTTCTTGTAGTTTCTATGTTTCAGAAGAAGTAGGAGCAGGAGTAGGCTCTATACCCCTTTGAACCGACCCTCCTAATTTGCATTTTACTGTTCACAACAACCAACGGTCTCAAAGCCAACAAGTAAAAATGTGATCACTGCTATAGTGTAGGAAACAGAGCAGCCAAAACAGACACAGCAAACTCCCATGTTAGCAATAAAATGAAGATCAGATAGTAATCAGTTTCTGCTGTGTTGATTGAGGCATCAGAAACCAAAAATAACTCCACAACTCTACAAAATAGTGCCATGAAAGTTTTTACATATTCACAAGCAGGTTTGGAGCTTCAGTTTAACATCTCATCACTCAAAGTGAAAACATGACTCGGCTTGAACCACAGTGAGTTGAAGGAAGTGACATTTAGCTGAGCATTTTGTGTCAGTCAAAGATAATTTTCCACTCCTCCTGTACTTGACCCTTTCACCTTTGCTGGGCACCCTCCACCCTCTCAAGAACAGTGTTGGCATGAGCTAATCCATGGAATAGAACAAATGACATTGCTAAACTGGAGTACTGGCCTTTATTTTAGCACCCACAACCTGGAATAGAACGTGAATCCTAAATCTTATAACTTAGAGTCCCGAGTGCTATTAACAAACCCACCTCCAACTCTTAATACCCAATAGCAGAATGGAGGGAATCGTTCAAAGCCACTTTGACTTAACTTAAAATAATTGGGAGAGTTCTGCCACCTTCCACCTCCACCATTTCTAGCAGTGCCCACCAATTACTTTGAATGTAATTTTGACTGCACACTCTTAATGTTGGATGATAGTGTTCCAATTGTGGTATTATGTTTACAAGTGGTTCCAGTGCCACTTACTGGTTGTTTTATTGAACATTCTGAGGAAAATATTTGAGTCAGGTGCAATATGTCCTGAAAAGGCTTTCTGAAGTGCTGGGCAAGAATTACCGCTCGGAGGTGGTATAGTTGACAAAAGATTTTAAAGTTTCACTTCATAAAATTGTCTTTCCTTTATGTACCTATCTAATGCTAACTTTTTGAAGTATAATTTTATTGATTTATAGGCAAGTGTGGCAGCCAGTTATGTGTCCTGAGCAACAATGAGAGAAATTACTAGTGAACTTGAGGATTAGGTGAGAGACTTGGACTCAGGGAAATTCACTGCTTTTACACTGGTGCTGTGGTCTCTTTTGCATTCACCCTAGGCAGAATTATTTGAGGCACTAAGATTCCTGCTCTGTCCACAGAGCCAGTCTGCTCACTTGACATGAGCTTTTCCCACTGGTTAATTAATTACCCAGTTAACGACCACAGTTGTCCTACTGGGGAGTAACCTTGGTAAAATTGTGATGGAGACAGGGCTCACGGGCAGGCAATGAGAAGGCCATGTACTGATGTAACATGAAACCCATTTTCTGGATCAGTGGTGCTGGAAGAGCACAGCAGTTCAGGCAGCATCCAACGAGCAGCGAAATCGACGTTTCGGGCAAAAGCCTTTCATCAGGAATAAATGAAACCCATCCCACCACACCTCGTACTTTCCAGTAAAGGCATGGTAAATCCAATGTAGCATTTCTTCTGAAAGACAGCACCAGTAACAAAACAGCATTTTCTCAGTACTGCATTGAAGTGTTAGTAGGAATAATATGCTCAACTCTCTTAAATCTGTAACGTTCAGCACAGTTTTAATAGGTGATTAAAGTGAGAAGTCACACATGTGAGATTCACCTGACAAAGGAGTAGCGCTCCAAAAGCTTGTGATTTCAAATAAACCTGTTGGACTATAATCTGGTGTCGTGTGACTTTTGACTTTGTCCACTACAGTCCAACACCTGCACCTCCACATCATTAGTAGGTAATTAGAAAGGGCATCCTGATTACTCTCCACCTCTCCCCTCTCCGCAAGCCTAAGTGCTGTATTTCTAGTATAGCTACTGCTTAAGAGTAGCAAGTTCAACCACCGTTGGACTCTCTGTGTCATTTAGTACCACAGTCTCTTTGTTTTCTGCTGTACACTAAACTACTAAAAACAATTGGTGAAAAGTACAGGCCAAATTCTTCCCAGTACTAAATAACGGAGGCTGTGGCAAGAAATGTGAGAACTTGAGCAAGGTTTTTCTCAACATCAGGAGCAACCAGTCACATTTCCCGCTATCTAGACAAGATTCCCACTGGTGAGCAGTGAGTTGCCTATTAATAGGGATTATTGCTCATTGCCACCCTAATTATTACTTCATTAATATGGACTCTCTTATTCTGCAAACAACTAGATAGAAACCAAACACAGGGAATTCCTAACTTCAAAGTCATAGCAGGTGACTCCAACCTGATGTTTGCTCCTCTGGACCACTATTTTGGCCACCATGTACCAATGTCTCTGAGTATTCTCTGGTGTTGATATTCCCCTGCCTGCTTTATTTATGTCAAATGTCTGGAGCCATGTAGGACATCCTCTGGCTGATAGTGCTTGTTTGGGTAAACAGCAGGCTTTTAAAGATGGCATTGGTACAAAGGATGTCGATATATTCCGGGATATCTACTGAGTGGCAAGTTTTTCTGGGAACAGCATTTGTTAAAATGGGGCTGGAATTGATGTGAGGGATATCACAGGGGCAAGGTAGATGGTTAATGAGGTAAGTTATAAGGAGAGGCTGAATAGGCTAGGGCATTTTACCTTAGAGCGTAGGGGAGGTGTGCTTTATAGAGATTTGTAAAATCATGAGGGGCATAAATTAGGTGAATAGGGAAGGTCTTTTCCCCAGTTAGGGAAGTACAGAACTAGAGGGCATAGGTTTAAGGTGAGAAGGGAAAGATTTTAAAGGGACCTGAAGAGCAACTTTTTCACACAGAGGGTGATGCGTATATGGAATGAACTGCCAGAGGAAGTGGTGGACGCTGGTACAATTACAACATTTCTGAGACATTTGGACAAATGGAGTCATAGAGTCATACAGCACAGAAACAGACCCTTTGGTCCAACCAGTCCATACTAAACATAAATCCCAAACTAAGCTAATCCCACCTGCCTGCTCCTAGCCCATATCCCTGTAAACCTTTCCTATTCATGTACCTATCCAGATATATTTTAAACATAGTTGTGCACACATCCACCACTTCCTCAGGAAGTTCATTCCACATGCAAATCACCCTCTGTGTAAGAAACATGAATAAGGAAGCTTTAAAGAGATTGGGGCTTATGCAGGCCAATGGAACTAATTCAGTTTAGGAATCCTGATTAGCATGGCCAAGTTAGACTGAAGAGTTTGTTTGCATGCTGTATAACTCTATCACACTAGGATACAGCTGACCTAGCCAAACATTCAGCCCAAGATGTTAGTTGCCTGGTGTATCTATTAAATCTTTTAAAAGTGATTGGAGGGAACTAAACCACTGCTTTATAAATATGTTCTAAGTGGAGAATATTGCATGATTTCTTTCCAATATCGACTGCAGTTATTAATTGTAACAAACACTTAAAAGTTTCTCATGTTGTGTTTCTATGTTCGGGATATTTTGTCATGTTGTGGGAGCTGTATAAATGCAAGTTGTTGTGAGCCATTGTTAATAGCCTTCTCTGTCATACTTTTACTATTGGCAGAAGATAAATTGGGATGAGTTATCTGCCAAAAACATTGAAGCTCCATTTAAACCTGTCATCAGGGATGAGTTGGACGTTAGCAATTTTGCTGAAGAGTTCACGGAAATGGATCCTACATATTCACCCGCAGCACTGCCTCAAAACTCTGATAGAATATTTCAGGTCAGTACCATTAAAACACTGTCAAATCTCTTAGAATAAATTTGTTAAACAAACACTTGTACAGCCATAAAGTAGTACATTACAGAAACAGACTCTTTGGTCCAATTCACCCACACCAACCAGACATCCCAATCTGACCTGGTCCTATTTGCCAGCACTTGGCCCATATCCATCTTCCTATTCATATACCCATTTAGATGCTTTTTAAATGTTGTAATTGTACCTGTCACCACCACTTCGTCTGGCAGCGTGTTCCATACACATACCACAGTCTGTGTGAAAAAGATACCCATCAGGTCCTTTTTAAATCTTTTTCTTCTCACCTTAAGCGTATGCCTTTCAGCTTTAGAGTCTGGGGAAGGGTCACTGGATTAAACCTGCTGAGCTTTTTTTGCAATTTCTCTTTTTGCCTCTTTACAGCTAATCTGGTTCACCCCAGTCAGCATCCTGGTGAATTTACATTGTACCTCCCCCAGTGCAATCACATCTGCCTTTTAGTGCGGTGAACAGAACTGCACACAGTATTCCAGCTGTGATCGAACTACAGTCCTGTACCATTCCAACAAAAGCTCCCTGCCTGTATAATCTTTGCCACGACTGATAAAGAAAAGTGTTCTGTATTTCTTCATAAGCAAAACGTTATCCAGTCCAGCTGTCTTTGGGGATCTGTGAACAAGAACCCTAAATCCCTCTGTTCCTCCTCATGTCCTGCTAGTCATTGAATACTCCCTTGTCTATTTGGTCTGTTTGGGGAAGGTGGGGGAGGCCTACTTATAAAGTATTCTTAAATCAAAAAAAAGTCCACAGAAAATACTGTCACCTGTTAACTAAATAAAACTAACCATCTGTTATATTAGACACATAAAGTGATAGAGGTAGGATGAATTGTATGATTCATGACTTGCAAAACAATAGTTCCATAATCTGGTTGCAGAAAAAGTCAAGTATTTTTGGTCACCCACTCCAAAACTGTTTCTGACATTCTGGCATCACCAGTTGAAGCTCCCCTACATCAGAGTGAATTGGCATAAACTTGCTATATAATTATGACACTAGAGGCCTTATACCCACTAACAAGGTCAAGACCTCAAAGGTATTTTCATTTAAATCTATTTTCTGAATGCAAACACGTCAGACCAACATTTACTGCTGCTGTTCACATGAAGCTATGTTAATCAGCAGTGCTAAATGTCATCACTTTTCAACAACAGTCAAATTATAACTTTTTCAGTTTTATCCTTTTCATTTTTCTTGCACCTGTGATTTCAAATTCCTCTATTCAAAGAATTCTGTTAGCTGTTTCTAAAATGTCCTGTGATATATCATCTGCTAAAAATAATTGCTATTACTAGGAATGTACTAAAGCACAACAGTGAACTAATGAAAATTTCATGGCATACTTATTTAACTGTGACAAATCAGCACAACCAGAGATTCCATGCTTCCTGCCAGGTCTGGAGAGGGTATTTTCAGACAAGTAAAAGAGTCGTGATAGGAGAATGAATTAAGAGTACTATGTGCAAACAAACCAATGAACATGTAAGAGTGGAGGAGAGAAAAAGAGAGAGGATAGACAGAAGGGCAGGAGCAAAGAGGAAATGTGGGGCAGAGAGATTGAGGAAATGGGGAGGGACAGGTGGCAGCAAGAGATTGAGGGAGAAGTCAAAGAAAGGAGGTCGGAAGGAAGGAAAGAGTGAGGGAGGGAGAAAGAGAGGAAAGGGAAAGAGAGATTAAACTGTGGGGAGAGAAAAATAGACATAGAGAGAGGAAAGATGGAGAGTTAGAGACAAGTGGGGGTAAAGACAAAAGGGGGGTGTAAGAAACAATGAAGAAAGTGAGAGAAGGAGAGACAAGACATGAGGGGGTAGGTGAGAAAGGTGGGATAAAAGGGGGAATTAAAGAGAGAGTGGAGGGGAAAGGGGGAAAGAGGGGAACAAGATGAGGAGTGCAGGGAAGACAGGAAATCCAAGGGACAGATGGGTAGGGATGAAGGGAAATACTGAGGAGTGGAACTGAAGAAAGGAAATGAAGGAGAGGAAGAAAGAGGCGAAGAGAAGAGAGTGGAAGGGGAGCGAAGGTAGGAAAGAAAATGTAAGGGAATGAAAACCAATGCTGTTTCCTACCATTGGCATAGCCTGAATTAGAAAGTTGAGAGGAGAGAATTATCTAAATTTAATGGTCACACATCTTCTTTCATTACTGGTTGATTGTTATTGAAGTCTAGGTAAAAACAAGGACTGCAGATGCTGAAGATCAGAGTCAAGATTAGAGTGGTGCTGGAAAAGCACAGCAGATCAGGCAGCATCCAAGGAGCAGGAAAATCGATGATCTGATGGTTGAAATGTTGGGCCATGGGGCGGTGGGGTTGATTGGTGCGGGTGTCCCGGAGACGTTCCCTAAAGCGCTCTGCTCAGAGGCGTCCAGTCTCCCCAATGTAGAGGAGACTGCATCGGGAGCAACGGATACAATAAATGATATTGGTGAATGTGCAGGTAAAACTTTGATGGTGTGGAATGCTCCTTTGGGGCCTTGGATGGAGGTGAGGGAGGAGGTGTGGGCGCAGGTTTTGTAATTTCTGCGGTGGCAGGGGAAAGTGCCAGGATGGGAGGGTGTGTTGTTGGGGGCGTGGACCTGACCAGGTAGTCACGGAGGGAACGGTCTTTGCGGAGGGTGGAAAGGGGTGGGGAGGGAAATATATCCCTGGTGCTGGAGACCGTTTGGACGTGGCGGAAATGTCTTCAGTTGATGTGGTTTATGCAAAGGTTGGTAGGGTGGAAAGTGAGCACTGGGGGGTTCTGTCCTTGTTACAGTTGAAAGGGTGGGATTTGAGGGCGGAGGGGCAGGATGTGGACGAGCTGCATTGGAGGGCGTCTTCAACCACGTGGGAAGGGAAATTGCAGTCTCTAAAGAAAAAGGCCATCTGATGTGTTCTGTGGTGGAACTGGTCCTCCTGGGAGCAGACACAGCGGAGGCGGAGGAATTGGGAATACAGGATGGCATTTTTGCAGGAGATAGGGTGAGAAGAGGTGTAATCCAGGTAGCTGTGGGAGTCGGTGGGTTTGTAAAAAATGTCAGTGTCAAGTCAGTCATCATTAATGGAGATGGAGAGGTCCAGGAAGGGGAGGAAGGTGTCAGAGATGGTCCAGGTGAATTTAAGGTCAGGGTGGATTGTGTTGGTGAAGTTGATGAATTGCTCAACCTCCTCGCTGAAGCACAAGGTGGCGCCAGTGCAGTCATCATGTCTGTTCATTCTGTTTGAGTATCTGAACATCTCATCAATGATTGAGCAAATCCTAGTGGTTATTTCATCAATGAATTAGGACAAATGAGTGGTTTGTAAACAGTTTTTTACAGTCCTTAAAACAAAAGGTTTTGAATGAAGCGATGCTAAGCTTGTGTTGTCACTGTTCAGAGGAGAGTTCCCTCTTCAGTGGACAACAGAATCGTAGGGAGGATAAGTTGTGCACCTCTGCTTTTCAGCCTGGGTGGGTCTGATTAAAAACCAGGGGCCTTTGGTTATCTATCTCTTAATGTAAGAAGTCAGGAGCAGGCCATTCAAGCCTGCAGTGCCAGTGACTAGCTCATCTGGGAGTGAGGGACTGACATTAAAAAAGGAAACATTATGGCGTTCAAGCCCTGGTCTTTTCAGCAGAGAAGGTTGAAAGGAGATTTGATAACAATAATCAAAGTCATGAGGGGTGTGAACAGGGAGCGATTGTCTCTTTAGTGGAAAAATTGTGAACCAGTGGCTACATGTCTAAGGTGACTGGCGAAATAAGCAACCATGGACATTGGTAAGGCCAATTTAGGAATACTGAGTGCAATTCTGGTCATCCTTCTATAGGAAAGATGTTAAATTTGAGAGGATGCAGAAAAGATTTATATGAATGCTGGCGGGACTGGAGAGTTTGAGTTATAGGGAGGAACTGAATAGGCTGGGGCTTTTTTCTCTGGCGTGATAGAGGTGAGGGTGGTCTCCTCTACACTGGGGCAACGAAGTATAGACTGGGTAACTGTTTCGCAGAACTGTCTGCAAAAAAGACCCTGAGCTTCCTGTTGCCTACCGCTTCAGTACACCACCCTGTTACCCGGCCACCATCTCTGTCTCAGGCTTGCTGCAATGCTCCTGTGAAACTCAGTGCCAGCTGAAAGAACAGAACTTCATTTTCCACGAAGGAACTGTCCAGCTTTCTGGACTCCATATCGAGTTCAACAATGTTAGGGCTTGAAGCACCCTCTCCCATGTCCTTTGCCCAACACCACACGTCAGGCCTTGTTATCACCTGGTCTGCCATAACATACAGCTCATTGTTGGCCACTAATAGTCCCAGTTAGTAGCTGTTCATTCTCTCAGGCTGATCCTCTGTCTGTCCAACTGTTCTTCTCTCTCTTTGGGCTCTATCTCCACCTATCATTCACTGCTTACCTCCTCCTCCCTCTCTAACTTCTGCACAATATCAGTCTGAGGAAGGTCACTAGATCCGAAACATTAACTGTGACTTCTCTCCACAGGTGCTGTCTGACCTGCTGAGCTTTTCCAGCAATTGCTGTTTTTTTTTATTTCCAGCATCCGCAGTTCATTCGGTTTTTATTTTGTTATTAGGTTAGCCAGGTATTGGATTAGGTATAGCGTTCCTCTCATAAAGCACTGGTATTGATATGATGGTCCAAATGGCCTTCCTGTATGCATTGAACATCTATTTTTTAATGTAACTAACATTCAGATTAAGGGCTAATCTTTGTATCTTCTTATCAGGGCTACTCTTTCATTGCACCCTCCATTCTCTTCAAACGTAATGCTGTTATGACTGACCCCATTCAGCTTCATCTGGGAGTGGATCGTCCTGGTAGTACTGCCATTGCACGCAGTGCTATGATGAAGGTACTTATAATGTTAACTAGGACTTAGTCATTGCATCTTTGAGTTTATTATTATCATAAGTGCCCATTTCAGATGAGCTATACTTAGACCTGACTTTTGTCAGTTTATCTTTAAAAAAACTTTAAATAATACAAATGAGGTCTTAACACTAGGAATGTCAAATGTTTTTTTTGAAGTGCATCACTATGGTTACACTTAGGTGAACATAAATTACTCATATTTAACAGAATTTTTAAATTCCATCTCCCTGCCTACCTCTAATAGGATTCCCCATTTTATCAACACTATGACCTGGATCTAAAAGACAGTCCACTTGGAGAAGGAAGTTTCTCCATCTGTAGGAGGTGTCGTAATAAGAAAACTGGGCAGGAATTTGCTGTGAAAATTGTCAGCAAAAGGTAATGTCAAACCAAGATTGTATTAAAAATATACCATATAAGTTTCCTGTTAATCCAGTATCTTGTATTCCTTTTATACGTATAAGGTTTTTTTTTGCTTTATAGCAAGAAAATCTCAGAAACATCAATGTAGAGGTAAATATTAGACCTTTTTATTGAAAAAGCTATTCGTGAGATGTGTGTGCAGCTGGCTAGGCCAGCATGTATTGCCCATCTCTAATTGCCCAAGGGACAATTGAATGTCACCCACATTGCTGTGTGACTGGAGTCGCATGTCAGTCAAAGCAGGTAAGATTGGCAGATTTCCTTTCCAAAATAATATTACTGAACCAGATGGGTATTTACAACAACTGATAGTAGTAAATGTTTATCATTAGCCGAGTTTTTAATTCCAGATCTTTTTTATATTGGATTCAGATTTCATCATCTGCCATGTTAGGATTTGAGTCCATACCCAAAAACCTTGCTAAGGGTTCTAAATTACAAGTCCAGTGACATTATCATTGCCTCCCTGCCCTTAAGAGTACTTGTATTTAAAGCATTATGGCCAAGATGATTGTTTGTACACTTAGAACATTGATTTGACTTTATTTGTCCCTCATCCCTCATACAACATCCAGGTTTGATATTTTGTGTTGAAGCAAAGATAACTATTTATTTCTTCTCCCTTATTATAATATTTTCCTGATGAAGATTCTTCTTCATTTTCTTCGACTTAAATAATATTGTCAGTTAGTAGGAGTGGGAAGTACCACATCCGAACTGCTTTCCAGCACTGTCACAAATAGAGGTGAGAAGTACTTGCCAGTACTCTTGCTGAAAGTCTCAAATACTTTGCAAGGTTTCTAATTTTGAGAGCTTATGTTTTGACAAGTTATTTGTGTTTTTCCTTCTTAGAAGTTCATTAGGTTCTAAAGATAACAGAAAGGATGAATATTCTAGAATCGATGAAGGGTATTAAAGTAAAGTTGCCATTAGTCCTACTGGACAAGGGGCTGCTCACTCATTAGAGAGAGACAACTAGTGGTGGGTTAATCGAGAGGTGAGATAACCTTGTGGTAACTTCAGCTGATGCAGGGATTGAATCCAATCTATAGGCTTTAATCTGTACTGCAAGCTAACCATCCAGCCAACTGACCAAACTGTCCCCCTGTATGAAGTGTAAAGTGTATACACTGAAATTAAATCATAAAATGTTGCTAATATTTAGTAAGGCTGGCAGTACCCATGAAGAGGGAAATGGATAGTGTGTTAGAATACAAACTTTTTTCAGTTCTAACAAAAGATTCCACATGCTAAAAGTGACTCGTTCCCCTGAAGTGTCAATATTCTCCTGCTATGAGAAACTATTCTACCCTCTGAACTCTAAGTTCTTCTGAACTAAGATTTTGAAGCTCTGTTCTGAAGTCAAAACTGAACTAATTGTATTTGTGCTGCCTGTCTTAAACCCCATAATATAAATATCATACCATTTACACTTTGGCAATCCCCAGGCAACCTATGACAATCACATATTTTCTTGAAACTGATATATTTAGGTCACTGTTCCAAATTCATATTCTCACCCTTTTGCCTTGGTTGTGATGCCCACACGTCATGTGTGAATTTTAAAAATGACACAATAACCTTGAGCAGTAGTGGAGAGGGGCTAGAAGAGGTAGTAGGAAGTAGAAGAAAGGCATAACAAAAGATAGTGTTTGATCACTCTATGTTCTATTCCATTCAACAACTAGTACTTTTTCATCCATTTTACAGAATGGAAGCAAATACTCAACGGGAGATTGCAGCTCTCAAGCTGTGTGAAGGACACCCTAACATTGTAAAACTGCATGATGTTCACCACGATCAGGTATGCTGCAAAAGACTTGCATAGTTTGGCAATCCGCATTAAATGATTTTCTGTTAGGTGTGCCTTGTCTTCCAGTAACAGTTGCAGTATATTTTCTTCAAATTAACTTGATGGGAGTCATTTGATGATATTAGAAAAAAGTGTTCTTGTAACTTGAGAACCACAGATGCCAATAATGTGACATTATGCATCTCACCAGACACTACAAAGCTGTGACATTATAAATGATGCAACTAAAGGGAGAGCAAGCAATCATTTCTAGCTTCTGAGAACATATTGAACTTTTGGGATTCCAGTCTTTGGATGAGGAAATTAAACTCGGGTATAGTTTCCCTCCTTACATGGATTTAGAAGATCCCAAGACAGTGTTTAAAAAACACTTGATGTCTCCTGATGTAATTTATATCTGAATTGATACTAAGCAAAACTACTGATCGGATTATTTATGTTATTTATATAGGACCTTATTACCTGCATCTACCCACAAAGCAACAGAAAAAGTATTTCAATATAAATCATTAAGATATAATGTGTAAGATGCTATATACATTCAATTTTTACATCTCTCCAGGAGCCTGAGGATGATGCTGTCCTATGGTCACATTGTCTCTTTCACAAAACTCATGAAAAAACACAGCCACCTGTTTCCACATCCAGCACTGAGATCAGAATTATCCAGTTAATGACAAGTTCCTACTTCCCAAGAGTAAAATAAACTGTTCCCATTCCCAGCTCAAATTCCTTCTTGCTACTTCCACTCCCCTTCTTATGTGCCTCCCACCACAATGTGTCCACACTGTCAGCCGCATCACTCCTTCCAGCTGTCCACCACAGCTTCTTTCCCTGTCTCTCCATTCTCTGTCCTTCTGCTTTACGTTCCCATTTTTCCATAATGCTATCTATTTTGCCTCTGCTTGCTTTGCAATCTTAAATTCTCATTCTCTCAACATCAGCTACAATTGCCACGTCTACCGCCCCCTTCCTGCTAGTTGCATTTTCCATGAGCAGCAAGGTTTTGGCCTGGATAGAGGATTGGCTGACTGGTAGAAATCAGAGAGGAGGGATAAAGGCATCTTTTTCAGGATGTCAAGCAGTGATTAGTGGAATTTCACAGAGACCACAACTATTCATGTTATATATTAACGATCTGGATGAAGGAACCGAGGGCATTATTGCTAAGTTTGCAGATGACACAAAGATGGAGGCACAGGTAGTGTTGAGGAAGTGGAGAGGCTGCAGAAGGACTTGGACAATAAGGGAGAGTAGGCAAAATAATAGCAGATGAAATACAGTGTGGGGTAAGTGTGAGGCTATGCACTTTGGTAGGAGGAACAATTTTCTAGATGAGGAAAGGCTTTGGAAATCTAAAGCACAACAGGACTTAAGAATCCTAGTTCAGGATTCTCTTAAGGTTAAATGCAATGTTAGCATTTATTTCAAGATGTCTAGAGTATAAGAAAAGGAATATACTACTGGGATTTTTTAAGGCTCTGGTCAGACCACATTTGGAATATTGTGAGCAGTTTTGGGCCCTGTATCTAAGCATGGATGTGCTGGCATTGGGGAGGGTCCAGAGGAGGTTTACAAGAATGATCCCACAGTTGAAGGGCTTGTCGTATGAGGAGCAGTTGAGGACTCTGGATCTGTACTCAATGGGATTTAAAAAGATAAGGGAGGAACTCATTCAAAGTTACAGAATACAGAGGGGCCTGGAAAGAGTGGATGTGGAGAAAATGTTTCCACTTGTAGTGCAGACTAAGATCCAAGAGCATAGTCTCAGAATGAAGAAATGGCCCTTTAGAACTGAGATGAGGAGGAATTTCTTCAGCGAGAGGTTGGTTAATCTTGGAACCCATTGCCGGAGTGGGCTATGGATGTCAAGTCATTGAGTGTGTTTAAGACAGAGGTAGATAGGTTCTTGATTAGTAAGGAGATCAAGGGTTATGGGGAGAAGGCAGAAAAAAATGGGGTTGATTGAATGGTGTTGCAGACTCAATGAGGTGAGTGGCCTAATTCTCTTCCTGTATCTCATGATTTACATTGACTGGCGCCATGCCTCACTTTGAGGGGATTTCCTAAGCAGAGATGCACTTAATTGTGCTCTCTACTATGTTCTTTCTCTCCTCTCTTCCAAGTTGCCATCCTTGCCTAACCCAACCTCTCTCTTACCCCACCTTTCTCTTCCCTCTTTTCCTGTTTCCTCTTTTCTCCCTTGCACCTCAGCCTTCCCTCTCCACAAGGCTTGTACAATTCCTGTCTTCTCTATGTGCAGATCCTATGCAAATCAGGTTGACATTTATTACTTGTTTGCAATTTTTTTGGAGAGCAACCAATTTAAGAAAAGGCTGTATTTAAAGTCTGGTTGAAGATTTGTAGCTCGGGTGTCCGTTGTTGTGGTTCTGTTCGCCGAGCTGGAAGTTTTTGCTGCAAACGTTTCGTTCCCTGGCTAGGGAACATCATCAGTGCTATTGGAGCCTCCTGAGAAGCGCTGCTTTGATGTTTCTTCCGGTATTTATAGTGGTTTGTTCTTGCCGCTTCCGGGTGTCAGTTTCAGCTGTAGTAGTTTGTATGTGGGGTCCAGGTTGATGTGTCTGTTGATGGATCTTCTTGCTGTTTCCGGGTGTCAGTTTCAGCTGTAGTGGTTTGTATATTGGGTCCAGGTCTATGTGTCTGTTAATGGAGTTTGTGGATGAATGCCATGCCTCTAGGAATTCCCTGGCTGTTCTCTGTCTGGCTTGTCCTATGATGGTAGTGTTTTCCCAGTCAAATTCATGTTCCTGGTTGTCTGAGTGTATGGCTACTAGGGATAGCTGGTCGTGTCGTTTTGTGGCTAGCTGATGTTCATGGATGCGGATTGTTAGCTGTCTTCCTGTTTGTCCTATATAGTGTTTTGTGCAGTCCTTGCATGGTATTTTGTAAACTACGTTAGTTTGGCTCGTGCTGGCTATTGGGTCCTTTGTTCTAGTGAGTTGTTGTCTGAGTGTGGAAGTTGGCTTGTGTGCTGTCATGAGTCCTAAGGGTCGCAGTAGTCTGGCTGTCAGTTCTGAGACGCTCCTGACATATGGTAGTGTGGCTAGTCCTTTTGGTTGTGGCATGTCCTCGTTCCGTGGTCTATCTCTTAGGCATCTGGTGATAAAGTTGCGTGGGTATCCGTTTTTGGCGAATACCTTGTATAGGTGTTCCTCTTCCTCTTTTTGCAGTTCTGGTGTACTGCAGTGTGTTGTGGCTCTTTTGAATAGTGTCCTGATGCAGCTTCGTTTGTGTGTGTTGGGGTGGTTACTTTCATAGTCCTAAACTATGAAAGTAACCACCCCAACAGACACAAACGAAGCTGAATCAGGACACTATTCAAAAGAGCCACAACACACTGCAGTACACCAGAACTGCAAAAAGAGGAAGAGGAACACCTATACAAGGTATTCGCCAAAAACGGATACCCACGCAACTTTATCACCAGATGCCTAAGAGATAGACCACGGAACGAGGACATGCCACAACCAAAAGGACTAGCCACACTACCGTATGTCAGGAGCGTCTCAGAACTGACAGCCAGACTACTGCGACCCTTAGGACTCATAACAGCCCACAAGCCAACTTCCACACTCAGACAACAACTCACTAGAACAAAGGACCCAATAGCCAGCACGAGCCAAACTAACGTAGTTTACAAAATACCATGCAAGGACTGCACAAAACACTATATAGGACAAACAGGAAGACAGCTAACAATCCGCATCCACGAACATCAGCTAGCCACAAAACGACACGACCAGCTATCCCTAGTAGCCATACACTCAGACAACCAGGAACATGAATTTGACTGGGAAAACACTACCATCATAGACAAGCCAGACAGAGAACAGCCAGGGAATTCCTAGAGGCATGGCATTCATCCACAAACTCCATTAACAGACACATAGACCTGGACCCAATATACAAACCACTACAGCTGAAACTGACACCCGGAAACGGCAAGAAGATCCATCAACAGACACATCAACCTGGACCCCACATACAAACTACTACAGCTGAAACTGACACCCGGAAGCGGCAAGAACAAACCACTATAAATACCGGAAGAAACATCAAAGCAGCGCTTCTCAGGAGGCTCCAATAGCACTGATGATGTTCCCTAGCCAGGGAACGAAACGTTTGCAGCAAAAACTTCCAGCTTGGCGAACAGAACCACAACAAGGCTGTATTAATGGAATTTGTTTAACTTTTAAATAGATGTTTAAGTAATAATTTTAAGGTGAAGGGCAGGAGGTTTAGAGAGGCTAGAAGGAAAAATATTTCACCCAATCTGGAAAGGCAATCTGGAATGCACTGCCCAGCAAGGTGGAAAACCTCACAATCTTTGAAATGTATGTGGATGAACATTTGAAAGGTCATAACATTCAACATTATAGGCCAAGTGCTGGAAGTGGGATTAGTCAGCCTAGGCTCAATGGGCTGAAGGGCCTCTTCTGTGCTTTCTAATTCTTAAGTCCACTTTGATAATTGTATGATGCAGTAAATGATTTAATTTCATAAGGTATCCCTGGTATCAGTAAGTATCAGTACTTGAGGTATCACTCCCACACAATCAAACTGTACAGCTATTGTAAAGATGTGTCCTTGATATGTGCAATCTGTGACTGGGAGCTGAAAAGCTTGTGGCAATTTTAAAAGAACACCAGGTTTCCAAGGTTTTCTTCTTCATTTCATTTACATCTAGCTATTATAAATAATCCAATTAATTTTCAGCTTAGCATTACATAAATACTTGCTTCGTGCTTTTTTTTAAAACAAAAATGCAGTCTACAGTCCTTTTCAATGATTTTTTGCAAGAGCAAATCATAGTAATTCATCCTGAGAACCATATCCCCTCCCTCATCCTGCCTCACTTTATATTTCAACTGCATTTTCAGTCTCTATTACATTACTGCAATCTCTGCCAAGTGACTGCAGTATGTTATTTTATGCTTGCTGGCTCTCTGTCTCTCACGCTTTCTGCTCCTGTCTCTCTGTGGGAGAGCAGGTTATACCTGGGATTATAGAAATGTAGTCCAAATAATGAGGCATTGAATGCATCATGTTTATTTAGAGTTTTGAAAGAATAATCTGTCCATTTAGTCTCTGCAGTTTACCAGTAGTCATAGAATCGCTACATGTGGAAGCAGGCCATTCAGCCCATTGAGTCCACGACAACCCTCCAAAAAGCATCCCACTCTGACCCACCCACTACGTTATAATCCTCCTATCCTCCACATCCCTGGACTCTATGGGCAATTTAGCATGATCAATCCACCTAACCTGTGGATTTTTGGATTGTGGGAAGAAACCAGAGCACCTGGAGGAAAACCACATAGACACAGGGTGAATGTGCAGACTCCTCACAGACAGTCACCAGAGGGTAGAATTGAACCCGGGTCCCTGGCGCTATGAGATAGCAGTGTTAAACACTGAGCCACTGTGCGACCCTGCATATTTTCACTCTCAAGTGAAACGAAATCAATGCCTTTAAGAAGTTTCTACTGAAGCTTCTGCTTCTAGAACCCTTTAGGAAATGCATTTCAACTTGCTATGTAAAAAAATGTTTCACTTCCCTCCCTTGTTCATTTGCTAATTATATCAAATTTTTGTCTGGTTACTGACACCTTTGCCTCTTGGAAACAATTGCTCCAAACTTTATCAAAATTCTTCATAATTTTGAAATACCTGGCCTGACCAAATCATGTTAGAGCAGTGCATACTGTAGTAGTTTGCTTTCTAAATTGTAGATGAGACCAGGTTTATTTCTCTTGCCTTGCCATTCAGCAAGACTATGGCTGATACACCTCCGACTTCAATTCTTCCGTGCCAACTCCTCATAACAACTGCCCAATATTTCAAAGATCTATCAGACTCCACTTTAAATATTTTCTGTTATTTAGCCTCTATGACTCATTGGGGTAAATAATTCCTGCTCCTAACTGGCATACTTATATGTAACGACAGAGAATAGAAATACAGGGAGTAGAAAGGAAACTTAGCTTAAAGTCAAATAGGCAGGATAAATTAACATGAGAACTCCAAACACATGTTCCACCTTGCTTGCTCTGTAATGTTTTGAGCATATTCAGTACCTCAGGCTTCCCCTGAAAGAAAAATGTTCTTCCCATTATTGTTTTCTCCTCTGTATCTTTTTGTTAAATCTGATTGCAATCCTCTTGTTGATTAAATTTCACTAAGACACCAAACCATGCAAATACCTGTCAACTCTAAATATGTAAACATACTGTACAAATTCTTTAATGCCAAGTCTAATACTCAAACCGTCAAAATTATTAATTTCTTTTAAACTATTGTGCCAATGACATGTTTGGTTTAAAGGTATGGATCAGGAATGTACCTCAGTATGATAATGCAGCTTCTTCATCAATGAAAATTTACATATAAAATGAGTATTTTTGTGTAACATTAAATGTAACAATGAGAAAGTTAGTCTCTCTATGTAACTGAAGTCCATAATTTTTTTTGTCATGTGATTTGTTGGTTTGTTTAAAAGACAGCATGTCAAGTGCACTATCCATGAACTTGGGAAAAAATACTTTAATGAGTCTCTAGTATCGGATTATAATGGCTGTTTTCTCTTACATAGAAAGCCTGTGAAAGTGTAGAAAGTCAGTGATGTCTTGCACATTAATTGAGAGTGACTGAAAGTACTTCTATTTTCCCTGTTTTCTTATTTAAAAGAGTTTTGCATTAATTTTAGTTTCTTTCTCCTTCTTTCTTAGTTGCACACATTCTTAGTGATGGAACTGCTGAAAGGTGGAGAGCTGCTGGAGCGGATCAGAAAGAAGAAACACTTCAGTGAAACGGAAGCTAGTCACATAATGCGCAAACTGGTCTCTGCTGTCAGCCATATGCACGATGTGGGAGTAGTCCACAGGGACCTGAAGCCTGAGGTACTGAATATGCTCAAAACATTATAGAGCAAGAAAGGTAGAACATGTGTTTGGAGTTCTCATGTTAATTTATCCTGCCTATTTGACTTTAAGCTAAGTTTCCTTTCTACTCCCTGTACATATCCATTTCTATTCTCTGTTGTTACATACAAATAGGCCAGTTAGGAGCAGGAATAGGCCACTCGGCCTTCGAGCCTCCTCCATCATTCAATAAGATCATGACTGATCTGCTTACATTGCTGCCCTTGTAACCATTCACTCCCTTACGTATCAAGAATCTAATTCTGATTTAAAGCTATCAAAGACTCTGCTTCCACAACCGTATTGAAGAAGAGTTATGCTGTCTACCTCAGGTTTCTGATACTTGTGAAATCATTCTGCTCTTAACTGGTGAAACTTTTCCAGTAAATCCAAAATTCATTTAATGACAATTTTTCTGTTCTAGTTTGAGATCACCAAAACATGAACTTGTTGCATTATTCAAGAACTGCCATATATAACTAAAACACCCAACTGGAAGAATCATAAGATAATAACGGTTAGAACACAGATGGCGGATATTCTGTACCATTTTATATCAAGTATGTTTCTATGTAAGCCTTCCTGTGGAATGCATTCGCTTTCAACAACTGGAAAGTTGAGTTTATAAACAACTGTTAAAAACACTTTGCCTTCAGACTTGCAGATTTTACGTAGTCTCACACAATGGAAAATTACACAAATTCTACTTAGGTACTGTAAGCTTCTTCCAGTGAATATAGTTGTATAATGCAGATGAGCAATATCGAGTGATGCAAGTCTCATGATTTAACTGGACAAAACTAAAGGGCTCCATTGTTAAATGTCCTATTCTACAAACCACTTCATATTTAACCTCAGACCCTCTCTGCAGTTAACAATGATTATCAAAGTTTAAACTATTGTATGTTTTCTTCTTTACTCTGCACTGACAACATGTCCAGCCTCCTTCTGCTCCAACTTCAAGAATCTGATTTTCTATAGGTTTGTTCCCCATGGCACCAAGTGCTCCTGCAACATTCCAGAAGCCCTCTATGTCTCCTCATCTGTCTCTGCACTTATAACAACTCCCTGAAAATATGCCTCTTTGCCATTCCTCACCTTTAGTAAAATAATATACATAACTCTTCTCCCAAGCCTCTTTTTGACAAGCAATGTCTCTTTACAAGGTGCCTGGAAACATGACAAGTATCTTTTTACCAGAGTGATAATTACTGACAAACAACCTCCCTGACACTGATAATTAACTATTGATAGGTGTAGAATCTCATTCCTGTAGGTTCTAATTGTTTCTGGATTAGTGGTGCTGGAAAAGCACAGAAGTTCAGGCAGCATCCAAGGAGCAGCGAAATTGGCGTTTCAGGCAAAAGCCCTTCATCAGGAATTGCAGAGTATAAATATGTAAATTTGATTTATTTTTACTTTTCATCTCTTTTTCTTTTCTGTCCTTTGTAACCAATCATTCTTTTTCCTCTTGTTTCCTCTTTCTTTACTTGATTCACATTGAATTCGCCCTTTTCAACGTACATTCCTGTTCAGTTGTTAACATTGGAGAAGATAGTGGCCATAATGCCACTGGTCTAGTAATCCACAGATACAGGCTGTACTCTGATGACATGGGTTCAAATTCCATTGTGACAGCTGGTGAAATTTGAATTCAATAAATAAAAAATCTGGATTTGAAAGCTAGCCTTAGTGATGGTGACCATGAAATTAGCATTTGGTTCACTTACAGTTCTTTGTGGTTTGATTTTTTTTTCTTCTTGTTACAAGATGTGAATACAGGGGTGAGCACTTTGTTGCCCATCTCTAACTGTCCTTCAACTGAGGACCTTACTATGCTATTTCCAAGGGCAGCTAAGTACCAGCTGTGTCAGTTTGGAGTCACATATAGACCAGACTACGTAGGGATGACAGGTTTTCTTCCCTAAAAGAAATGAGTGAACCTGATCAGTTTTTACAATCCTCAGTGATATTTTCATGGCCAGCGTTACTGAGGCTGGCTTTATTGACCAGCTGTCATGGTGGAAGCAATGGCCTTGGCCTTTGGATTACTCGCTCAGTGATGTTGCTGTATTGCCACTAGTCCCGCTGTCCTTAACTGGTCTGTAATGTTGATTAGCTCCCATTTTCAGCAACTTCCCATGTTAAAAGTTTAAAAGCGTAAGTGCGGTGCAGTGGACATGTCCCTACCTCTGAGCCAGGAGGTCCAGGTTCAAATTCAACCCCCTGCTAAAGTGTGCAGTAACATACCTGAACAGATTGATTTGAAAATATCTAAAACATAGGTGTGAAAAGGCAGGTTTAACTCACAGCAGATGCTGTCAGGTTCCCTCCTGAGGCAACATTAGCAGCAACAACAGTAATAATTTGTAGTTATATAGTGCTTTTAACACAGTAAAACTCTCAAAGGTGTTTCAGAGCCCCATCATTAGCTTTTGTTATTGATCAGTCACATTATCTGAGGCATTGAAAGTGGCAAATCTATTTTTACTCTGATTCTTTTTTAAATCTCCCTTTCCTTATTCACTTCTATTCTTGGATACTTTAGATGAACATTTTTAAAATTATGAGCAATGCTTTACATACTTTATTTTAAATAAAGTGTTAAATTTAATTTCCCAACTGTCAGTCAAGTGCAGAACTGACCTGAATTTTCCTGCTACAAATTGCCATTGCATAACTATACTTCATTGCCATGAAAAGCTGCTTGCTGTATAGGGTGGTATTACACACTAATTATACACCGGAGAAATAAATTGTACCTTTGGTTCATAGTAACAAAACATCATGTGAATTTTGGGATTTATTAATAGTCTGAAGGTCAGGGAGAATGATTTTCTTAACAAGTAAATACAGTAGCTTTGCTAATGAACTGTCACTTCCTGACTAGAATAACTATTTTTCTTTAATTGCATAGATTTATGTAGGAAACAACACAGAGGTATTGAAAGAGCTGTCTAATTACCCTTATTATGTTAACCTACTGGAATGAGCATAGGTCATGTTGGCCACATACTTGACGTTTGCACTTCATAGCATGGAACTTTAGTGCATATAGCTTGTTAAAATTGCATTGTGCATTCATGCACAGTAATTGTGGGCAGTTTTTTTGGAAATCCACTTTATCTGGTGTGGTGTAGTTTCTTTATGTTTTGAATGCAGGCAGTGGAGCCCAAGGGAATGAGTTGTAAAGGCCACTCACAGTCTTGGCAGAGCAGCACCATGGCCGGGACATATACAGAGGGGATTGAACCTACTCTATGGCATTGCATTGTATTTGCAAACAGTAATGTGACAAGACCATTAATAATAACTATTATTGTGGCAAGAGTGTTCCCTGAACTGAGTACATTGTGGGGACTTTCCACTATATTAACATAGCTATGACATAAGGCTGACTAACAATTTTACTTTCTGACCCTTTGTCATTTACAGTAAAATTCTGCAGCTCTCTGACAATAAAATAAATTCTAGTATTTCTCTTGTTTGGGCTCATGATGGGGATCTTTGATATAACACATGTTTTTTTATACTTGATTTTTTACCTGATCTGGTTGTCATTGTCGTGACCAATATTTGTTGCCCATCACTAATTGCCCTTGAACTGAGTGGCTATTTCAGAATGCAGTTGAGAGTCACCCACATTGCTGTGGGTTCTGAGTCACATATAGGCTGGCAGATTTCCTTATTTAAAAACAGTAGTGAACCAGAAGGGTTTTTCTAATGATCATTGGTCACCAATTCTCGAAAGCGAATGTTAAGAATGGAGTTCTCAAGTGAGCTTCCCAGTGGATTTTGTATGGGTGTGTGGCCTTCCGTAAAAGTATAATTAGAGCTCCCATGAGCGACAAAGCATTGAGAAATGCCATGTGACAAGAGGGATAGTGCTAAATAATTGGCAATGTTCAACTGCCTTTGTTTTGGCAAATTAAAATTATCAAGTTCACTTCTTGAGTATAAATCATATTTCTTCAACTTAATCTGATTTACATTTAGTTTTCTGAGGTGAACAGATGCCTGCCATATGATTTTGCAGCAGAAAAAAAACTGATGTAATTGGTATTTTTAGTTTGCTGTGTCAGCTTTTAGAAAGACAAAGATTGATCCTCATTTGCGGATAATAATCTAATCTAATGAAACATTTTACAGGAACAAGCTATAAAAAGGGTATCATGGTTCAGTGTTTCACAGAACATTTTGTAGCTACAAGTGATGATATTTATTAATAACCCTGTTTCCTATTTTCCCCACCCCAACTCTTGTTCTGTAGAACTTATTATACGCTGATGATAGTGACAGCACAGAAATTAAAGTCATTGATTTTGGGTTTGCACGATTGAAACCTCCTGATAATCAGCCTTTGAAGACCCCATGCTTTACATTACATTACGCAGCTCCTGAATTACTGAAGGATGATGGTTACGACGAATCCTGTGATCTGTGGAGTTTGGGTGTAATCCTGGTAAGTTGGTGGCAAGGTAAAGGATGATAGACCAGGGATACCTGGTGCAAGTTGCTTATTATTCCCTACATATAAAATAGATCCTAATTAAAACATCAGCTCTAGGAAGATTACAGCACAAAATTAAATGATTAGCAATTTAGCTTATCACACTATCAATTCTAAGATTGAATTATCTATATTCCCTTTGCTTTTTTTAATCTATTAAGGAACATTAAAAACATTCAGCCCATTGAGCCTGCTCTACCATTCACTTAGACATGACTCATAATCCAATTCAATACCATTTTTCCACACTATCTCCATATCTCTTGATGTCATTGGGCTCCAGAAATCTATGATTTTTTGTAATGTTGAATATGCTTAAGGATTTCCACAGCCCTTGGGGTAGAGAATTCCAAAAATTCCCCTCTTTCTGAGTAAGTAGGCACTTCCATATGGCCTATCCCTTACCCTGAGATTATGTTATTGGTTTGATTCACCAGCCAGGGGAAACATCTGTATTCACTTTGTCATGCTCTGCAAGAGTTTAATAAGTTCCAGAAATGTCACCCTTATTATTCAAAAGTCTAGGGAATACGGACTCAGTTCCCTCAATTTGTCCTCTTAAAATAATCCCAACATCCTAATAATTAACTTTGGGAACTTCTGTCACACTCTCTGGCAAGTGTATTTGTCCTGAGGTAAGGGAACCAAAACAGTACACAGTAGTCCTGGTGCGATCTCACTAAGGCTGTACAGAAATATTTAGGCACATGGACATTAGTACAATGAAGGGTATGTAGACTAGTCTGATCTTAGAGCAGGATAGAAGGCCAACACAACATCGAGGGCTGAAGGGCCTGTACTGTTCTATGTTATATGACATCTTTACTCTTGTATTCAACTCCCCTTGCAAAGAAGACCAATATGTCACTTGCCTTCTTAATTACTTGCTGCATCTGCATGTTAACTCATGAGCCTGGACACCCAGGTCCCTTTCGTTACCTGCATTTCCCAACCTCTTACTTTTATGCCTTTCCGTCTTTTTCTACCAAAGTGAATGACTTCACATTTATTCACTTTATATTCTATGTAGCATGTTCTAGCCCATTCACTTAGCTTGCCCAATTTCTGTTTAAGCTTCCTTGTATTTTCTTCACAATTTACTTACAACCTCCAACCAGTTTAAGTTGTCAGCAAATTTGGGAATATTATTATTGGATCCTACACCCAAATTGTTTCTATAGAATGTGAACAATTATGGATCTAATGCTGATCCTTGCAGTACCGCACTATTAACAGCCTACCTTGCTGAGTATAATGTTTATTTCTACTCTTCATCTATTAGCTAATTCTCAATCCATACTAATATATTTCCCCAAATCCCATGCACTTTAAATTATTTACTAACCTCCTGTGTGAGACCTTATCAAAAGCCTTCAGAAAATCCAAATATACCATATCTACTGTCCTCTTTTATCCATGGTACATTAACATCCTCAAAAAAATCAAGTTTGTCAAACATGATTTCTTTTTCATAAATCCATGATGATGTTGTTTTAATTTGCCATTCTTTTCCTAATGTCCAGTTGTGACATCCTACATAATAGATTCCTGCATTTTCTCTACTATTGATGTCAAACTAAATACCTTTAACTTTCCATTCTCCATCTTCTTCCCTTCTTAAATATTGGAGTTACTTGAGTTACTTTTCCAGAATCTATAGAATTTTGAAAGATAACCACTAATACATCCAGTATCTCCCTAGCCTCTTTGACACTCTGATGTGAAGTTAAGGGAATTTATCAACCTTCAATCCATTAACTTCTCAAGTAAAATTCTTTTGAGTTTTTCAGTTTCACCAGTTCTGTGGTTGCCTCATATTTCTGGAAGATTTTCTGTATCTTTTTTTGAGTAGTGGTTGGGGAAGTTTTGAACTAATATGCCAGGGGGCTGGGAACTGATGTAAGGAGTCAGTGAAGGAGGAAGCATGTTCAAAATCAAAACATAGAAAAGGGAATAAGAAAAGTGGAAGACAGAGAAACCAAGGACAAAATTCCAACCGGGCTATTGAGGAAAATATTAGAAGCAACGCAAACAATGTTAAAAAGACAAGTTTAAAGGCTTTTTGCCTTAATCCGTGGAGCATTTGCAATAACGTGGATGAATTAATCACACAGATAGTTGTAAACAGGTACGTTATAATTGGGATTACGGAGACAGGGCTTCAGGATGACCAGGGATGGGAACTGAATATCCCAGGGTATTCAGTATTTCGGAACAACAGACAAAAAGGAAAAGGTGATGGAAGGGCATTGCTAGTTGAAGTAGTATTATTCACAAGGATACTATGGGTCTATATGGGTAGAGTTGAGAAATACCAAAGAGCAAAATATGTTTGTAGGTGTCATATATAGACCCCCAAACTGCACTGTTGATATTGGGCATGGCATTGAACATAGAAATTAGAGATGCATATGATAAGGGAATAACAGTGATCATGGGTGATTCTAATCTACACACAGATTAGGCAAATCAAATTAGCCACAATGCCACAGAGGAGGAATTCCTGGAGTATATATGGGATGGTATTCTTGACCAGTATGTAGAGGGACCAACCGGAGAGCAGACCAACTTAGACTGGGTACTGTGTATTGAAAAGGGAATCATTACCAATCCAGCTGTGCAAGACCCCTTGGGAATGAGGGACCATTACATGATACAATTTTTTTTATCAAGGTGGAGAGTGAGGTAGGTGAAGACTGGGGTGCTGAATCTTAATAAAGGAAACTATGAAGATGTGAGGCGTGAGCTGGCCTTGGTAGATAGGGGAGAATTATTTAAAGGGATGACAGTGGGTAGACAATGGCAACATTCAAGGAATATATGCAAGCACTGCAATAACTGTTTATTCCTGTCTGGCACAAGTCTATGGCTTGCAAAGGAAATTAGAGAGAGGATCGATCCAAGGAAGAAGCACACAGATTGGCCAAATAAAATAATAGGTCTGAGGATTGGGAGTAGTTTCAAATTCAGCAAAGAAGGAGCGAAGGATTGAATAAGAAGGGAAAAATACAGTACGAAAGTAAACTTGCATGGAACATAAAGACTAAAATGAAGAGTTTCTATAGGTAATTGAAGAAAAAGAGATTGATGAAGACAAATGTAGGTCCTCTACAGATATAACAGAACAAAAGAAATAGCTGAGCAACTGAATGTATACCATGGTTGTGTCTTCACAAAAGAGAACACAAAACAGATACCAGAAATATTGGGAGATGCAAGATTTAGTGAGAGGAAAGAACTAAGGGAGATCAACATTAGTAGAGAAATGGTATTGGGAAAATTGAGGGGATTGAAGGTGGGTAAATCCCCAGTGCCTGAGAATTTACGTCCCATAATATGCAAGGAAGTGACTCCAGAAATGCAGGATGCATCGGTGGTCATCATCCAGGATTCTATAGACTGTGGTATGGCTCCTGCAGATTGGAGGGTAGCTAATGTCACTCCAATATTCAAAAAGGGAGGTAGAGAGAAACCAGGAAATTATGGACCAGTAAGTCTAATGTCAGTAGTGGGGAAAATTTTTGAATCCATTATCAAGGACTTTAGACAGGAGTGGCAAGATCAGATAGAATCAGCATGGATTTATGAAGGTGAAATCATGCTTGACAAATCTGTTGGAATTCTGTTAAGATGTAATTAGTAGAGTTGGGGAGCCAGTTGATGTGATGTATTTGGACTTTCAGAAAGTGTTGGATACAGTCTCGTGTAAGAGATTACTGTGCAAGATTAAAGTGCATGGGATTGGGGAAGTGTGTTAGATGGATAGGAAACTGGTTAGCAGGGAAGAAACAAACAATTAATGGATCCTTTTCAAATTGACAGGCAGTAATCAGTGGGGGTGCCACAGGGATCGGTGCTAGAACCCCAGCTATTCACAATACATATTAATGATTTGGATGAGTGAACAAAATGTAACATCATAAAGTTTGCAGATGATACCAAGTTGAGTGGGGAGGTCAACTGTGATGAGGATCTTCCAGCTTGATCTGAACTGGTTTGGGTGAGTGGGCAAATCAATGGCAGATACAGTATAATTTGGATAAATGTAAGGTTATTCACTTTGGATGCAAAAACAAGAAGGCAGATTACTACCTGAATGCCTGTGAATTGGGGAGGGGAGTGTGCAGTGGGGCCTGGGTGTCTTTGTGCATCAGTCGCTGAGGGTAAGCATGAAGGCAAATGGTATATTGGCCTTCATTGCAAGAGGTTTCGAGTACAGGAGCAAGGATGTGTTGTTGCAGTTAAACAGGGCCTTGGTGAAGCCACACCAAGAATATTGTGTGCAGTTTTGGCCTCCTTTTCTGAGGAAGGATGCTCTTGCTCTTGAGGGAGTGCAGCAAAGGTTTACCAGGCTGATTCCAGGGATGGTGGGACTGTTGTATAAGGAGAGATTACTAGGTTAGACTAGACAGGGTAGATGCAGGGGGGGATGTTCCAATGGTGGGTGCATCCAGAACCAGGTGCCACAGTCTGAAGATTTGGGGTGGATCATTTAGGATGGAGATGAGGAGACATTTCTTCACTCAAAGAATTGTGAGCCTGTGAAATTTATTACCACAGGAAGTAGTTGATGTCAAAGCACTGAGTATATCAAGAGAAGGTTAGAGGAGCACTTGATGTGAATGGGATCACAGATTATGGGGAAAAAGCAGGATTAGGCTATTGAGTTGGATGATCAGCCATGATCGTGATGAATAGCGGAGCAGACTCAAAGCACCAAATGGCCTCTCCTGCTCCTATCTTCTATATTTTTATGTTTCTAAGATAGGTATAAAGTAACCTCTCTGTACTCTACTATAGGTCTCTTCTCCCTACTGATAACGGGTCAATGTTTGCCCTAATTTTTTCCTTTTAATATATGTAAAGAAGTTTTTACAGTTTGCCTTTATGTTCCTTGCTAGTTTGTATATTTGGTCTTTTTTCCCTTTTTAAACTGGTTTCTTGATTTTGCTGTGTTCTAAATTGCTCTCAATTCTTTAGCTTAACACTTTTTCTGGCATCCTTACAAGCCACTTCATGTTATCTAATGCAACGTTTGACCTTTTTCAATGACTAGGGTTGATTTTATTTTGTGTGTTCGTAATTTCAAGAAGTATGTATCTGTTCTGGACCACATAGTATTTTTTAAAATGTAGCTATTGTCTGCCTACTGTCAATTTTTTTGTGTATTTTCCCATCCATCATGATCAACTTGCCCCCATATTTTCATACTTTATTTCTTTAGATTGAAGACCCTACTTTGAGCTGAAGGATGGATTTTTTTTTCTTCACCTTTCTTTGTAGTAGTGTATTCTATGTCTCATCAATTTCATAATTTGGTGAGAGAATAATGAGAAACTCCATTCTACAAAGTTGATGTTAGGGAACCAGGGAATCATTGTATTTGGAGGAGAGCTGACTGTCTGAAATGAAAGCATTTAATATTTGCACTGCAGCCTATTTTTAAAAGGTTGTGTTCTGCAATAAAATGTTATGGACCTAAGGACCTAAGTACATATGCAGTGGCTAAGCAAAGATTTCTCCTTTCAGAGTTTAACCTCAGTGCATTTTCATTTCTGACTGTTGTTACCTCTGGCAGTATACCATGTTATCAGGGAAAGTACCATTCCAATGTGAGGAAAAGACATTAACATCCACCAGTGCCGAAGAAATCATGAGGAAAATAAAACAAGGGGACTTTTCTTTTGAAGGTGAAGCTTGGAGAAATGTCTCAGAAGAGGCCAAGGAATTGATTCAAGGTAAGAGCAAGCATAATTGTCTTTTTACAGCGGGGCCCCTCTCCCTATCACTCAATAGATCCTGTCGAAGTTAGATTTTAATCTGAGATTTGAATATGAAATTGTCAATTCATTTTCTAAAACGTCACTGAATATTGATATTGCCTTATTGCAAATATTGATATTGCATCAAAGATCAGTGAGAATGTCCTCAGGTTTATTCTAGCTTCCAATAGTTAAAGCCTCATTGCAGTAAATGGAGCTTCCCTAGATGGCTTCTCATGGACAAACCACTCTGACCATACCTAAGCCTGTCAACTTTACCTTTGAGATGTGAAAGAGAGCTCATTGGGCTTCAGTGGAACTGTACCACAATAAGTGGCACTCATTTTGGGAGTTGGAGAAAGAAAGCAAGAAATGTATTTCAAAGATTTTTTAAAATTTCTAATTGTTGAGTGCCAAACAGAATTCTGGACCTGATCTATTTGATTCAGCAAGTTTAGGTTATTTGTTAAATATTTGTGAATTTGGGAACATTGTTGTGTTATGTCTCACAGCGATATACTTTTAAGAAATATTCTGAGGATGTCATGGCATATGACCTCATGGTTGAGAGTGTGGTACTGGAAAAACACAGTAGGTCAGGCAGCATCTGAGGAGCAGGAGAATCAACATTTCAGGCAAAAGCCCTTCGTCAGGCTTAAGCCCCTCATTCCTGATAAAGGGCTTATGCCCAAAACGTCGATTCTTCTGCTCCTCGGATGTTGCCTGACCTGCTGTGATTTTCCAGCACCACACTCTCAACTCTGACCTCCAGCATCTGCAATCATCACTTTCTCCTTTATGACCTCAAGGCATGAAGCTGTCAGGCTCCATCTGTCCTTTTGCAGCATGCTTTTGCAAGCTGAGAGAAGCAAGTCCTGTGATTGCAGTGTACATGCGTAAATACCAGCATACGAAATAAAAGTTCCTTCAATTCTTTAGTAATACATAGCCCACATTTTGCCTTTGTGTTACAGGAGCTAACGTAAATATAACTGTGTGATAATGATAGATCATCAGTATATCTCACCACCATATCATGTGGCACCATATAGTGATTTGCTTGTAAAATCTGTACTTTTCACTGACAGGACTGCTGACTGTTGATCCAAACAAGCGGATTAAAATGTCGAGCCTCCGTTTCAATGAATGGCTTCAGGACAGCAGTCAGTTATCATCCAATCCACTAATGACCCCAGACGTTCTTGGTTCTTCAGGTGTTTCTGTCCACACGTATGTCAAAGCAACATTTCATGTAAGGAAACATTTGACAACATTTCTGACTTCCCTTTCATTGTGTTCATAATTTGCCTATGAAACAGAATTTACATAATTCCTTTAAGAAACAATACTCTACCAAGGTTTTTGCAAAGGGGAAATACATAGACAATATGAGTAGAATGAAGGAACTGACTGCCAGTGCATAAGTTATTGCAGAAACAAATATGAAGAGGTTTTAACAGAGGACATATGTTCTCTGACATACATTCTCATCCTTGTTCATCTTCCTAATTTCCCTTGTCCCCACCCCCACCCGCCCCATCTCTGTAACCTCACAAGAACGCTGCCTTCCTCCAACTCTTGCACATTCCCAATTTCTTTCGTCTTATACACCAGCCCCCTCAATCCCAGCACAAGCTGCCCTCTATTTTGGCAGTGTGCCTTCAGCTGTTGCTGCCCTAACACTGAAATTTCTTCCATAAACCTCTTGGCTTTTTTCCTCCTTTAAGATTCTCCTTAAAGACTTCACCTTTGACCACGCTTTTGGTCACTTGACGAGTCTTTTTTATGTAGTCTGTGTCAAATTATTTTCCCCATAAAGCACCTTGTGATGTTTTACTTTATTAAAGGCATTACACAAATGCAAGTTGTTGTTGCTTTGCTTGTTTTTGATGTGACTACTGCACATTCACTCTCTCTCTCACTTAATTTGATCTCTGCTTAGGCTTTCAACAAATGCAAGAGGGAAGGCTTTTGCCTTCAGAATGTGGACAAGGCACCTCTGGCGAAAAGACGCAAGATGAAGAAAACCAGCACCAGTACTGAAACACGGAGCAGTTCTAGTGAAAGTTCCCACTCCTCCTCCTCTCAATCCCATGGCAAAACTACACCAACCACAAAACTACAGCCCAACAACCCAACAGACAGCAATAATCCAGACAGTATCTTTCAATTCTCCGATTAAGCTGCTGCAGTTACTCTTTCACAATTTAAAAAAAAATTCTTATGCTTTTAATTGTACTTGATCCTCTGCGGAGCACAAGTTTCATTTTTTGTTATGAGTGCCCCTCCAAAATGCCTGAAATGTTTGGTGCTTTTAACTTACTGCAAAGCACACATTTTTTAAAAAATTATATGTAGTTCCATACTTCCTCTGGCATCAATTGTTAGCTTTTCTCTGAGAAATCCAAACTTAGTGTTCGTAAACATCACAATAAGTAAAACTCCAAACTAGAATTCATAGAAGCTTACTACTGCACTGAGTAATTGAGTTGAATAGAAAATATGTCTTTCAGGGGACGTTCGATAAGTTCACGAATGACAGAGGGGTAGAATCATATGCTGCTGAGTTCAAAGGGAGAAAGGTTGAAGAAAGCTCACGTGGGCCATGAACACAAACCAATTAGAATAAGTGGCGCACTTTCCTACTGTAAATTCCACAATATTCATCTCTTGGAAAAGCACAGAAAAAGGACAGTTTTAAAATAATTATTAATTATGCATTTCTAGGGAAAATAGAATCTAAACAGCCTGGCACTCAAAGGGCTTTTATTTATTTTTCTGTTTTTTTTTAAATTGTGAAAGGACAGTCAGTATACATAAATGTTATTGGGTGCACTTTTCAAAGAACATTTGCAGATACTTCTGTACTGCAGACCCTACAAGGTACAAAGTGTTTAATGTGTTTACCTTTTCCTAAGGACTGAATCAAAGCTAAGAAACTTACTGTACAAACAGATCTACGCTGGACATTACATATGCAAACGAAATGTGCATACAGCTCAGATTTCTCATCTTGAATCACTTGCACTATGTAGCTTTAGAACTAGTGACATTTCGCTTTTAATTCTTTCGGACTCTGACTTTGTATTCGTCCAATTGCGACTTCACTGTGGCTCAATGTGAGAATCACGCACGGCTATCTGTACTATGTGCAGTCATCCCTCTACTTCCAAAGCCTTTCCTTCTGTTCCCCTAAAGACTCCAAGGTAGACGGTATGCTTTGCATCGAATGATTGATGGAGGGCATGGGAGCATGTTTATGATTAGATGCTGATTGTAAGTGCAAAATTAAGGCCTGAAAACAAAGGAAATCGGTTAGAAGTGGGGATGAAAGTCTTTTTGCCTTTCAAAATTTAACTGTTGTAGGCTCACCAGTTCTAACTTGTGCAATGTGCTTTATTTTTAAGGAAAATGTGAAATAAGTGACTGATATGTGAAATCTGAGTCCTAACACATATTAAAAATATATATAGATATATATATGTATAGATATGTATGTTCTATTTTTAGGGGCCATCTGGGAAATTTGCTTCTATATTGAAATAATGGCTATTTAAAAGTAACGTGAGCTCCATATGCCACGTGCTTTGTTATTGATGTATTCTTTGGCATGTAGTCTGTTTAATTTTTGCATGAGTGGTAACGGTGTAGCCAAAGTGTACAAGTTTAACAAATTGTGTTGCAACCATTAATTTAACTTGTTCTGTGTCTCAGCCAACAATTTGACATTTTTGATGACTTTTATGTAATTGTTTTTCTGAGTGACAAGTAACGAGGTAGCTGAGTGGTGCAGGCTACCATCTTCAGATTAATACAATTAGTGCAAGAAATTCTGATCATGTAGCTCTGCATGATTTTTGCTCCATATTTATGCAGTGGAGACTCCTTAAAAAAAAGAAATATGGATTTGTTTGGGTGGGGTTTTTTTCTGTGAGGTCTGTTAATAATATTCAGGTTAGATATTAACAAATCATTGTGCTAAAGGTGATCCACAGGAATCCAAAAGAGTAGAAAGGAATTAACTGCACTTGGCTTGGAGAGTTCCTGGAGGAAATTGCTGCTGCTTTGTAGCAGCAAAAAGCACCTTTGTGAACATGTTAAATTTTTAAACTGCAGAAAAGCAGTGTTTCTCAGTTTGATTTTGATTTACCAATTTCAATTCTTCAGCTTGTGCACCGTGCAAACGGTGTACTCAGCATAAAAGGGGAGGGGGAATGCAAATTACTGCAGATACTAGAAATCTGCAATATGAACAGCACATGCTAGCAAAACTAAACGGGTTCGTCAACATCTGTGGAGAGAGAAACGTAGTGTTAACATTTCGGGCTGATTACTTTTCCACAGACCCATGTTTCTCTCTGAAACGATTCTGCCTGACCCACTATGTCTTTCTAGCATCTTCTATATTTATTACTAAAGGTAAAGGATTTTTCTTTGTCAATCATAGTGAAACAGAGAATCTAAAAAGATTTATAGATTATCTTGGTATTCATACGATTTTGAAAGCATCTAACTACTTTTTATGTGAATAGGAAATTTTTAGGCTTTCAGAACCTGGTATTTTATTGAAAGAAAACATATCTTCATGGCCTATGACTTTTTGACCAAATAAAAGGCCAAGTAACCTTTTCTACCAATGTAACCTAGCCCAGTAGCTGTCTTTTTGCAAACCAAAAGGCACAATTTCTTTGTGCTAATGCAGTTAATTTGGAGACTAAATGCAATTTTTGTGTCCTCTTTCAGTTTAGGGTTAAAGAAACATTGAAAGCCATTTCTGGCTTGAAGTTGGAACTAGAGACTGCTGACATAAATGTTCCCAAATTTCCTGGATCATGTTTGTGGAGAAATGATGACCAACTTTACATGTTTCTGCTGTGATCCTCCAACGGGAACTTGCGTGAAATTTCCTGTAGAGATCATTTTCCTACAGCTGGCATAAACCCGCGTACATGCAGCTGAACAAGCGAGTGAGCTGCTATCTTCTGCCTAACATGAAGTCTCTGCTCCTCCATTGTTATGCAGAACATGATTTTGCCTGTTGGGAAGATCATTCCTCCTCCTCAGAATGGGATGTGGTGGTAGGGTGGGGTTGGACATCGACAAATTTTGAGTAGGCTAAGGCTGACAGCTTTGCTTAAGTTACACGGTGGCTTTTGTAAGAAACTCACTGTCAACATCCATAAATTGCACAAGCATCTGTTGATTTTAATCATGATGCACACAAATCTATGGATATAATTCTATGCCTGCACATTATTCAGCCAGATTCAGAAATCTGGGAGGACCAATGTAAACAGGAGGTAAATGGTTTCAGCCAGTGTGTCTGGAAAGAAAGAGGTAATAGTCAAGGAAATTTATCCTTCAAAATATTCCAGCATAAAACTACCTGGAACTGGTTGTATGCAAATTTCCTAGGATAAAACGCTGTGCCACTCTTATTAGGAAACCTTTCAGAAAGTTTGGGCTGTTGAGGTTGCATTGTCTCTAGAATTAACAGAGTGCTGGGCAGGTTGCACTGTAGTTTTTCTGTATTGTGCACAAGTAATTCTATACTATTGGTGTCTGGGGGAAAGTCCACCTTTAAATGCCTTTTAAATGTGAGCTTTTTTTCTTTATTTATGAGACGGTCTTAGTTTAAAAGGATTTGCTAAGTAAATAGAAACTGAGGACCTCCATATTGAGAGCGTCCAAGATGGTGTAATGTAGACAAATGGTTGTAGATCATTAGACTTCTGAAGATTTGATGCATGGCTCAGACTGAACTCTACAATCTCTTCTAAATGCTATTTTCATAGTAAATTCGATATCTGCGACACAACATTGTAAATATTAACTTAAGCTACTGAACAGGCTGCAGTGTTGATTTTTCTTTTTGGCATCCAGGTTAGATGCAGCTGATAGTTTCAAAGTGTTGCAGATCTTTCTACAGCCTGTTTGAAATCAACTTTTTTCAAGGTTGTGCAAACTTCTTACTGCAGAACAATTCAAAGCCTTTTATCTCAACAGATTTATCCTGGTGAGAAAGTTGAGCTTGCCTATTAACATATACTGAATATGTGTTTTTACATAACAGTTTTTAACTCTGTATAATACTTTTTCAGATAGCTTAAAGATTTAAAACGAAGTCAGAATATTGTTGATACAAGGCACTGCCGTGTTGCTGTATTTATTAGATATTTAAAGAATTTTAATGAGGGAGAATTAATTCAATCACTGAAGAGTTGTTGCAACTTTCTGGTGACTTGTACTAATTTTTAAAAGTTGATAGCTTTATTCAGGTGAGTCAATAAAAGCTTTTTAGACTTTTTAGGACTTTATAGTCAATTTGATTTAACTATAACTCCTTAAAGGAGGTTGGCAAATACTCATTGCAATTTTTTTAGTGAGAATTTAATTGTGGCTTTATTGTGTGTGGTGAGAATTGTCCCACTGTGCAAATGTGCTATAAAATTGATGCAATTTAACAATTGTTATTCATAACGAAACTCTCACTCAGTAGTATTATAATTTATATAATGCCTCTTCAAGGAGTAGTGCTCCACACAAGAATTGTGCTTGTTTACATTTGCAAGACAATGGTATTCATTTTCTTATTCGTTTTGGTTTACATTTTGAACATTGCCGTCTAAGTGAATGAAATAACATCTGTGGCACATTAAAAGTGACAAAAGGGTAGAAACTTCAATTGATGCCATTCACATACAAATCCATAAAAAGTTGACATCATTTTGCTGGAGCAACCCAAAACTAAAATCCATTGTTCCATTCTGTCCACTGCAAACCACGCCCACCACCTCCAACCCTCTGTGGGTATCTGACCCTCCTTGGAAAATTAATTCCTTTTCCCTTCTAAGTTTCAAGAGCCTATTCCTTACTACCATAATTTACATGCTCCTCCGGCCCTCAGCATAATTTCTCCTTACACCTCACCTCTTTCAATTAGCAATTATGTTTATATTGTTAGCCCCTCAAGAAATTTGTGGAGGTATTGCTTGGTGAAGAACTTTTTTTTAAATGCAGGGAGTGGCAAAGACCTGGAATTTGCTACCCATGAGGATGGTGAAAGCAGAGATTATAAGTGATTCCTGTAGGAATTTGAATAGATATTGGAGGGGAGTAAATTTGCCAAGCTTCTATGGTAGTCAAGACTGTGGTGCTGGAAAAGCACAGTAGGTTCGGCAGCATCTGAGAAGCAGGAGAATCGACGTTTCAGGCATAAGGCTTCTGTGGTAGAGCAGGAAAATGATTGTGACTGGATTATTCTGTGATAACTGATGTACGTTCAGTGGGTTGAATTGCCTCTTTCTGTGCCATATTGAATCATAGAGCCATAGATATATACAGTGCGGAATCAGACCAGTCCAACACATGCATGTCCACCAGATATCCTAAATCAATCTAGTTCCATTTGTCAGCATTTGGCCCATATCCCTGTAAACCCTTCCTATTCATGTACCCACCCAGATGCCTTTTAAATGTTCTAATTGTACCAATATCCGCCACTTCCTCTGGCAGCTCATTCCATACATGGACCACCCTCTGCATGAAAACGTCACCCCTTTTACATCTTTCCCCTCTCACATAAACCTATGCCCTCAAGTTTTGGACTCCCCTCCTCTGGGGGAAAAAGACCTTGGCTATTCACTGTATCCATGCCCATCGTGATTTTGTAGATCTCTATTAGGTTACCCCTCAGCCTCTGATGCTCGAGAGAAAACAGCCCCAGCCTATTCAGCCTCTCCCTATAACTCAAACCTTCCAACATCCTTGTAAATCTTTTCTGCAACCTTTCAAGTTTACTAACATCTTTACTATAGCAGGGCAACCAGAATTGATCATAATGTTCCAAAAGTCGCCTAACCAATGTCCTGTACAGCCACGACATAACCTCCCAACTCCTATACTTAATGCACTGACCAATAAAGACAAGTATACTGAATACCTTCACTACCCTATCTACCTATGACTCCACCTTCAAGGAACAATGAGCCTGCATCCAATAGTTTTTTTTTATTTGAAATCACTCCCTAGTACCATTAAGTGTATATGTCCTGCCCTGATTTGACTTGCCAAAATGCAACACCTCATACCTTTTCACATTTCTTTAAATTTCATCTGCCGCTCCTCAGCCCTTCTGATTAAGATCCCGTTGTACTCGGAGATAACCTTCTTCACCGTCCACTATACCACCAGTTTTGGTGTTATCTGCAAACTTACAAACCATTCATCCAATATTCATATCCAAATCATTTCTATAAATGAGAACTGTAGCTAATTACTGATGCCGCTACCAGAAAGATGTTTCATTTTACAATTAGCTCTATCCAGTCCTTTCATAATGCTGATCACCCCCCATAACTAAATGCTCCCTTCGGCTTTCTTTATCTTCTGGGACTATTTATTATCTCAAGTGAGCATGTTCACTCACGGTAATGTTAAAGCACATTCCAAACTGGCTTTTCAAAATATGCTACCACCTGACTTAAAATACATTAAACACGTTTAAGTGCAGAGACGAGTCAGGAATGGCTGAATTAAGTGTTTGTGTACAAAAAGCACACCAAAGCATTTTTAACCTCAAAGTTAAAATGTAATTGGAGGAGCCTTAATTTGTGATTGTTTCCAGATAGCTTTTGGCTTTGGAAACTGATGTTTACTCTGTGTAGGTATCACGCCAGAGATGTAGGGGGTGGGGAGTGGCCCTGATGGTTGAGAAATATCTCTGCTTCATTATGAAACAAGGGCAGGGTTCGCTGTCACTCTATAAACCCAAAAGGAAAATTGGTAAAAGTTAGCCATGCAAACATTGTGGAAGTATTTTGTTGGAAATGGATGTATTTGTTTCATGTAAGTAGAAGTTGTACAGAAAACTAATTTCTTGCAAAGATACCTTGAAAAAGTAAGGATCTGATTCTTTGCCTCAAGTATCAGAATCACATAATTCTTAAATTGGCCCATCTCCTCCTGTTATATCGCTTCTGGTGACTAGTTTTTTGTTTTTAGTGGAAAAGATGTCTTTTATATTGACACAATTCTGATATTGAATAGGTTCCTCACTCATATTAAAACATCTATTGGTAAAGCCATGCTGTGCAATATTGATATACATTTTATGGGCTAACAGGTCCAGTAAAAAAAATGTAAGAATTTAATGTATATAGAATCACATCGAAATTACAACACAGATTCAGACTATTTGGCCCATATGCTAACTGTTTATTTATCATATGAGTCTTGTCTCAACCAATGTCATCTAACCATGTGAGCATATTACCGTATTAACCTCAATTTTGTTTGTTTATCTAGTTTCCCGACTAAATGCATCAGTATTATTCATCTCAACTTCTGTGATAGCAAACTACCCTTTCTAAATGCTCTCTGAATACAGAAATTCCCTCTGAATTCCGAATGGATATTTTTGTTGATTATGCTATATGATGGCCTCTCATTTTGGTAATCCCTTAAATTGAAATAATCTTATTTATTTCCATATTATCAAATCACATCATAATGTTATGTCTCTAATGTAGTCATAAAATAGTACAACATGGCAGGAAATTATTTGGCTCAATTTGATAGGTTCCTGGCAGCAGCTGCTGGAATTTGAATGCAGCTAATAATAAAAAAAACTCTAGAATCTGAGATTAATTTCAGTAATGGTACAATAGAACTGTCATTGGGTGGGAAAATCCATCTAGTTCACTAATGTCCTTCAGGAAGGGAAATCTGCCATCCTTAGCTGATCTAGTTTACGTGAAACTCCAGAAACACAGCAATTTTGTTGACTTTTAACTGTTCTCTGAAATGGCCAAGTAAACCACTCAGTTCCAGGTCGGTTCAGGGACAGAGAGGTTTTCCATAAGTAATCATGAAATTGACATAGCATTAAAGTTCAATTATACCTCACGCAACAATGTGTAACTTATCAAGGATTCTTGTAGCAATACTAATAGCAGCAAAGGGCAAATTCTCATAAAGTTTATAATTGATGGAATACTGCAGGAAATTCAATAGTAAACTATACGGAGGAGCCTAAAATATTTTTTGGGGCAAATGCTGTCAGTTTTGCTGTCGTTAATTACTGCAAATTCCAGGCCCCTGTTATTAGCATTTTCACAAAATGCTACAATCAGAATTAAAACCAAAATACTCTGCTCAGTTGCATGCAGCATTTCCTGATCTTGATGTAGATTTGTTTAACGGATGCCAAATTCACCTGGAATCTATAACAATGATGGTTCAAGGCCATATCCCATGTACAGTGAAATCAAATCAAAACAGCAGCGGAATAAATCCAATAATGCTTCTTATTCAGTCACCAACCAGGAAAATGAAACAAGATTGTGTGTTTGTAGCTTTATGCTATTTTGTTTTTGTACAGTGTCTTTTTCAAAGTAAATCTGTGTGCACGGTAACCTTTCGAGCAGTTCAATGTCTTCTATAATGCATATGTGTATATTTTTGTACGGGCTGAGTCCTATTAATGTAGAAAGCAGTGATGAGATGTGAAACATGGCTGCTTATGTGTACAGACTGTTTAGGGACTTTGGATCCCTGGTTGTTTATGCACAGTTTTGTAACAATCATATTTAAAATTGTGGTCATGTTTGCACATTTTTACTATATATGTTAATTTTGTCTTTCACACTGTAACTAAATTGATATATGTTAAATAATTGGAAGATTTTAATTTCAGTCTGCCACTTGTTTTTAATCAGTTTTCCACACTTACTATGTCATAAAAGTGGAAGGAGAATGTGCTAGAAAATTCCAGAATATTGCACATTTAATTGCAGTGTGAAGAGGCCTTTAACTAGAGGTCCTCCCACCTTTTGTTCATGGGGAAGCTCTGTAACTATTGGTACATATAAGGGGATTGCCCAGTAACTATGGTCAGACTGCCAGAGGTCTCTTGCAAATATTAACATGCCCACAAAACGTGACAAATATTAACTTCTAAAAGTCAGTTTATAAACTAACAGTTCCTTCCACTGACTTCAAAAGTAATCAATCTCAAAGGAAAACTATGTTGTTAGTCAGATTACTGTTGCTGTAGGAAACCAAATTGTTGGACAGCAATGAAAATAGTGTATCAGTGAATCAACTAGTGCACAGCAAGCGTATTTACAAGATGGAATCCTAGAGACAGTGTTTGTGAACATTTCCTCAAAAGACCTTCATTTGAAAGCGTGCTTTACAAATTCACATTGTGCTGTCATTTAGTGGGTGGACTGCAAACAATTATGGAGCATTAATTCTAGTCTGCAAAAACACTTGCTTTAGTTGCAGGAAGACCTGTGAGTTTGTTTTGTTCCAACTATGTATCTGAATTTTAAAGAAAAACTCAATTAAGGGATTACTGTTAATGTACACTAGATCTATTTGTGTGCCAAGAATGCTTTAACACATTTTAAGAAACGAACATTAATTAATGCTATGTATATACTTTTTAAAAAAGTGTGCGCAAGTATTTGCATACATTACTACCTTTTTCTTAGAGTCTAGATTCTCCAGGAATTGAGTGTTGTGTTATCGTAACTTTATAATTCAGACATAAGGCAGCTCAACTGTGGATGATAGTGAGTGAGAAAACTATTTTTCAAGAGTTGGACTATTTGGGCAATACATCAAGTTCGTGAATTATACATACATACCTCAAACCTTTTGCCAAGGTGTGTCCTATCTTTTGTACTCACTGTAAGTTGGATTGGATATCTCCCATTGGTGACAGTAAACTGCTGGCCTTTATTCATTCTGAAAGATCCAAACAAACAATTCGCTTGTAATGAGTTTTGTGCAAATCAAGGAATGAATGTGCAAGTCACCTTGGAGAGAAGTCCAACAATTCTACAATAAATTAAATTCGGAATGGTACTGGAAAATTTATGTTCCTCTTCATTCCTCTTTCCTAAATTATAGTTTAATGATTTGATTCAAATGCTAAACTTGGTGCAATACACTAGTCACCAATCCCAAAACAGGAACTACAAACATGCACAGGTTATTCAACCGACAGAGCTGTATTTGTTTTGATGATCCATCCTACCTGCCGGCAGCCTCAACACATCCCCAGTACCTTCCTTCCTAGAAACTAGGCAGGTTTTCTGAATTAATAACTGTCTGCTACAATTGTTACTTACAAAAATAGAGACTGTTATAATGGACCAAAGAACACGTTGAGAATATTGTGGACATCGTAGTCTAATGAAGCACAATAATTTAGTGCTCATCCTTGTTTACCTTCTTTCCAGCTTGGCACATTCAATCCTGGGGCAAATGATATGTCAGAGTCAGACATGCATTGACATAATTTCTTGTGGCAGACTGGAAGAACAAGACTATTTTTGCTGGTGAATTGTCCCACAGCATTGATATATTCAAAGATGTAATGCCGAGATTTTTAATCAGTAAGGGCATTAAGAATTGTGAGGAGAAGGGCACAAAAGTTGAGAATTTACACCAAATCTTTGATGGGCATGAACTTTGCACAGATAACAAATCACTGATGTTACTATCATGTAACTCCTATCTACTGAACAAGACTGCTCAATCAGACCAGATTAGACGATAAGGAAGAAATAAATGATTGCTGGGGCTGATGGTGTGAGTATGCAGATAATGGGGGGTGTTGGTATCAGATCAGCCATGATCTCTCTGAATGGTTGGTCGAGCAGACCCAATGGGCTGAATGGCCTAATTCTGCTCCTACTTCTTGTTGACTGGGTTTACCCCAACATGTAAGCAGGGAGTTCAATAAAAAGAGAGTTTCTTTTAGAAAGTTCAGTGTCTACCAGTGTTTCTTGGTTGAAACTCTTTGTATATCCTCAAAAGATTACCTTGCCTCTTTCTATTTACCCTCACTTTCATTTTCTAACTGAGTTGTTGTGCTTTTGGAGTATTTCCTAATTTTTATAAGACTTTTGTATCTTATGGCGTTATTATGCTTGGAGACACCATACGAAACCTCCCAGACTTATATTACACTGCATGTATTCTGTAAACAAAAACAAAGAACTGCAGGAAATCTGAAACAAAAACAAAAATTACTGGAGAAACTCATCAGGCCTGGCAGTATCTGTGGAGAGAAAGCAAAGTTTTGGGTCCGATGACCCTTCTTCAGAATTGATTGTAGCTAGGAAAAGGTGGCATTTTTTTGCACCATCAGTGGCTGTAAATGGGTTGGCTGGTGATGAAAGCAGCATTACATGGATTGCTTTCATCAAAGCCAACCCGTTTTCCCCCACCGATGGTCGTCATTAGCAGCTATTCTTTCTCCCCGGCTCATTATTACCCATTCCTTTGCCCAATTGCTATTCTCTCTCACTGGGAAATCTATTGGTCACTTCCTTCCTCTTCCCCTCTCCCACCCTCCTCACCCCAGGTCTTCAGCATAAATACCACATTTACCTCACTAAAATCAGATCTGAAGAAGGGCCACTGGACCAGCAACAGTAACTCTGTTTTCTGCGCACAGAAACTGCTAGATCTGCTGAGGTTCTCCAGCAGTTTGTTTTTGATACTATCTGTGGACCTGTTTTAGGTCTACAGGATAAGATTGGACTTTTCACAAAGAATTGGTGAGACCACATCTTAAATACTGTGCACAGTTTTGGTTACTTTGTTTGAAAAAAGATATAATTGTGTAAGATGCAATTCAAAGAAGGTTCACAACTTATTTTTCAGAGGAGGATTGGATGGGTTAAGGGTTTACTCATTGGAATTTCGAACAATGAGAGGTGAGCTTGATGGAAGTTGCAACATCTTGAGGCTATCGGAAAGACATTTTTACTTGTTGGGGTGACTAGAACTCAGAATAAGAGGTCTTCCTTTGAAGATGAAGATAATTTGTTTTATCTCTGAAATTTGTTAGTCTGTGAAACTCCCTTCCCCAGGAAGCAGTGGAGGCTGGTTCATTGAATTTGTTCAAGATAGAGCTAGGTAGGTTTTGATAGATAAGGGAATCAAAGATTATTTGCAGCAAACTGGAAAGTGGAGTTGAGACCACAATCAGGTCAGTTATGGTTTTATTGAATGGAGTAGGCGCAAAGAGGCCTGAAAGCTTGTTCCTCCTTCTCTTGTTATATGTCTTGGGTCCGGGATCTTGATGAATCACTTGCATTGAATGATGGAGAGAGGCTGAGAGAAAGTTACCAGCAAAGTAATCTCTTGGTCCCCATCCAGCAATTACCTAAGACTTCCTGACTTTGCACAAGACTTTTGGTCAGCCCATCTACCAAGCACGATGAAATTTAAATAAGCTGAAGGATTTTTTTTTAACAGTGGATTTGAAACAATATTTCATAGCAGAAAGTTTTTAGAAGTTTTAAAAGTGACCAGAGCTATAGTGTGAATAGCTGATTGTCTTGTTTAATATGGCTTTATGTATTTGACTTGAGAATACTTATTTATATACCATATATTTCACACACATTGCTGTTGTAACAGGGAAGAAAAGCACACAGCAGTCCTTGTGTGTCGTACAAGTATTTTTCCCTGTATAAGTTAAGCTACACACTGTGGAAATCTTACTAGCAGTTATACTCTTTATGCAACACAATACTATATTCGTATGTTAAAGATCCAATAGTCTGTCAGAACTAGTCTCGTTTTTTTTCTAGCTGGGCTAGGAATTGAAAGTGTTGAAGCATTTCTGTGTAGAAGTTTTGCAACATCAAGCTGATTAGTGAAGGTTTTTAAAACAAACAGATGCCAAAGTATTGTATTTTCACCCCATGCTGTATATATCTGCTCATAGAGAGAGTTATCAGCTTGTAATATAAACTGATAAATTATGGTGATGGCTCATAGGGGAGTTTATTACATGATGACTAGGGTTTTGTAATATATTTTATTTATTGCAGAGATGATATCCAAATGAGTATTTTAATGGTGCAGAGAAGGTTAGAATTTGTTAACTTGGTGTTGGGAGTTAGTCAAAATGGAAACAAACTTTCCTTTGCTTTAGGGAATTTACTGAATAAGTTGTATCAACTTGACAACTTGTGTCGGGCAATGGGGAAACTTGTGCTTTGTAAACTATGCTATTTTAAGAAGTGACGCAGTGTTTAGCATGTACTAACGTGCTTGCTTCAATTTATTCAGTTTAAGTATAGGATTACTATTGAAATCAAGGGCTCACACTTTCAGAGACATTTGTGTGAATAAATGTACTTGTTACTGTCTGTCTTTTGAATTGAAATAAATTTGCCAAAAGTATGGAATAAGTGTTTTTATTTTGCGTTATGATTTATCAGTCATTGTGTCAGATTGCTGAAGGCAGCTGTTGCAACTCCATTGCTCAGTAAAGAGTTGCACAGGCTGACATGCTGTGAAGCTGCAGGACAATATGTATTGGAGAGAACGGAGACCAAAAGAGAAAATGCTGCAAAATCTCAGCAGGTCTGGCAGCCTCTGTAAGGAGAGAAAAGAGCTGATGTTTCGAGTCTAACTGACCCTTTATCAAAGCTAAAAAAAGGGGAGAAATAGGGAGGTATTTATACTCGGCTGAGAGAAGGTGAGGTAAAAACAATGACTGCAGATGCTGGAAACCAGATTCTGGATCAGTGGTGCTGGAAGAGCACAGCAGTTCAGGCAGCATCCAAAATGCAGCGAAATCCTGAGAGAAGGTGAGTCATGGCTCCAGAAGCAAAGGTAGCAATAAAGAGATGATAATGGCAGTGCATAGAGAGATCATAGGGAGATTAGGAGCTGTGAATGACCAAGGCTGAAGCCAGTGCTGTGTGACAAAATATGTTGGGGATGGGTGAGGCAGAGACAAAATGGAAAACAGGAGAGAAGGGTAGCAAAGGGGGAAGAGGAGAGGAAAAAGGTGATAAGAGAGTGGGGAGCGAGAGAGAGACAATCAAGAAATATGAGGTACAGAACAATGAAAAAAATCTTAAAAACGGTAAATGAAATAAAATTACGGAGCAGAATGAAAACAGAGGGATCGAGATGGGATAATCATCTGAAGTTGTTGAATTCAATGTTGAGACTGGCAGGCTGTAATGTGTCTAATCCGAAGATGAGATGCTGTTCCTCCAGTTTGCGTTGAGCTTCACTGGAACATTGCAGCAGGCCAAGGACAGACATGTGGGTATGGGAGCAGGATTGTGTGTTGAAGTGGCAAGCCACGGGAAGGTCTGGGACCTGATTGCGTACAGACCGAAGGTGCCCAGCAAAGCGATCACCCAGTCGGCGTTTTGTCTCTCCGATATAGAGGAGACCACATTGGGAGTAACGAATGCAATAGACCAAATTGAAAGAGGTACAAGTGAAACGCTGCTTAATCTGAAATGAGTGGGGCCTTGGATGGTGAGCATGGAAGAGGTAAAGGGACAGGTGTTGTACCTTCTGCGATTGCATGGGAAGGTGCCGTGTGTGATGAGAGAGGTGTTAAGGTGTGATGGGAAGGTGCCATGTGTGATGGGAGAGGTGTTAGGTGTGATGGGAAGGTGCCGTGTGATGGGAGAGGTGTTAGGTGTGATGGAGGAGTGGGCTAGGTTGTCCTGGAGGGAACGATCTCTGTGGAATGCAGATAGGGGGAGGGAAGGGAAGATGTGTTTACTGGTGGCGTCATGTTGGAGTTGGCGAAAATGGCGGAGAATTATTTTTTGCATGTGAAGGCTGGTGGGGTGAAAGGTGAGAACAAGTGGGTCCCTATCCTTGTTCTGGGAGGGGAGGGAGGGGGTAAGGGTCGTGGCACGGGAGATGGACCGCACGCTGTTGAGAGCCCTGTCAACAACTGTAGGTGGGAAGCCACGGTTGGAGAAGAAGGAGCACATATTAAGAGCACTACTTTGGAAAGTGGCCTCATCGGAACAAAAGTGGCGGAGGCAAAGGAGCTGAGAGAAAGGGATCGAGTCCTTACAGGGCGTAGGGTGAGAAGAGTTGTAGTCCAGATAGCTGTGGGAGTCAGTAGGCTTGTAATGGATATTAGTGGATAGACTATTGCCGGAAATGGAGACAGAAAGGTCAAAGAAAGGAAGGCAAGTGTCACAGATGGACCAGGTGAAGGTGATGGAGGACGAAAACTGGAAGGGAAGTTTATGAATTCTTCAAGGTCCAGACAAGAGCATGAAGCTGCACCAAAATAGTCATCAATGTACCGATAAAGCAGTTGTGGGAGGGGACCCGGGTAGGCCTGGAACAAGAAATGTTCCACATACCCCATGAAAAGGCAGGCCTAGCTAGGACCCATGCGGGTACCCATTGTTCCACCTTTGATTTGGAGAAAATGGGATGAGTTGAAGGAGAAGTTGTTGGGAGAGAGAACAAGTTCAGCCAGGCGGGGGAGAGTGGTGCTGGATGGCGATTGTTAGGACCTCTTTTCGAGAAAGAAGTGAACAGCTTTCAAGCCGTCTTGGTGTGGGATGGAGGTGTAAAGAGATTGCACATCCATGGTGTAAAGCATCTCATCTTCCGATTCAGCACGTTACAGCCTGCCAGTCTCAACATTGAATTCAACAACTTCAGATGATTATCCCCATCTCAACCTCTCTGTTTTCATTCTGTTCCTTAATTTTATTTTATTTATCTTTTTTTAATATTTTTTACACTGTTCTGTACCTCATATTTCTTGATTGTCTCTTTTTCTCTCGCTCCCCACTCTCTTATCACCTTTTTCCTCTCCTCTTCCCCCTTTGCTACCCTTCTCTCCTGTTTTCCATTTTGTCTCTGCCTCACCCATCCCCAACATATTTTGTCACACAGCACTGGCTTCAGCCTTGGTCATTCTCAGCTCCTAATCTCCCTATAATCTCTCTATGCACTGCCATTATTATCTCTTTATTGCTACCTTTGCTTCTAGAGCCATGATTCACCTTCTCTCAGCCGAGTATAAATACCTCCCTAAATCTCCCCCTTTTTAGCTCTGATAAAGGGTCAGTTAGACTCGAAACATCAGCTCTTTTCTCTCCTTACAGAGGCTGCCAGACCTGCTGAGATTTTTCAGCATTTTCTCTTTTGTTTTCAGTTTCCAGCATTTGCAGTAATTTGCTTTTATCCAGAGGGCATTGGCTTTTTTAGGGAAGGTCCACTAAACTGACTGTCAATTGAGAGTGTAGTGAGCCTTCTCCATGGACAGAAGTCCTGCCTGTCAAGATCTGCTAGTCAAACAGAGTCCGACACCTCTATTAGACAGCAGTGCCATTCAAGAGGCAACTGCTGCTGATAGTACACACGAGCAATGCCTTGCACTCAGGAGTAACCCAAGCACATGAGTGGTGTCAACAGCAAAAGTAAAGGTTTGGTTCTTAGGTTCTCCTTTTCCTGATCCTTTGATCAGGAGCAGACTCTCACAATAAGGGATTTCCTCCCCTCCCAGAGCCCCTCCGGCCACAGGGATCATTTAATACCAGTGGTGGAAGGGTGAGGGTAAAGACCTCAATTTGTGGTACTTTGGGAAGGCTGTCCAGGGATCACTCTGCTGCAGGCCTTGCTGCCACCAAATGCATCATGGGATATAGCACAAAGATCTGTTCCATTACAACTACCAGATACACCATTGTCCTTCAGGGAAATAAATCTGATGTCTTTACTCAGTCGGACCTATGTGTGAATCTACTCTCCCTGTCAAATGATGGATTAACTCATAACTGCCCCCTGAAATGCCTTAGTAACCCAGCCACGGACAAATCTAGATGTGTAATCTATGCTGGTTTTGCCAGTAACAGACATATCTTGCAATTGAAAAGGATTTTCAAAAGATTACTATTTATCTTGGAGTAATTTAGAAAACAGTTTCAGTATATCATACCTACATTCATGACATGAAAGGTTTAGATTGTTAATTTGGTCTGTCAATTGATTAGTTGAGGTGTGACTGATGTCAATGGACATTCAGTGATTATACTCTAACATTTCAATAGCTGACTGGTGGAAGCATTTTGCTTAATGTGGAACCCAGGTAGAAGTCCGTGCTGGGCCATTTGCTCCAACTCACTGCTATGGGGGACATCATGGTGCTTCACTCCACTGGTTGGACTGCAGCAAACAAGTTTCTCTGAGGCAGTTGACACTCTTCTTAGCTCTGTCTATGAGCAGAAGTGCATCTTCCTCAATGGGGGGGCGAATTCAACTGCACCGCTAAGATGAGAGACCGTGCGGCAAGAGCTGGACAACATTCAGACTTGAATGTTACTTGTTACTTAACAGCCCAAGTCACACAAGAGCAAGGCAATGACTATTCTCAGCAAATGAAATGATGTAACTATTACATCTTGACATTACCATCGCTGAATCCCCTATCTACATCCTGGGAGTTCCATTGATTAGAAACTGAACTGGAACAGCCATATAAATACAGTCACTACAAGAGCAGATCCAAGGCTGGGAGATCTTTGGTGAGTAACACCACTTGACTGTTCAAAACCAGGCCACTATTTACAAGGCACAAGTCTGGATTGTGATGGAATACTCCTCACCTGTCTGGATGAATGCAGCTCCAAAACCACTCAAGATTTCACTCTGTAGATTTTTCTCTAGGTTTTCTTGGGTCGTCTCTTCTTCAACCTTTGGCTGCATAGCTTTTAGAACATAGAACAGTACAGCACAGAACAGGCCCTTCAGCCCACGATGTTGTGCCGACCATTGATCCTCATGTACGCACCCTCAAATTTCTGTAACCATATGCATGTCCAGGAGTCTCTTAGATGTCCCCAGTGACCCTGCTTCCACAACTGCTGCTGGCAATGCATTCCATGCTCTCACAACTCTGTGTAAAGAACCCACCTCTGACATCCCCTCTATACTTTCCTCCAACCAGCTTAAAACTATGACCCCTCGTGTTAGTCATTTCTGCCCTGGGAAATAGTCTCTGGCTATCGACTCTATCTATGCCTCTCATTATCTTGTATACCTCAATTAGGTCCCCTCTTCTCCTCCTTTTCTCCAATGAAAAAAGTCCGAGCTCAGTCAACCTCTCCTCATAAGATAAGCCCTCCAGTCCAGGCTGCATCCTGGTAAACCTCCTCTGAACCCATTCCAAAGCATCCACACCTTTCCTATAATAGGGCAACCAGAACTGAACGCAGTATTCCAAGTGCGGTCTAACCAAAGTTTAAAGAGCTGCGACAAGATCTCACGACTCTTAAACTCAATACCCCTGTTAATGAAAGCCAAAACACCATATGCTTTCTTAGCAACCCTGTCCACTTGGGTGGCCATTTTAAGGGATCTATGTACCTGCACACCAAGATCCCTCTGTTCCTCCACACTGCCAAGAATCCTATCCTTAATCCTGTACTCAGCTTTCAAATTCGACCTTCCAAAATGCATCACCTCGCATTTATCCAGGTTGAACTCCATCTGCCACCTCTCAGCCCATCTCTGCATCCTGTCAATGTCCCGCTGCAGCCTACAACAGCCCTCTATACTGTCAATGACACCTCCAACCATTGTGTCATCTGCAAATTTGCTGACCCATCCTTCAATCCCCTCATCCAAGTCATTAATAAAAATTACAAACAATAGAGGCCCAAGGACAGAGCCCTGTGGAACACCACTCACCGCTGATTTCCAGGCAGAATATTTTCCTTCTACTACCACTCGCTGTCTTCTGCTGGCCAGCCAATTCTGTATCCAGACAGCTATGTTCCCCTGAATCCCATTCCTCCTGACCTTCTGAATGAGCCTACCATGGGGAACCTTATCAAATGCCTTGCTGAAGTCCATATACACCACATCCACAGCTTGACCCTCATCAACTTTTCTAGTCACATCCTCAAAGAACTCGATAAGGTTTGTGAGGCATGACCTGCCCCTCACAAAGCCATGTTGACTGCATTTAATCAAGCTATGCTCTTCCAGATGGTCATAAACCCTATCCCTCAGAATCCTTTCTAACACCTTGCAGACGACAGACGTGAGACTTACTGGTCTGTAATTGCCGGGGATTTCCCTATTTCCTTTCTTGAAGAGAGGAATTACATTTACCTCTCTCCAGTCCTCAGGTACGACTCAAGTGGAGAGCAAGGACGCAAAGATCTTCGCAAGTAGAGAAGCAATTGCATTTCTCGTTTCCCAAAGCAGCCAAGGACAAATCTGGTCCAGGCCTGGCAACTTGTCAGTCTTAATGTTTGACAAAATTTTCAGCACATCAGCTTCCTCTATCTCTATCCATTTCAGCATGCACACCTGCTCTTCATTCACTACAAAGTTCATTTCTTTCGTAAAGACAGAAAGAAAAAACTCATTTAGGGCTTCCCCTACCTCCTCAGACTCCACACACAACTTCCCTATGCTATCCCTGATCGGCCCTACTCTTTCTTTGACCATTCTCTTATTCCTCACATAAGTGTAAAATGCCTTTGTGTTCTCCCTAATCCGTTCTGCCAAGCCTTTCTCGTGCCCCCTCCTGGCTCTCCTCAGACCATTTTTTAGCTCCTTCCTCACCTGCCTGTAATCCAGTAGAGCTGAGCTTGACCCTAGCTTCCTCCACCTTATGTAAGCTACGTTTTTTCCTTTTGACAAGAAGCTCCACTGCTCTCATCATCCAAGGTTCCTTTATTTTACCCCTTCTTGCCTGTCTCAGAGGGACATATTTATTCATCACTTGCAACAACTGTTCCTTAAACAGTCTCCACATGTCTATAGGAAACCCTCCTGAACACACCTTACAAAAACAGCTCCATTCAAATCTTCTGCTCGAAGGAGGTTCCAATCAATATTGGGAAAGTTAAAGTCACCCATTACAACAACCCTACTACGTCCACACTTTTCCAAAATCTGCCGACCTATGCTTTCTTCCATCTCCCTGCTGCTATTAGGGGGCCTATAGTAAACCCCTAACGAGGTGACTTTTCCCTTGCTGTTCCTAATTTCCACCCATACTGACTCAGTAGGCAGATCTTCCTCGACAATGGAAGCTTCTGTAGCTGTGATACCCTCTCTGATTAGTAGTGCTACACCCCCTCCTCTTTTTTCCCCCCTCCCTATTCTTTTTAAATGCTCTAAACCCTGGAACATCCAGCAACCATTCCTGCCCCTGAGAAACCCATGTCTCTGTTATGGCCACAACATCATAGCACCAGGTACTGATCCATGCTCTAAGTTCATCACTTTTATTCCTGATACTCCTTGTGTTAAAGCAAACACACTTTATCTGATCCCTTGGTTCCTTGCCAGGAAAATCCTTCCCACTAGCTGGTCTACCTCTTGCTATTGCCTCATCTGCATCAACCCTCACTTCCGGCATACAGCTCAGGTTCCACCCCCCCTGCCATACTAGTTTAAACCCTCTCGAACTACTCGAACAAACCTTCCACCCAGGACATTGGTCCCCTTCCAGTTCAGATGCAACCTGTCCTTCTTGTACAGGTCCCACCTTCCCCAGAAGGCATCCCAATTATCTACATATCTGAAGCCCTCCCTCCTACACCAGCTGCGCAGCCACGTATTAAGCTGCGCCCACTCCCTGTTCCTCACCTCACTACCTCGTGGCACCGGTAGTAAACTAGAGAACATTACTCTGTTTGTCCTGCTTTGCAGCTTCCATCCCAACTCCCTGAAATCACTTTTTATATCTTCGATCCTTCTCCTGGCTATATCATTGGTGCCAATATGTATCACGATTTCTGGCTGTTCGCCCTCCCGTTTTAGAACCTTATACACCCAGTCGGAGATGTCCCGGACCTTGGCACCAGGGAGGCAACATACCTTCCGGGAGTCCTGATCCTGACCACAAAATCTCCTGTCGATTCCCCTATCGAGTTCCCTACCACGAGTACTTTTCTATTCTGCCCCCTTCCCTTCTTTGCCACACAGTGTCAGGCTCAGTGCCAGAGAACTGACTGCTATGGCTTTCCTCTGGTAGGTCATCCCCCACCCCCAGCAGTATCCAAAACGGTGTACTTATTGCTGAGGGGAATGTCCACAGGGGATCTCTGCACTGTCTAACTGTCCCCTTTCCTCCCCCTATCTGTAACCCATTTATCCTTGTCCTGAGCCTTAGGAGTGACCAACACTCCTCTCAATTACCCCCTCAGCCTCCCGAATGATCCGTAGTTCATCCAGCTCTAGCTCCAATTCCCTAACATGGTTTTCAAGGAGCTGGAGATGTGTGCACTTCCCACAACATAGCCAGCGGAGACGTGTGCCATGTCTTCCACCTGTCACATTCTGCAGGAGCAAGCAACTGCCCTAGCATCCATACCCGACTTATCTGAACACCCACTCAGTACTAAAGTAAAAAGCTTCGTCCAGGTTGCTATAAGATCAATAACAAGTTTATATTCAATAGAGGAAGTTTAGAATGAACCTTACCTTATTAACTAGATTAGAGGAGGAGGGCAGGTGGGAGACACTACAGTTGTAGACTCTCGGGTTTAGCCGCCTCGCTGATATATATGGTCACTGCTTTCCCTCCCAGCTGCCCATCTGGTCTTTGTCACTTCCCCCGCTGCTCCTGCTCCTTCTGTGAAAGGGAAAACACCACTGTCCGCTACCAGTAAGTAATTTTTTAAAAAACTGCCTTACTTTAGCTGCAATCTTCCGGGTTCGTCTTACCTCCGCTGCTGCTTGCACTCAAAAATGACAGGTACCTTTCATAGAGCTATTTGGCTAGCAGTCTATACTTATTGGCTTTCTTGGCAGTTCTCCCCCTAACATTTCAAAATGTCCCGTTTTATATCCCAAAACATCAGATCGTTTCATTAGTTTGATGTCATCAAAACACTAAATTCAAATTTGATTGAAATTTGGTATCTTGGGGCATAATTGGCCAAATTCAAATCTGTTGTGTACCACGGCAACTCAGCTGCACTATTGGTTTCACAGTCAATTGTTAAATTCTTTCAGCACAGTCTGTGCCTCTCTATGTCTGTGCCAGCTTCCTATCTCTCTTAAAGGTACAGTACCCACCTACCCCTTCATAACACCTCCCCACTTAATAAAAAGATGAACCATTGTAATGAAAAGATGGCTTCTTTTTTTCCCTATTCATATATATATGACTTTAATCTAAGGTCATATTAACTACTTCCCACACATATATAACATTGAATAGGTACCAGTCTTATCCATACTTATCAGTTAATCCACAATAACGCATCTGCGATTACATTTTTGTGACCCGTAACATGTACGATTTGTAAATTAAAAGTCTGTAACATAAGACTCCAATGAAATAGACTCATATTCTTGTCTTTAAAGCATTCCAAGAATATAAGAGGATTGTGATCAGTGTACATAACTGTCTCCAACATATTGTTCGTGACGTACATATTAAAATGCTGTAATGCTGCAATACCAAACTCAATAGTTGTTTTTCTATTGTGAGGTATTTCCTCTGGTGGATGTTAAGTTTCTTTGCAAAGTACTGGCAGTTCAATCCTAGCATCACCTTCCTGTAGCAGTACAGCTCCAACTCCTATGTCACTAGCGTCAATGGTAACTTTGAAAGGTTTTGAAATGTTTGCTGTCGCTAAAACTGATGCGGTGGTTAATACAGCTTTTAAATGGCTGAATGCCTCCTGGCATTGTTCTGTCCATGGAAACTTTGTGTTCTTCTTCAACTAATCGGTTAATGGTGCCATTACTCTGCTGACGTTTGGAATAAACTTCTGTTAGAATCCACTTTGCCCCAAAAATTAGATTAGATTAAATTCCCTACGGTGTGGAAACAGGCCCTTTAGCCCCACAAGTCCACACCGACCCTCCGAAGAGTAACTCACCCTCCGACTAATGCAACTAACATTACGGGCAATTTAGCAAGGCCAATTCACCTGACCTGAACATCTTTAGATTGTGGGAGGAAACCAGAGCACCCAGAGGAAACCCACGCAGACACAGGGAGAATGTGCAAACTCCACATAGACAGTCGCCCAAGACTGGAATTGAACCTGGGTCCCAGGCGCTGTGAGGCAGCAGTGCTAACCACTGAGCCACTGTGCAGCCTGTTTCTTCGAGGTTGGTCATGGAAATTCCTCAATGGCCTTTGTCTTTGCGTTCCGCAAGGTCAACCTTCCCTGACTGATGTTATGTCCCAAGAACATCACCTCTGCTTTCACAAATTCAGTTTTGTTTCAGTTTATTAACAGTTTTGCTTCTTGTTGTCATCCAAATAGCTCTGTCACTGTACCATGTGACCTTTCCAGGACTTACTAAAAGTCACTACTCTGCACAGTCTGTTAACCCAGCCACAACTCTGTTCATGAGTCTTTGGAATGTGACGGATGTGATCTTCATTCCAAAGGGCATTACGTTTAATGGAAGTAGCCCATTTCGGATTACAAATGCAGAAATTTATTTTACCATATCTGATAAAGGTACCTGCCAATAACCACACATTATGTCCAACTTGGTGAAGTAACTGGCTCGTCCAACTTTCTTGATACAGTCCTCCGATCTTGGTATTGGATATGAGTCTAATTTTGTAATGGCATTGACCTTCCGATAATCTACAGAAAAATCGTTTGAGAACTAAGACGATTGGCAAGCTCCACTGGCTCTGGCCTGGTTCAGTGATATTCTCGTTGACCATGGCCTCCACTTCAATCTGGACCTGTCTGACTTTGAAAGGATTAAGCCAACAGGGTTTTTTTAAATGGAACAGCATTCCCCATGTTTACTTCACGCACAATAGCATTAATCCTCCCCATCTGATTTCCTACACATGATGTCATACTGCAGTAACAAACCTTTCAAGTTTATTCTTTACTCCTGAGACAGATAGCTTACTAACCTATCCCATTCCTGAAGGACATCTTCATTTTTTAACATATTTTGAGGCACATCAAAATTCACATCATCTGGATTTGATTCCGCACTCTGCGAGGCAGTCAGTAATACCTGTTTCTCCAGTTTTTTCTCTCTTCTAGTTCTCTGGAGGGAACCTACACACTTATTTATAAGCCGTGTAAAAGGTTCTTCGAATGTGGGAATTGGCACCAAAGGTGCTGGTTTTATTACCCCCTGTGGCTTACCTACCATTTGGCGTGTATGATACATACGGCAAAAGTTAACCACATCTTTGTGCACTCCAGGCCAATAAAAATGTTTCTGTACCATAGCCTGAGTTCTTCATACCCCTAGGTGACCTCCAACAGGTAGTCCTTGTGCTACCCGTAACACTGCTGTGTTAATGCTACCGGCAACACAATCTGGTGCACTTCGGCCCATTTCTCATCTGCACTAACCTGCCGTGGTCTCCATTTCCATCTTAAGATCCTATCTTTCAAATAACAACCCTCAGGAATATTCTCTGCCTCATTTTCGGAGTACACATCCACATTTATATATCTCTCTATCTCTTTTTTTTGTAGATATTTTTATTGAAATTTAACATTTTTGCAAATTTACAAAAATAAACAAAACTCTCAAATACAAACATTGATGTACAATTAAATCATATATACAATAGTCATAATTTAACAAAGAAAAGAGAAAGAAAGAAAACAAAAAAAGAAAAAAAAGGAAACGAAAAAAGAAAGAAAAAAGAACTCAATTTTCTACTAATCTAACCTATAACTAACCAGAGTGTATACCTAAGTCTCTTACATGCTCGGAATGTATAAACATCAAATATAATAAACCCGTATTCGCGCAGGATTCCTCTCCCAAGGGGCCCCGGAGCAGCCTGGTCTGAAATCTTCACTAAATAAAAGCCCTTGTTAGGATAGCCGAAATATCTGCATTTATATAATTCAAAAAGGGCTGCCATATTTTATAAAATAATTCAGTCTTTCGGTGCACCATATTTGTGAGGAAGTCAAGGGGGATATATTCCATAATTAATCTGTGCCAATTTGAAAGTCCAGGGGGGCCCTCAGCCACCCAGTTCACCAAAATATTTTTCCTTGCACAGAAAGAGAGAATAGAAAATAGTCTCTTCCCATGCATATCCAGAGATGAGAGGTTCGAAAAGCCCAAAAGGAGAGATACAGGGTCCACCCTAATTTCCATTCCTAAAATTTCTGTCAGGGTATTTGCCACTTTAGTCCAGTATCTGCGGATTTTCTGACAAGTCCACAGACAATGTGCAAGAGTACCCACCTCTATTTTGCATTTGGGACACATTGGAGATGCTCCTGCCTTAAATTTTGCCAGTCGAGCCGGAGCTATATGGGCCCTATGAAGTATCTTTAGTTGGATAGCCTGAGTTCTGTTACAGATAGCAATTCTTCCAGCATTTTCCCAAATGTCATTCCACATATCCTCAGAGATTTCTAGCCCCAAGTCCTGCTCCCATGTTTTAAGCAGGTCATCCATGTCTCCTGAGACTCCATCATGTAGCAAATGGTATATAGTACTAACGGAGGATGCCCCCGCTGGTCGTAAGACATTACGTTCTCTGTCTGATTTATAAAGACTATCTATTAATGTAGTCTTCCTCTGTATATAATCTCGAACTTGGAAGTATCGAAAGAGATCCCCATTAGGTATTCCGAATTTCAGACGCAGCTGCTCAAAGGACATCAGGATCCCATCTTTAAATAGGTCCCCTAAGCATGAGATGCCCCTGGATCTCCAGAGTTTAAAGGTGCCATCTGTAATCCCCGGTTGGAATCCCCATGCGCCTACTATTGGTGCATGGGGGGATGTTTTATGTGAGTTACCCTCATTTTGCCGCATTATATTCCAGGCCTTAATTGTGTTTAATATTATGGGATTTTTACAGTGGTCTGTAATGATTTTCCTCTTATCTGAAAATAAAAAGTTAATAAGTGGGTATTTTACTTGGGAGGCTTCGATATCCAGCCAAATTGATTGTGGATCAGATGAAACCCAATCAGCTATGTAACTTAGTAGGGAGCTTAACTGATATTTCCTAAAGTCTGGGAAGTCCAGTCCTCCCCTTGCCTGTGGAAGCTGTAGCTTCTTCAGCTTAATAAGGGGCCGTCTATGGTTCCAAATAAAGGAGCCCAACCAGCCATATAATTTACGTAGGGCTAGCCTTGGCAGCATCAGCGGGAGCATTCTCATAGGATATAAGAGACGGGGCAGAACATTCATTTTAATTAATGCTATTCTCCCTAGCCAGGAAATCGGAAGGTCTCTCCATCGCTGGAGGTCCTGCCTTATCCTTTCCATTAATTGTACAAAATTAGCCCTATACAGCTGATCAAATACTGGCGTGATAAAAATACCTAAATATAAGAAGCCCTCCAGGGACCAACGGAAGGGAAAAGGGGATCCGTCCATTAAGTGGGGTATCATAGCCAGACCACCCATTGGCATGGCTTCCGATTTTGAAAAATTAATTTTATAGCCTGAGAATGCACTAAATGTATTAATAACTTGAATTAGACGAGGCACTGACATTAAAGGATTACTGAGGAATAAGAGAACGTCATCTGCATAGAGGGTAATTTTGTGTTTACCTGTACCAATCCTCGGGGTCGTTATATTAGGATCAGTCCGGATGGCTTCTGCTAATGGTTCGACTATCAGAGTAAACAACAATGGTGAGAGAGGACATCCTTGACGGCAGCCCCTACCCACACTGAAGCCATCCGATCTTAACCCATTAGTAATAACAGCTGCTTTGGGGTCATTATACAATGTTGAAACCCATTTGGTAAACACCTGTCCAACGCCAAACCTTTCCAATGTGTAAAATAAATATGACCATTCAACTCTATCAAATGCCTTTTCCGCATCCAATGAAATTACTACTCCTGGTATCTTTCCCTGATGACAGGCTTGGATCATATTCAAGACCCTTCTGATATTATTGGATGATCTGCGGCCCTTAATAAATCCCGTCTGGTCCTCCTTTATAATATATGGCAGTACCCTTTCTAGTCTTAGTGCTAACATTTTTGAGAGAATTTTAAAGTCTACATTTAGTAAGGATGTTGGTCTGTAAGATGCACAATCTTCTGGGTCTTTTCCTTTTTTGAGGATAAGAGAAATATTTGCTTCTTTCAGCGTGGGCGGGAGACAGACCTGACTATGCACAAAATTATACATATCCATAAGTGGGTCAACCAATATTCCTGTAAATTCTTTATAGAATTCAGCTTGAAAACCATCCGGGCCCGGTGCTTTTCCGCTCTGAAGTTGCCTAATTGCCTCAAGTATTTCTTGGACTGTTAAAGGGGTATTTAGGGCCGACACCTGTTCCGGAGTCAGGCCCGGGAAGGTCAAATTTTTAAAAAATGACTGCATCCTCCTAATCCTATCTTCACAATCCTGCGAGCTATATAGTTCAGAATAAAATTCTTTAAAGGTCGCATTGATCTTTTTATGATCATGAGTCAGGGTACCTGTACTTTCCTTGATGGTCGGAATAGTTTGAGGGGCTTTCTTTTTCTTTGCAAGAAATGCTAAGTATCTACCCGGTTTGTCGCCATATTCATATAATCTTTGTTTCGCAAATAATATTTCCCTTTTAGCCGTTTGAGTAAGCGCGGTGTTTAAAGCTGTCCTAAGAGCTGTAATCCTCTGCAATTTTGTGATAGAAGGTCTATCAGCGTATGCTGTTTCGGCTGCTTTTAGGCGAGCTTCGAGCAGACGCTGTTGCTCTCCCTTCATTTTCCTCTGGGTCGCTGAATAGGAGATGATCAAACCTCGTGCATAAGCTTTGATGGTCTCCCACATCATTGACGGATTGCTAGCCGTACCAGTATTAATTTCTAAAAAAGTTTTAAGTTCTTGGGAGAAGTACTTTAAAAATTTGCTATCTTTTATCAGGAAGGGGTCCATACGCCAATGCCGAGCAGATGTCCCATTGTTCTTTACCTTAGTTTCCATGTATACAGCGGCATGGTCAGAGATTGCTATAGTACCTATTTTACAGGTTGCTATAGAGTTTAGAAAAATCAATGGGGCAAAAAACATATCAATTCTTGTGTGACATTTATGTGGATTAGAGTAGAAAGAAAAATCTCTACCCTGTGGATGGAGACATCTCCATACATCTACCAATCCTAATTCTTTATTCAGGTCCGCCAGTTGTCTAGATCTGGGAGATACTCCAGCGGCACTCTTGGGAATCCTGTCTATTTCCGGATCCATAATACAATTAAAGTCTCCCCCTATAATTGTATGACGGGCACCAAAGGCCATCAGTTTTGAAAAAGCTTCCGTTATGAATTTAAAGGGGTGTGCCGGGGGCAGTATACATTTAAGATCCCATATTCCTCTCCATTTATGAGGGCTTTAATCAAAATATATCGTCCAGATTCGTCTTTTATCTGATTTAGAATTTTCAAAGGGAAGTTCTTCCGGACAAGGATAACGACTCCCATGCTTTTTGAATTAAAAGAGGAAAAAAAGGCCTGATCAAATCCGCCCTGTCGTAATTTTAAGTGTTCTTTATCTGACAGGTGTGTCTCCTGTAGGAGAGCTATATCAACTCTCTCCTTAAGATTTGATAATATTTTCTTCCTTTTAACTGGCGAATTACTCCCCCTGACATTCCAGGTGCACCACTTAACCGACTGTTCAGCCATAATCATCTGGACAGATCCGAGACCCCTCGGGAGGGGAAACCCTATCTAGAACATCCCGAGCATGGAGCATACAAGATTTACAAAAGTAAAGATTCTCTGATACACTCAAAACAATATAACAAAAAACTCTTTCTAAGTATAAAAAATATAAAACATTCCGAATTGGAGATTTTCTCCCTTGTTCCCAGGGAGCGTCACTTCCTCTCCCACAGTCCATCTTACCCTCTTCCAACCAGTGCCCCACCCTTGACCCAGGTGTTCCTCAATAAAATGAGGAGAATTCAAATATAATATAAAGCTAGAGTTAACAGTGAACACCCCACCCCCACCCACACCCACATCTAAATATATTTGGGAATATTAATACCATATATAACTATAAGATTACAATCTCAACATGTAATACTTAAATATAATACCACAAAATAACAGGGGAAAGAAAAACAACCCCGCTCCTAAAAACAGAAGTAAAATAGAATAAGGTAACCACCTCTCCCCATCAACATTAACCAAACGCCCCAACATATATATATATATATATATACATACACACATAGGGGGAAAGATAAGAAAAGATGAAGGGATGTAAACCAAAATAATGGGAAAGGCAGACCAGCGTCCACAATCTCTTACAGCTTATTTAAGAGAGTCCAAGAATTCCTTAGCCTTCTCCGGTGATCCGAAGTTATATATGGATCCTTCGTGGCTAAGGCGTAGCGTCGCTGGATATCGTAAGGAGTACTGGATATTTAAGTTCCTTAAACGCTTCTTCGCCTCATCGAATGCCTTCCTCTTTCGGACCAAAGCTGGGGAGAAGTCCTGGAACAGCATGATCCTGGATCCTTTGTGGGTCATAGCTTGGGGATCTTTTCCCAGATTTCTTGAGGCTTCCAGGAGCATCTGCCTCTCCCTATAGCTCTGCAGCTGGAACAGGATCGGGCGTGGGCGCTGGGTTGAACCGGGCCCACGTACTGTGACCCGGTAGGCCCATTCCACCCTTACCCGGCCTGATCCATTATGCAGATTTAAAAGTTGTGGCAGCCAATGCTCTAAGAATGCTGTCAGCTGGCCTCCCTCTTCCTGCTCGGGAAGGCCCACCAACCGAATATTTTTTCTACGACATCGATTTTCGAGGTCATCAATGTGGTTTTCTAGGTTCTGGACTCGATTCTCGAGAAAACGGATGTGGTCGGCTGTTGATTTTATCGCAGTCTCTGAGGCTGCGGCCTTCGACTCCACCTCTCTGACTCGGCACTCCAATTCCTGAATGTCTCTGCCCTGCTTCTGCAGCTCGGCTGATAGTGCTTCTCTGCTCTGCCGAGACTCATCGATAAAAGCATCAATCTTCGCCTCCCACCTGGCAAACATCTCCTCAAAGCTCATCTTCATTGGTAAATCTCCTGAAGTAGCTGAAGACACCTTTGTTGCAGCTGAAGAGGGAGAGGGTGGGGGAGGGGTCCCTGCTTTCTTAGAGCCGCCTGTTCCCTTCCCTTTACTCATTTTCCAGCTAGTATTAGACTATTTAAATGTACTAATAGGTAACTATTTAAGGTTAACAACTATTATAAATGGTTTAGTGAGTGTGGTGGGGGTGGATAGCCCACTTTTCCCAAGTTTTGGGTAGAGCACTGTGGACTCAGTCCTGCTGGGTCGCCGCCATCTTGGATCCCCCTCTCTATCTCTTTATATATCATGTTTTCTGTTGCAAGTCCCTTAGCCTTTCAGGACTAAATACGCCGTTCTGTCTGACTCCCTGCCTGTTCAGGTTTTTTCTGCACCATAACATCAAACAGGGTGTCTGCTAACTGAACCTCAACTCCCTCATCTTTCTGTTTAGTGTTTGCATTGTGCTGTGACTTATGACAGTGCGATCTTGTTACTACACAGTCCGGGAAAATACCAGGATATTTTTCTTTAAGCTCCTCAGTTTCTTGGTTTTCCTTGAGCTTCTCCACAACAAGGGATGTCACTCCCACCTTGGACCCTGCTAAATCATTCCCAAGAAAAAACTGAATTCCTGGAACTGACAATCATTCCCACTGTTACTTTCCCAGTCTTGAGTTGGCACTCCAACCTGATCTTATTTAGGGAAATGCTAAATTTCTGTCCATCCATCCCACAAATTACCACACTTTTGGCTAACAGATCATAAAGAGTGCATATTCACTCATCTGTTTCTATTAGAAATGGGTTAGATCCTGTATCTCAAAATTATAACTTCTTACCTTTCTCTCCCTGTTCTTTCTGAGTCAACTTTTCCCACAAAGGCAAATTCTTTATAGAGGTCAGGCACTAACTTCATACCCAGCCCCTGCCCAGGCTGTGCACTCTCCTGCAGCTCCTTGGCTCTTGGGGTCTCCTTTACTATTTGACTAATGCCACTGGCTTGGCTTCTTTTACCACATCTTTTCCCACAGTGCCTTTCTTTAATGACCAGCACTCTGACTTGATGTGTCCCACTTTACCACAGTGGAAACACCTGAGGCTTTTCACCTCCTTTCCACCCTCTCGGACTTCTTTTTTAACCTGTGGCAAACACTTCCCAGTACTCTCTACTCTTTGTTTCATCGTGTAGGATCTCCCTTTCTCCCAACTTCTTTCCCTCACAGGACAAAATTCTGGAAAGGATGCTTGTCTTATGGACCAACATGTATTCATCTGCTAATTCTGCTGTCCTTCTCACTTTCCGAACTTTCTGTTCCTCCACATGAATTCTTATCATCTCTGGAAGTGAGTTTTTAAACTCCTTCAGCAGAATAATCTCTCTTCGAGCCTCATAGGTCTTATCTATCTTTAAGGCTCATATGATTATGTTTGATTCTTTTTGAAACTCAATTAAGTCTGACCTGGTTCCTTCTTTGTGTTTCTGAACCGTTGTCTATATGCTTCTGGTACCAATTCATAAGCATTTAAAATAGCCTGTTTAACCTCTTCATAATCACTTGACCTCTCATCTGACAGCGCAGCAAATACCTCACTCGCTCTGCCTACCGGTTTAGTCTGAACTAGCATTACCTATAAATCCACGGACCACTCCATCTGCCTAGCCAATTTTTCAAATGAAATAAAGAAGCCTTCAACATCTTTCTCAACAAAATGTGGCAATGTTTCGACATATTTGTATATATCACTACATTCTCTTTTAATCTCTATCCTGTTAACTTGACTTTGCTGACTAAGTCACAACTTCTCCAGTTCAAATTATCTCTTTTTTTGCTCAGCTAAGAATCTTCTCTCTCTCTCTCTCTCTTTGTTTAGCTGAGTACCTTCTCTCTCTTTTTCCTCTCATTTTTGTTCATCTCCTCAGTCCATTTTCCTCAATTGTAATTTAAGCCCTTTTACCCCTATTCACTTGTCAGTTTCTCTGACACACCTACGTGTTTGAGTCATTCCTTTACCATTTCACATTTACCTTTGTCTTTGGTTACACTCAAATCTAACTTCTTTGCTAATTCAAAGAGTATGGTCTTTTATTTTCTTCCTAAACTATTTTTGGCAAAGTTGGGAATCATCTTCAAACCTCAGAACCTCTTTAGCAATTTTAAGACCCATTTCTCTCACTTTAAATTTAACCAACCACACATAACCGAAATTAAACAAATGGTCTCACCTTTGTTTCATTTAAATATCTAGGACACTAATCTGCAAGTGTTTAAATCTACTTGGCTTTCTTTTTTCGTACCCTAAATCTAAGCAAATTTGTCCTACTCTCAGACTGTTTCTGTCTGAACCTGTTCAAATCACGGACAAAAGTCCCCAAACTGTTATGACAGAGTGTAAACCTCTCTGCTAATGTGAACCTGACACACAGAGAAACTCACCTCGTGCTGTAATCTGTTACATTTCAAGAGGAAAAGAACTATCCCAGAGGTCACTATTTAAAGTAAAAGTTAACAACTTTATTCTTTAAGTCGAAGAGAGAACACTAAAACAACTATTTAAACACATTTCTCTTAAACCTATCTTTTACCTCTCACTCTACAATATTGGTCCAATAAAAAAAAAACCCTGATTAAGATTTACAAAAAAAAGTTTCAAAACCAGCCAGATTTCTTGATTCTCCTTTGTAGATTTCACTATGTAGCTTTTTCTTGGGGTTTTCCCAGGTTGTCTCTTCTTTGTCTTTGCTGCACAAGTTTTCTTAAGAAGAGGTACCTTTCAGAAAGCTATTTGGCTAGCAGTCTATACTTGTTGGTTTTCTTGGCAGTTCTCCCACTAACTGTTCAAAACGTTTGACTTTATACCCCAAAACATCGGATCATTTCATTATTTGATGTCATCCAAACATTAAATTCAAATTTGATAGGATTTTGGTATCTTGGGGCATAATTTAAGCTGATTGGCCAAATTTGAATCCAACCAAGACTCTCAAACTTAAAGTGTTATGAAGGTGTAGGTGTAGGTGTGTACTGTACCTTTAAGAGAGACTGGAAACTGGCACGGACTTAGAGAGGCATAGAGTGTGCTGAAAGAATTAAAATGTAACATTTGACTGTGAAACCAATAGTGCAGCTGAGTTGCCATGGTACATAGCAAATTCAAATGTGGCCAATCAGTTTAAATTATGCCCCAGGATACCAAAATCCAATCAAATTCAAATATGGCCAATTAGTTTAAATTATGCCCCAAGATACCAAAATCCAATCAAATTTGAATGTGGCCAATCAGTTTAAATTATGCCCCAAGATACCAAAATCCAATCAAATTTGAATTTGTTGTGTACCATGGCAACTTAGCTGCACTATTGGTTTCACAGTCAAATGTTACATTTTAATTCTTTCAGCACACTCTGTGCCTCTCTAAGTCCATGCCAGCTTCCAGTCTCTCTGAAAGGTACAGTACACACCTACACCTACACCTTCATAACACTTTATGTTTGAGAGTCTTGGTTGGATTCATGTTCTTGGAAGAGACAGTTGGAGGTTCAGTTCAGATGCAAGCTTTGAGCAAGTAACCTAGGATACTCACCGGTGTGGTACTCCTAATAAGATGTTCAGTCAGGATCCCATTTCTATCATGCTTATTTCCAATATGTAAATGACACATTTGCGCTATGTTAATCTGATATTCTTCACATCTTAATACACTCCATTCTGTACTCAATTTACTATTGAAATAGAGCAGTCAAATTAGCTCCCTTTTTTCAATGTAATAGTTGAGAATTCTGAGAGTGGTTGAGAATTATTAACCACTCTCTACCAAAAGCCTTCTTTCACTGATCAGTATGCATGTTGGAATTCCGATAGTCATGGAAAAACATATTGGCAACCTCATAAATCGGGCCCTAGCTGTCTGCTCTCTGTGGGAACTTGAACTGAGATAGAGCATTTCCAAACTACCCTGTGTGATAATGAATGCCCTGACCAAATCATCACTCAGCATGTATCTAGAAAACTCAAGAAAGGGCCTACATCCCTAATTTTGGCCCTGAGCAGTGCCCATTCTATCTTGGATTACCCTAGAAGGGGAAGGTGTGTCAAAAATGTGAACGACAGCTGAAGCTTCTTGCTACTATGCAATAAATCCACAAGTGGTTTTCTCTGTGAATGGAATATTGCCATCAAGTCCAAAAAAACTATTTGCTTACTACACAAGCGAATAATGTGATAAATGAGTTTCGGTGCCAGTGTGATGCCAGGTATGTTAAGGTAAAGACGCCATAGACCCAGAGGACCATAGGACAGAGGAAAAGATCAAGTTTAGCCTGACTGTCATGATTCAAACAAGGGGCAAGTATGAGAAGTTGAGACCTTCATAGTGACCTCATAGTGAGACTGCCAGGCAAATAGGCAGTACGTCATAATGACTGACAGACCATAACAAACATTTGGTCCCATTGACCAATCAAAGCAGAAAGCATGCCATTCATGGTCAACCAGTCTGTGCTTGCAAACTTCAGAAAAGTATATCCATCATTAGATATGGCTATACCATTGGAAATCACTTATTAAATACTCCAGAACATACCATTGGAATCCAATTTAAGATCTTTAGTTGGGTTTGCAATGTGCTGCATTTGCACGTTCCAGAAACATTGTGTATAAATCCACAGGACCCTGTTTTGTGTAGGCAAGATTAATTTCTACGTACATTATATCTTCTTTCAGAGAAAAAGGGATTGTGGAGACAGCCAAACTCTCTTGTTTCCTTTATGTTGCTTGGCCACCCAGCTACACAGATGCTCCATGCCTGCCGCTGCCATACTGACACACCGACCTCTGGCTCCAGCTGCCACTACTATACAGAGACCTCAGAAGTCTGCAGTGGGGAAAACAATTATAGGGAATGTTGGCTGTGAGGAAAGAGTAAGGGGAGTGGGACTAATTTGATAGATATTTCAAATGCCTTGGGTAATATAATTTCCTTCTGTACTGTCCTCAGCAAACCTATTGTTATATATTGGGTCTGGGGCGTGAATTGGAATTATATAATAAAAGTCCCACTTTTGGTTACCCATGAAGCATTGAGATATCTATAATGGCTGCAGCCTAAATGTCTTAATCCTGTTGCTATGTGACAGGAATCTCGCAGCATCCTGTGATGCTGTTTGTTTCCCCCTTTCTTTTTTCACCCCCACACTCCTGCCTAACTGCAGTAGTGCTTATTTTTTCCCCAGCCCCCATGGTGTGTGTGTGTTGGTGTGAGACGCAGTGAGAGACATAAAGTGCACAAATCTTTATTCAATTTCCACCACCAGGAAGATAGGAAAACACCCGGGTGGCCCGTGACAAGCAGTGCCCTTCACATCAAAGGGCAATGCTGTGTGATCGAACAGTGAAGGGGAGGGCAGGGACTAAATCAAAATAGAGTTGGAGGGGGGAAACCATTCTGTTTCTAACTGTCAGCCAGGCTCAGTGATTGGACCAGATTAACAACCCCAGTCAGAGAACTCATAGTCTGTGAGGGCCACCTGGCTGTCCTTGTTACAGTCACTACAGTTAAGATCCAATAGGGAGGGCATACAGAATGGTGGTCTTTATTTCAAATGAAATGGAGTATAAAACCAGGATGTCTTTCTAAAACTGGTTCGACCACAACTGGAATACTATGAGCAGCTTTGATGTCCTTGTCTGAGGAATGATACACTTGATAATTTTTAATGATCGCTTTACCTTAATTAGTTTGTCCAGTTTTGGATGACTTGGATACTCTTAGCATGCAACTCTGATACCTATCATGTTATTCCAGCCATTAGGTTTGTTTCATGCACCACCTTATTTTTAATTATTTTGGAATTGTCCCTCTGCCTCAATTAATCAGACTACTGGCCATTCCTTCACTAGCTGTTCAACTGTTAACACTTTACTCACACCATCTGACACTTTTGATCACCTACAGAGACTTATTATTCAGCCTATCGACACTCCCCTCACACCATTTGTACAATCTTTTGATCTCTCTGCCTACACTTCATGTGCCTATGTGCTTCCCTTCACTTAACCTGATGAAGCAGCAGTGCTCTGAAAGCTTTCAAATAAAACTGTTGGACGATCACCTGGTGTCAGGTGACTTCTGACCTTGTCCACCCCAGTCCAACACTGGCACCTCGATGCCATGAAAGATATACTAGCATGGAAGCAAATGTAGATTTCACTAGTTTCCTCATTTTCCCCTATCCCCATCTTATTCCAGTTCAACCTTCCAACTCAGCACCATCTTCATAACCTGTCCATCTTCCTTCCCATCTGTCTGCTCCACCTTTCCCTTTGACCTTTCACCTTTACTCCCATCTCCCATCTACCTATCACACTCTCAGCTACCTTACCCCCAGCACCACCCCCCTCCCATTTATTTCATCAACCCCTCGGCTCACAGCCTCATTCCTGATGAAGGGCTTTTGCCCGAAACGTCGATTCTCCTGCTCCTCGGATGCTGCCTGACCTGCTGTGCTTTTCCAGCACCGCTCTAATGTAGACTCTGATCTCCATCATCTGCAGTCCTCACGTTCGCCTTGAATTGGAGGCAGTCCAGGGAAGGTTACTAGGTTAATACAGATATGAATAGATTTCCTTCCGAAGAGAGGTTGAGTATGTTGGGCCTGTATTCATTGGAAATTAGAAGAATCAGAAGAGATTTCGTTGAAACATATAAGAAATTTAGGGGCTTGACGAGGTAGATGCAGAGAAGCTGTTTCTTCTTGTGGGAGAATAAAGGCACGGACTGAATCGTCTCAGATTAAGGGATTGCAGATTTAAGACAGAGCTGGTAAGGAATTCCCTCTCTCAGAAGATTAACAATCTGTGGAACTCTTTACCATGGAGGGCTGTCAAGGCTGGGTCATTAAATATATTCAAGGCTGAGACAGGTTTTTAAATAGTGAGGGAATCAAGGGTAATGGAGATAAGGCAGGAAAGTGTTGATGATTATCAGGTCAGCCATGATCTTATTGAATGGTAGAGCATTCTTGGTGCACTGAATGGTCTATTTCTGCTCCTGTGTCTTATAGTCTTATCATGCTTATCCGTCTCACACAGGCCTTCATATCCTGGATCCACAACTCTACCTACAGACTACAAAACGACAATCACTGATCCCAAGTTGCAGAGATTGGGCTGAAATGATTAATTACGATAGGTTGTGCGTAAATCGTGCTGAAAGCCACATGGTCTCTTTCTGCATTTAATGGAAGGGTCTATGGCTACATGAAGGACAAGCAAAGACAAGGACATAATAGCTAAAACCTACATTTCTGTGGTGGTTTTCAAGCCTCAGGACAATGTCATAATGTAGGAATGTAACAGCCAATTTGTGAATGGTAAGATCCCACAAATGAGAGTAAAGTGAATGATCATCTGATTTAAATGACTTTTCTTTGTCATTCACTGACAGATCGAGCCAGGATCATTCCAGAATGTGAAGAAACTACTGGCTTCTTTCCTCAGCTCCCTCACTCCAGATTGTCTTTTTGAACATTTCTCCCTTGCCCTCTTCACCAATAGCAATCTCGTGAATTTATCAATAACTTGGAGTAAAATGCTGATGACGTTATATATTTAATAGAAACCCATCTGGTTCAAAATGGCCTTTGGGGAACAAAATCTACTTTATCCTTACATGAGCCGGCCTACCTGTGACACCAGGCTACAGAAATGACAGACCCTCTGAAATAGCCAAACAAAGCACTCAGATGTGTCAAAACTGCGACAGGAAACCTGAAAAAAAACACAGACAGAACCCCGTTAATTGACCTGTGCACAAGGAATGACAAGACACACCCTTTTTTGGTGCAAAACTTGGGTAATCTGAGTCACAGGCTCGTCAAGCCTGACAAGTCATACTCATGGAATCGTTCCTTACAACGTCCCATCCCCACTATCACCATCCCTGGGTATGTCCTGTCCTAATGGCAAGGCAGATCCACTAAACTTGCAACACCGTGGAATGGATTCAAGAGGAATTTACCCTGGGAGTCCCCAATATTGACTCTGGACCCCATGAAGTCTCATGGTATCGGTTATATGTAAGCAATGAAATCTGCTGTTTACTCCCCTTGGCTGACCGGTCTTTATACTTCCTGTCATTTGGAAAAAAGCACAGAGGCTGCCAAGGGCCATAGAATCTACTCTGGATGAGCCATCTCAATGTCCACCACCATGAGGAGCTTGGCCGCACCACTCCTGACTGAGGCGATCAAATCCAGCTGGACTGGATTTGCAGCAGATGGTGATGGAACCAACAAGAGGGAAAAACAGAATTGGATTGAATTGAATTTATTGTCACGTGTACCGAGGCACAGTGAAAAGCTTTGTTTTGTGAGCAATACAGGCAGATCACAGAGTTAAATAGCACAGAGAAGTAAATAATAGGTAAACAACAGCAAAAACAGGCGAATGCTAAGAGTTTGAGAGTCCATTCAGTATTTTAACAACAGTCGGGTAGGAACTGTTCCGAAACCGACTGGTGTGTGTGTACAGGCTTCTGTACCTTCTCCCCGATGGTAGAGGTTGTAGAAAAACATTGCCAGGGTGAGATGGATCTTTGAGAATGCTGGCGGCCTTTCCTTGACAGCGGGTCTGGTAGATGGATTCTATAGATGGGAGGTTGGCCTTTGTGATTGTCCGGGCCGAGTTCACCACTCTCTGTAACCGTCTCCGATCTTGAATGGTACAGTTGCCGTACCAGGGAGTGATACTTCCAGACAGAATGCTCTCGATGGCACACCTATAAATGTTGGCAAGGGTATTCGCCATCATGCCAAATTCCCTCAACTGCCTGAGGAAGAAGAGACGTTGTTGGGCCTTTGTAACCAGTGCACGCACTTGAAGAATCCAAGAAAGCTTGTTGTGGATGACCACTCGCAGGAGCTTGACACACTCCACCCATTCCACCTCTGTGCCGTTAATGTGTAGGGGGGATGAGTAACATCCAGCTGAAAGTCAATAATGAGTTCCTTGGTTTTGCCGGCATTGAGAGCTCGGTTGTTCTCAGTGCACCCTTTTCCCAGGTCTTCCACCTCCTGTCTGTAGTCTGTTTCGTCACCATCTGAGATTTGACTGACTATGGTGGTGTCATCAGCAAAGTTGTAAATAGCATTAGTCTGGTATCTGGCAATACAATGAAGGGTATATAATGAGTACTGTAGGGGGCTGAGTACGCACCCCTCGGGGGCTCCAGTGCTGTGTTAGTGAGGATGAAATATTGTCCCCAATCTTCACTGATTGTGGCCTATGGGTTTTGGGACCCCCCCCCCCCCCACTTCGCGGATACAGGTCCAGTGCTGGTTGGAAGAGGCAGAGGATCAACCCCGAGGCTGTCTGGAATCAGCTGACTGGGCCGTGTTCAAACAGTCTGCAGGTACCTTGGACAAGTTCACCATCATCGTCACAGACTTTATCAGCAAGTGTGTGGAGGACTGCATACTGAGGAAGTCAATCCGTGTGTTCCCCACAGGAAACCCTGGATGAATCAGAACAGACAGAACCTGCTAAAAGCCAGGCGTGAGGCCTTCAGATCAGGAGACCCACTCAAATGTAAGGAATCCAAGCTTGACCTTCGCAGAGCCATTAAGATAGCCAAGGACCAATACCGATCCAAACTAGAGACCCAGACAGACACCCGGAGACTATGGCAAGGACTGAATGACATCACAGGTTCTAAAAACAGACAGTGCAAGATAGCAGACAATGACATATCCTTCCCAGATCGTCTCAACGCCGTCGATGTTCGCTTTGAGCAGAATTTCAGCGGAGAGGTTACACCTATTCCGACAAGTCCTGATGAACCTTTCCCAACAATCACTGCATCAGAAGTCAGATCAGTTTTCTTTCATGTGAATCCAAGGAAAGTGATGGGACCAGACGGAGTACCAGGCCGTGCACTCAGAGCATGTGCAGATCAACTGGCAGAGGTCTTCTCGGACACCTTCAACCTCTCCCTGCAGCAGGCCACTGTCCCTGTCTGTTTAAAGAGGGCCAGCATCATCCCTGTGCCTAAGAAGGCTCATGCAACATGTCTCAATGACTACCGTCCAGTGGGCCTAACGTCGGTGGTCATGAGGTGCTTGGAAAGGCTGGTCGTGGCATTAGGAGAAAGTGAGGACTGCAGATGCTGGAGACCAGAGTTGAAAAATGGGGTGCTGGAAAACCGCAGCAGGCCAGGCAGCATCTGAGGAGCAGGAGAATCGACGTTTCGGGCATAAGCCCTTCTTCATTCCCTCATTCCTGAAGAAGGGCTTCTGCCCAAAATGTCGATTCTCCTGCTCCTCGGATGCTGCCTGCCCTGCTGTGCTTTTCCAGCACCACACTTTTCAACTCTGGTCATGGCATTAATCAACTCCAGCCTCCCCACTAAGCTTGGCCCACTCTAATTTGCCTAATGGACCAACAGATCCACATCAGATGCCGTATCACTTGCCCTTCACTCCTTCCGAGAACATCTTGACACCAAGAACTGGTGGTACTTGGGCAACACCTTCCTTCGATAGGCATGATTGAAGTTGCCTTTTACAATAAACAGGGCCTCGGGGTATTCCATCTCCAGGGTGTTAGTGGGGGAGTACAGCACATCCAGAGCTTCCTCAACCTTTGCTTGTGGCAGTATGTACACAGCAGTTGGTATAGCAGCGGGAAATTCCCATGGTAGATAGAAGGGGCGACATTTGATGGTGAGGAATTCAGGGTTTGGGGAGCAATGGCTGCCCAGGGGTTGCAATGTCCATGCACCACAAGTTATTGATTAAAAAGGAAACCCCGCCACCCTTTGTCTTACCCGAGGACGTTTGGTGGTGTGGTGGACAGCAAAAAAGGTTACCTTAGAGTACAATGGGACCTTGGGGTGAAGAGTGACAGATGGAGTTTAATTTAGATAAATGTGAGGTGCTGCAATTTGGAAAGGCAAATAAGGCAGGACTTATACACTTAATGGTAAGGTCCCAGGTGTGTTGCTTAACAAAGACATCTTGGAGTGCAGGTTCATAGCTCCTTGAAAGTGGAATCTCAGGTAGACAGGATAGTGAAGAAAACGTTTGATATACTTGCCTTTCTTGTTCAGTGCATTGAGTATAGGAGTTGGGAGGTCATGTACATGAAATTGGTTAGGTCACTTTTGGAATACTAGGTGCAGTTCTGCTCTCCCTATAGTAGAAAGGATGTTGTGAAACTTGAAAGGGTGCAGAAAAGATTTACAAGAATGTTGCTAGGGTTGGAGGGTTTGAGCTACAGGGAGATGCTGAACAGGCTGGGGCTGTTTTCCCTGGAGTGTCGGAGGCTGAGGGGTGACCTTATAGACGTTTACAAAATCATGAGGGGCATGGATAAGGTGAATAGCCAAGGTCTTTTCCCTGGATTTGGGACGTCCAAAACTAGAGAGAATAGGTTTAAGGTGAGAGAGGAAAGATTGAAAAGAGACCTAAGGATAAACGTTTTCACACAGAGGGTGGTATGTGTATGGACTGAGCTGCCCGAGGAAGTGGTGGAGGCTGCAGTTACAAAGTCTCATCTACCTGACAACATGGAGAATTGTCCGAATATATCTTGTCCCTAAAAATCAGGACAAATCCAAACCATCCAATTAGGCCGTGTCTCAGGCCATCTTGATCATCCCGCCACCATAATTTGAGATATTCGCTGGTGATTACACGATGTTCAGCACCATTCACGACTCCTCCAATTCTGAAGCAATCTGTGTCTAAATGCAACAAGGCCTGGATAACATTCACATCACACGGTGCCGGGGTGGTCTCGTCACCACCTGGAGATTCCCTTCGGTGTCGGCATCCAAGTATTCCAGCAGCTCGGCAGCTGGTCTCATCCAGGAGTGGTGACCTCTGCTCTTTGACCCAGCATCGTGGTCTCACCCCGGATGCATCTTCCAGCTATTCCATCAGATTTCTCTGAGCCCAGGAGCTGAACTGTGATGAACTTTGTCTTAATTTTACTTTATTTTATCATTACGTATAAGTTTTTTCATTAATATAAGCACCGTGTTAGGGTGACTTATAAAACTTGTCATTGTTTTATTCATGTAAAACTACACATGACAATAAATTTCCATTCTATTCTATTCCAATGACCATCTCCAACAGGAAATCATCTGAGCCATGTCCCCTAGTAATTAAAACTATGACAATAGCTGAATCTCCCACTAGCAACTTCTAATTGGCTACCATCAGTCAGAAGCTTAAATGATCCAGATATATTAATATTGTGCTATCAGGGGCTGAGAATCCTGCACCTTCCTTCTCCCTGATGCATGTCCCTATCAACAAAGCACAAATCATCAAACAGTGCAGCACAGTACAGGCCCTTCAGCCCCCAATGTTGTGCCTACCTTTTTTTCTGCTCTAATACCAAACTAACCTACATACCCTTCATTTTACTATCATCCAAGAGTCACTTAAATCTCCCTAATGTATCTGACTCTCCTACCACAGCTGGCAGTGCATTCCATACACCCACCACTCTCTGCACAATAAACCTACTTCTGACATCTCCCTAAACCTTCCTCCAAACACCTTAAAATTTTGCCTCCTCATGGTAGCCATTTCTGCCCTGGGAAAAAATGTCTCTGGCCATCCACATTATATATGCCTCTCAACATTTTGTCCATTTCAATCAAGTCACCTCTTATCCTTCTTCACTCCAATGAGAAAAGCTCTAGCTCCCTCAGCCTTTCTTCATAAGACGTGCCCTCCAGTCCAGGCAGCATCCTGGTAAAATCTCCTCTCCATCCTCTCCAATGCTACCACATCCTTCCTATGACGAGTTGACCAGAACTAAACACAATATTCCAAATGTGGTCAAACCAGGGTTTTACAGAGCTGCAACATAACCTCATGCCTATTAAACTCTATTTCCCTGCTAATGAAAGCCAACACATGGTATGTCCTCTTAAGCCCTCCTGATGAAGGGCTTTTGCCCGAAACGTCGATTTCACTGTTCGTTGGATGCTGCCTGAACTGCTGTGCTCTTCTAGCACCACTGATCCAGAATCTGGTTTCCAGCATCTGCAGTCATTGTTTTTACCTTCTTAACAACTCTATCAACTTAGGTGGCAATTTTGAGGGATCTATGGACATGGAACCCAAGAGCCCTCTGTTCCTCCACACTGTCAACAATCCTGCCTTTAACCCTGAATTCTGCATTCAAATTCTACCTTCCAAAATGAATCAAAGAACAAAGAAAATTTACAGCCCAGGAACAGGCCCTTCGGCCCTCCAAGCCTAAGCCGATCCAAATGTACTGTCTAAACCTGTCGGTCAATTCCTAAGCATCTGTATCCCTCTGCTCCCCCACCTATTCATGTGTTTACTTCACGCTTTTCCAGGCTGAACTCAATCTACCACTACCAGCCCAGTTCTGCATCCTGAGTGTGAGGTGAGTGTGATGGAATACTACACACTTGTCTGCTTGAGTGCAACACCAGTAACACTGAAGAAACTCAGCATAGGGCGGCATGTTGGCTCAGTGGTTAGCATTGCTGTCTCACAGCACCAGGGTCCCAGGTTCAATTCCAGCCTCGGGTGACTGTCTGTGTGGAGTTTGCATGTTCTCCCTGTGTCTGTGTGGGTTTCCTCCCACAGTCCAAAGATGTGCAGGTCAGGTGAATTGGCCATGCTAAATGGCCCGTAGTGTTAGGTGCATTAGTCAGAGGGAAATGGGTCTGGGTGGTTTACTCTTCGGAGGGTCGGTGTGGACTTGTTGGGCTGAAGGGCCTGTTTCCACACTGTAGGGAATCTAATCTTCCAGCAGAGACAGCTACACTTAACTGGCAAGTCAACTCCCTCTGCCAATGCACAGTAGCAGCACTGTAAACCAGCTACAAGCCTGAACCACACCTTTTTGAATTGCTGTAGTCCAAGACAGACTGAGGGAGGAAGTTTTGGAATGTTGACACAGCAGCTACCATTTGAGGCTGCTGCAATTTGGTCGGTGTGCCACTGGAGGGGGTTGGTGTGTCCACTTGTTCTTTCCTGGAATAGCCATGGGGTTGCCTGTTGTGATTATAATATTTCAGTTAATGCTGCAATTCAGTGCACTGACTGTGGGATAGAGCTGCACTTAGAACATAGGACAGTACAGCACAGTACAGGACCCTTTGTCCCTCAATGTTGTTTCATTATAGACCAAACTAACCAACATACCCTTCATTTTACTGTCATCCATGTGCCTGTCCAAGGGTCGCTTAAATGTCCCTAATGTCCGACTCTACCAGCACCACTGGCAGTTCAGATGACCGGCTAAAAGGGATACTGACGCTGCATTTTTATTACGGAAATGGAAAGTACTGGAGGAACTCAGCAGAATTTTATTTATTAATTATGAATTCATTGGATGTAGGCCTGGCTGACTGAGCCACCTTTTACTGCCTACACCAAGCTGCCTGTGAGAAGGTGGTGGTGAGCTGTCTTCTTGAACTGCTGCAGTCCCTGTAGGTTGTCCCACAATGCCCTTCAGCAGGGAATTCCTGAAATTTGTCCCAATGACACTGAAGGAACACCAATATATTTGCACGTCAGGATGGTATTCAGTTTGGAAGGGATTTTGGTGATGTTACTTAGAGATATGGGCAGACACCCTCAGCCTGAAAATACTCCCAAGTGATATCTCAAGTAGAAATATTGACTTAAAACATGAGGTGAAGCTGATACAAAGCAAACTTGTTCTATTCAGCAATTCCTTTCTTTGAAGGTGGCACAGTGATACAGTAATTTAGAATTACTGTCCCACAGCACCAGAGACCCAGGTTCAATTCCAGCCTCAGGTGACTATCTGTGTAGTTTGCATCCTCTCTCTCCATGTCATAGAGTCATAGAGAGATGTACAGCATGGAAACAGACCCTTCGGTCCAACCCGTCCATGCCGACTAGATATCCCAATCCAATCTAGTCCCACCTGCCAGCACCTGACCCATATCCCTCCAAACCCTTCCTATTCATATACCCACCCAAATGCCTCTTAAATGTTGCAAGTGTACCAGCCTCCACCACTTTCTCTGGCAGCTCATTCCATACTCGTACCACTCTCTCAGTGAAAATGATGCGCCTTAGGCTTCTTTTATATCTTTCCCTCTCACCTTAACCCTATGCCCTCTGGTTCTGGACTCCCCCACCCCAGGGTTTTACCTCTGGTTTCATCCCACAGTCCAAAGAAGTGGATTAGCCATGAGAAACTGGAGTGATTGTAGCGAGGTCAGCCAGGTAGCCTTCAAAGAATTTGTTTCTGGATTAGTGGTGCTGGAAGAGCACAGCAGTTCAGGCAGCTCTCCACCCTTCCGGCTCACTGCCTTTATTCCTGATGAAGGGCTTTTGCCCGAAACGTCGATTTCGCTGCTCGTTGGATGCTGCCTGAACTGCTGTGCTCTTCCAGCACCACTGATCCAGAATCTGGTTTCCAGCATCTGCAGTCATTGTTTTTACCTTCAAAGAATTTGAGTTCCCTGATTGGGCTGTTAATCTGGTTCAACCAGGGAACCCTGGCTGACAAATCTAAACAGGAATGTCAGAGGTTCTGTTCACTCTGAGAGTTGGTCCTGAGGCAGCTGGATCAGTGTCAAGGACTTTCCACATGTAAACAAAGGGTGACTTCATGATGGGGCCCTGGCTATTTCAAAACGTGGGGTTTTAGGGTCAGGGTGGAGGGATGTGGGTCCAATGGGATACTGTTCAGAGGGTCAGTGCAGATTTAAAGGACCAAATGGCCTCTATCTGTATTGATGGGATTCTATGACTTTAAGAATGTAGTTTGCCACATCATTCACCTGCATGGCACTGCTTTCATTTGGATTACTAGGTATGGGTTGAATCTGTTGTCATGTTTCATTGGAAATCAGCAGGTTCCCCAAGTCATCACAGAAATTGGTTTTGAAAATAACTATACAATGTGCCCCAATTTATCTGATTTCCAAACACAGGTTGATAGACAGCACATACCACATTTATTTATTTAACAAGACTATAAGTAATTAGAGTCGAGAGTGTGGTGCTGGAAAAGCACAGCAGGTCAGGCAGCATCCGAGGAGCAGGAGAATCGACATTTCGGGCAAAAGCCCTTCATCAAGTAATTAGACTCTAGTTCTAGATAAACAATAAACTCCTCTTTACACAAACTGACAGACAGGGAACTAGGACACGGTGGGTTGAAATGCTGTTAGAATTTAAGTCTCTTCTCTGGAACTTGTTCCCAGTTTCAAGATGTTCAGGTACCCCAGAACCAATCGCACAGTTGTTGGCAGCAAAAAAACTTTGGTCATCTATAACTGGTCACGTGTCCATGGACAAATCCCACCTCCACCCCCCTCAACTATATCTGTACACATGATTTGGAGGAGCCAGTGTTGGACTGCATTGTACAAAGTTAAAAATCACACAACACCAGGTTATAGTCCAACAGGTTTAATTGGAAGCACATTAGCTTTCGGAGCGCTGCTCCTTCATCAGGTGGTTGTGGGGGACACAATTGTAAGGCACAGAATTTATAGCAAAAGTTTAGTGTGATGAAACTGAAATTATACATTGAAAAATACCTTGATTGTCTGTTGAGTCTTTCATCCGTTCGAATATCATGTTAGTTTCACTTCTTTCATGTCTAAATCACAAAACCTTTTTGTAAAAGTTACATTCTCAGGTTAGCTGTAACAATTGGTGTTCGCTAGACAGTATTTGAAGGTGTTAGCCCCCTATGTTCTCTGTCTATGACCTGATGTTTAAATTGATTCTCATCTAAAGAGTGAGGTAACAGAGTTTTACATGAATTCATGCAGTTTTTGAGCAAAGTACAATGTAACTCTGCAACTACAAATTCACCCACAAAATATATGTGTGCATGTGGGTCTTTGTGTCTGTCTGTGTGTGTGTGTCTGTTGGGGGTTGTGAGAGAGAGTGTATATGTGTGTGTACTGAGTGTAGAGGATGCCTCTATGAGTGTGGGAGTGTGTGTGTCTGTAGGGGTGTGTGTGTGTTTGTGCCTGTATGCGTGCCTGTGTGTGTGTGTGTGTGTGTGTGTGTATAGTACAATGGTGGTCATCTGTGGTGTGACATGAACCCAAGGTCCCGGTTGAGGCCCTCCTTATGGGTACGGAACTTAGCTATCAGCCTCTGCTCGGCCACTTTTCGCTGCTGCCTGTCCCGAAGGTTGCCTTGGAGGAGGATGGTCACCCAAAGGTCCAAGGTTGAATGTCCTGGACCACTGAAGTGTTCCCCATCTGGGAGGGAACCCTCCTATATGTTGATTGTTGTGCGGTGCCCATTCATCCGTTGCCATAGCCTTTGCTCAGTTTCCCCAATGTACCATGCCTCCGGGCATCCTTGCCTGCAACGTATAAGATAGACAACGTCGGCTGAGTCACATGAGTACCTGCCACGTACATGGTGGGAGGTGTCCCCGAGTGTAATAGTGGTATCCATGTCCACACTCTGACAGTCTTGCAGTGCCTACTGTGACAGGGTTGTATGGAGTTGTCCTGAGAGCCGGGCAGTTTGCTACGAACAATGATTTATTTGAGGTTTGGCGGTTGTTTAAAGGCAAGCAGTGGGGAAGGTCTTGGCATTGTGTAATTTTTAACTTTGTACCAATACACAACTTCTTTGTCCCAGTTCATCTACAATCCACATTTTAATTGCTACATCTTCAAGCAACTCTTAGCACAATGAGTGTCAGATTACCCTTTCAAAGCATTCTTTAGAACATTGGTGTTCATCACCTGATGAAGGAGCAGCGTTCCGAAAGCTACTGCTTGCAATTAAACCTGTTGGACTATAACCTGGTGTTGTGTGATTTTTAACTTTAGAACATTGGTATGGTTCCCGGAGAAGCTGCTATTCCAGGATAGGCCACTGGGGTGGGAGAGGGCGCTGCAGTTCCCGGAGAAGCCGCTGTTCCAGGATAAACCGCTGGGGTGGGAGAGGGCGCTGCAGTTCCCAGAGAACCCGCTGTTCCAGGACACGCCGCTGGGGTGGGAGAGGGCGCTGCAGTTCCCAGAGAACCCGCTGTTCCAGGACACGCCGCTGGGGTGGGAGAGGGCGCTGCAGTTCCCGGAGAACCCGCTGTTCCAGGACAAACCGCTGGGACAGGAGAGGGCGCTGCTGTTCCGGGACAAGCTGCTGGGGTGGGAGAGGGCGCTGCTGTTCCAGGACAAGCCGCTGGGGTGGGAGAGGGCGCTGCCGTTCCAGGACAAGCCGCTGGGGTGGGAGAGGGCGCTGCCGTTCCAGGACAAGCCGCTGGGGTGGGAGAGGGCGCTGCCGTTCCAGGACAAGCCGCTGGGGTGGGAGAGGGCGCTGCCGTTCCAGGACAAGCCGCTGGGGTGGGAGAGGGCGCTGCTGTTCCCAGAGAACCCGCTGTTCCGGGACAAGCCGCTGGGGTGGGAGAGGGCGCTGCTGTTCCAGGACAAGCCGCTGGGGTGGGAGACGGCGCTGCCGTTCCAGGACAAGCCGCTGGGGTGGGAGACGGCGTTGCTGTTCCGGGACAAGCCGCTGGGGTGGGAGACGGCGCTGCCGTTCCAGGACAAGCCGCTGGGGTGGGAGAGGGCGCTGCCGTTCCAGGACAAGCCGCTGGGGTGGGAGAGGGCGCTGCTGTTCCCAGAGAACCCGCTGTTCCAGGACAAGCCGCTGGGGTGGGAGAGGGCGCTGCTGTTCCAGGACAAGCCGCTGGGGTGGGAGACGGCGCTGCCGTTCCAGGACAAGCCGCTGGGGTGGGAGACGGCGTTGCTGTTCCGGGACAAGCCGCTGGGGTGGGAGAGGGCGCTGCTGTTCCAGGACAAGCCGCTGGGGTGGGAGAAGGCGCTGCTGTTCCAGGACAAGCCGCTGGGGTGGGAGAGGGCGCTGCTGTTCCAGGACAAGCCGCTGGGGTGGGAGAGGGCGCTGCTGTTCCAGGACAAGCCGCTGGGGTGGGAGAGGGCGCTGCTGTTCCGGGACAAGCCGCTGGGGTGGGAGAGGGCGCTGCTGTTCCGGGACAAGCCGCTGGGGTGGGAGACGGCGCTGCTGTTCCGGGACAAGCCGCTGGGGTGGGAGACGGCGCTGCAGTTCCGGGACAAGCCGCTGGGGTGGGAGACGGCGCTGCTGTTCCAGGACAAGCCGCTGGGGTGGGAGACGGCGCTGCAGTTCCGGGACAAGCCGCTGGGGTGGGAGACGGCGCTGCTGTTCCAGGACAAGCCGCTGGGGTGGGAGACGGCGTTGCTGTTCCGGGACAAGCCGCTGGGGTGGGAGACGGCGCTGCTGTTCCGGGACAAGCCGCTGGGGTGGGAGAGGGCGCTGCAGGTTGAGGTGCCTTTGCCGAAATGGCCGCTAAGAAGTTGGGGACCCGGTTGGAGATTGAGATTGAGCGCTGTCGGAATGAATGTCTGTGGGAAAAGATCCCGGAGCTCGTTAAACAACTGTCGGCCAAACTCATCGGGAACGGTAAGGAGCCGCGGCCTCTCCTGGCGGTTTCCCCCCCCCCCCGGCCCCGGGTGATATCGGCCCCACCGGGGACTCGGGACCCAGAGTTCAGGGCTTCACCTCCCGAGGGTCGCCGAAGGAACCTGCCTCACCACCCCCCCACTGTCCCCCCCCTCACTGCCCCCCCTCCCCCCACTGTCCCCCCTCCCCCCACTGTCCCCTCCCCCCCCACTGTCCCCTCCCCCCACTGTCCCCCCACCCCACTGTCCCCCCACTGTCCCCTCCCCTCCCCCCACTGTCCCCTCCCCTCCCCTCCCCCCACTGTCCCCTCCCCTCCCCTCCCCCCACTGTCCCCCCCCACTGTCCCCTCTCCCCCCACTGTCCCATCGCCCCCTCACTGTCCCCTCTCCCCCCACTGTCCCCTCCCCCCTCACTGCCCCCCCCTCACTGCCCCCCTCCCCCCACTGTCCCCTCCCCCCACTGTCCCCTCCCCCCCCCACTGTCCCCTCCCCCCACTGTCCCCCCACTGTCCCCTCCCCCCACTGTCCCCCCCCCACTGTCCCCTCTCCCCCTCACTGTCCCCTCTCCCCCTCACTGTCCCCTCTCCCCCTCACTGTCCCCTCTCCCCCCCACTGTCCCCTCTCCCCCCCCACTGTCCCCCCCTCACTGTCCCCTCTCCCCCTCACTGTCCCCTCTCCCCCCCACTGTCCCCTCTCCCCCCCACTGTCCCCTCTCCCCCCCACTGTCCCCTCTCCCCCCCACTGTCCCCTCTTCCCCCCCCACTGTCCCCTCTTCCCCCCACTGTCCCCTCTTCCCCCCACTGTCCCCTCTCCCCCCCACTGTCCTCTGTCCCCCCCACTGTCCTCTGTCCCCCCCCACTGTCCTCTGTCCCCCCCCACTGTCCTCTGTCCCCCCCCCACTGTCCTCTGTCCCCCCCCCACTGTCCTCTGTCCCCCCCCCACTGTCCCATCCCTCCCTCCCTCCACTGTCCCATCCCTCCCTCCCTCCACTGTCCCATCCCTCCCTCCCTCCACTGTCCCATCCCTCCCCCCCCCCACTGTCCCATCCCTCCCTCCCTCCCTCCACTGTCCCATCCCCCCAGTCCCATTCTCCCCCCTCCCTCATGCTGTACCATCTCCCCCACCCCCACTATCCCACATTCCCCCCCATCACTCGCTGTCTGCCCCTCATCTCTCTCTCACCTGCCAGTAGTCCAGTTTAGTTTATCGTCAGTGGTAATCCCCAAGATGTTGATAGTGGAGGATTTAGTAATGTGGTGATATTTAGATTTTCTCATGTAGCTAATCATTGTCTAGTGCTTGTCTGGCATGAATATTATTTGCCACCTGGATATCTTTGGAATTGTTGCTGAACCCCTCTATTGCTGACCTTTGATGGAGTGAAGCTCATTGATAAATCAGCTGAAGATGTTTTGGTGAAAACACATTATCCTGGGTTAGTTCCACAGAGGCTGCCCTCCAAAAGTTATAACCATTTTAAACTTCGGCCTCAGTACCTATTGCGCCCCTTTGCTGCCCACTTTACCCATCTTGTCAGCCATTCCATAACCCTCACTCCCCCAATATCTCAACATCTCCCATTTGTCCCCTCTGTCACCCAGTTTTTAACAGATTAACCTAGAGTGCTCTGTAAAGTGTGTTGGGTTATGTGAGGATATTGTTCTGAGTTACTTGCCTGGCAGCATAGCATATCTCTACAAAACCTAGAGGTTGTTGCATTGAGAACGCAATGCAACATCTTCAGCAGGGTGACAAGCTGCAGGCCTGTGTTTTCAGCAGCTGGAATTCTGTTTCTGCTTTAGGGATAAGCTGTAGTGATTAGTAGATATTTTATCTGGAATGAATGGGTTGATCACTGTTGAACAGAATGAGCTGGACCACAACTGACACAACCCACACCCAGCAGAACATGAGGGAGCAATGTTAGCTGGGGCACCATTGAAACCTATTCCCCTGGCTATATCACTGAAGTGTTGATCATCATCTTTGAAGGTGTTGAACTCAATATTAAGTCCACAAGACTGTAAAGTGCCTATTTGAAGATGAGATGTTGTTCCTCCAGTTTGTGCTGTGATTCACTGGAACACTGCAGCATGCCGAGGGCAGACACATGGGGCATGTGAGCAGGGCGTTGTGTTAAAGCAACAGGCCACGGGAACATCGGGGTCATGCTTGTGCACAGATCGGAGGTGGTCGGCCAAGTGGTCACCCAGTCTATGTTTGGTTTGTCCAATGTAGAGTAGGCCACGTTGGGTGCAGTGATTACAGTGCACCAGATCGGAGGAGGGACAGGTGAAATGCTGCTTCACCTGGAATGACTGTTTCGGCCCTTGGATGGTGAGGAGGGGAAGGGGCAGGAGTTGCACCTTCTGCGGTTACATGGGAAGGTGCCGTGGAGAGGTGTGTGTGTTGTTGGTTGTGGAATAGATTAAGGTGTCCCGGAGGAAATGACGGGGAAGTGAGGGGAAAGTGTGTTTGGTGTTCTGCAGGAGCTTGCCCCTCCCCATCACTTTCAGCAGCGTGATTGGATTCCCCTTGCCCTCACTTTTCATCCCACCACCCTCCACATTGAAAGAATGATTCTGCTCCATTTCAGACAACTCCAACAGTCTCCTGGTTGCTTTGGGAAAGGGCACGGCTGTCTTACTGGTCAGTAAATTTGAAGAATCTTGTGGAAACACGGCTGTTGGTACTTATCCAATGGTTTGAGAGTCTACTATATATTTGGGGGGTGGAGGAAGTTGGTGGTTGGTTTTCCTGTGGGAACTGGTTGGAAGTGGACTTGAGGTTTTTCTGGGAGTTTAGTGAAAGATTCACCTTCTCGTGTGTTTCAGAGAAGGAGTTGCCGATGACCTGGAGCTCGATACTGAGTCAAGAATATCATCCGTATCAAAATCAGAAACTGCGAGAGCAACTCTGCAGGTCTGGCACTGGACTTGAAACATTAATTCTCATTTCCATAGAGGCTGCCAGACCGGCTCAGTTTCTCCAGCAGTATTGGTTTTTGTTTCAGATTTCCAGCATCCACAGTTCTTTATTTAGCGTCATCTGCACTTTGGGTGTGGTCTTCCATTTATCTTGGGTAAATCTACTCACTTCTCTCAATACTGCTCTTGATTGAGAGACTTCAATTTACTCTGTGTCTGTGACTGGCCGTAGTGTCATATTATATTATGTGTGTGGGTTATTGGACTCTAGTCCTTCACCCTGAGTCGAGAGTGAGTTGCTGGAAAAGCACAGCAGGTCAGACAGCATCTGAGGAGCAGGAAAATCGACGTTTCGGACTAGAGCCCTTCCTCAAGAATGAGCCTCCGGGGTGGAGTGATAAATGGGAGGGGGATGAGCTGGGGAGAAGGTAGCTAAGAGTGCAATAGGTGGATGGAGGTGGGGGAAAGGTGATAGATCAGAGAGGAGGGTGGAGTGAATAGATGGGAAGGAAGATGGAACAGGTCATGAGGATGGTGCCGAGCTAGAAGGTTGGAACTGGGGTAAGGTGAGGGGAAGGGAAATGAGGAAACTGGTGAAACCCATATTGATGCCCTGGGGTTTAAGATGAGGTGTTCTTCCTCCAGGTGTTGGGTGGACGAGGAAGTGGTACTACATAAATGATGCATTGTCTGTGAATGGGGAACTGATGTGGCAGGCTCCCTTGGTGGGAGTCATGGATAAACTCAAACCTGCTTATGTTTCCTGACAAAATCTGACTTCCAATTGTGTTGGAACCCCTTTGCCATTGGACCAATGTTTAGTTGATGGAGTGGGGTGTCAACCCATAGTGATCTGATTCTGAGGCGTGTGTGACTCAGCCCCAAATGTTGTGTTGGGATTGCTTGCTCTTTTCTGAAGAGATTGTGTACATCTTCTGTATCTCTGTCAGAGTCAACATTGAAGGAGAATGCCAGTGTTTAAAGTCAAATCGACAGAATAAGGGACACTCAGCCTCACAAACACATCAGTAATTGCAATTTGGGAAGTATTTAATTTTCTGTGAGGGGCTTTAGAGATCCTAAGGACTTGAAAGGCGGTAGAGAACAGTAAGTTTGTTTTTCTTTTCTGTAAGATTCTGTCACTTCTGTTCTCTCTCAGATGACCTGGCAGAGCTGCTACTTGGAGAGTCAAAGTTGGAGCTGTACCTGAAAGACAGTCCAATCAAACAAGGAGTCACTCCTTCAGATGCCAAGCCAAAGCTAAGCGAGGTGAAGAAGCACTTGCTAGGTGCACTCGACAGAGGCAATTTAAAGGTAATACATCTTTCATTCAGGATCTTGCTACAACCTTTGTACCTGAAAGAAAAGCAGAGAATGATGTGAGTGCTGAGCAGGTAAGGCGACATCTGAGGAAGGAGAAACAAAGTGGATGCTTCAGTTTAATGACAATGAATCTGAACCTGGTTCTCCCCTACAGATGCTGCCGGATCTGCAAAATGATTTAACCATTTTTGTGGAGCACTTCTGTTTTGTACCAGTTTACAAACAAAGTATGCAGTGTTAGCAGCATGATTAACAGTGTTCTTACACTCATATACCTGGAAATCTCGAATCATTTTAAAAACTGACTAAAAATGCTGTTGCGTTGAAGGTATTTTGTAGATGGCGTGGTGCTGAGTGTTAGGGCATTGTTGTTGGGTGGCTTTTTTTAAGCTCTGGATATGCTTTTGTGAAGAATTTTATTAGAATTGTTATAGAATCCCCACAATGTGGAAGCAAGCCATTTGACCCATTGAGTTCACACTAATCCTCCGAAGAACATCCCACCCAGACCCACCGTCTTACCTTGTCTCTGTAACTCTGCATTTACCATGGCTAACCCACCTAACCTACACATTCCTGGACACTATGGGAAGTTTAGCATGGCCAATCCACCTAACCTGCACATCTTTGGACTGAGGGGGGAAACTGGAGCATGTGGAGAAAACTTACGTGCAAACTCCATACTGACAGGGGCCCAAGGCTGGAATTGATAGGGGTCCCTGGTGCCATAAGGCAGCAGTGCTGACACTGAACTATTAAATTTTATATATAGATATATAATACCTATATTAAAGGTATGATATAAATGTAAACAGTTGCCTGATTTTCTGGAGTGATTCCTGATGAAGGGCTTATGCCTGAAACGTCGAATTTCCTGTTCCTTGGATGCTGCCTGACCTGCTGCGCTTTTCCAGCAAAACATTTTCAGCTCTGATTTTCTGGAGTACCATTTATGGTGTACAAGGGTGTCTGTTCTAACTCAGGTTTCACACTTCAAAATGTCACATACCTTTTAATAAAAACCATTCTCAGGCCACTGATACATCACTTTCAGTTTAACAATGTTAGGGGAAATTTGAAATCTAGCTGAAGTGAGTAATTTTCATTTTTAAGTTGGCTAATATTTCTCATTAATTAGAGTTTAATTGCTGATGACCTCCAGCTTTCCAGAAATTAGGTTTTATGGTCTTAAAAATCATGCCCCAACAGTGGTTGTATTTCAAAAGTACTTAATTGGCTACAATATTCTTTGCGATGTTTGGTGGTCATGAGAGATTGTATAAACCCCAGTCTGTCTTTTTTAATATTCGGAGTACCTAAACAATCTTTACATTTAATGCAAAAACAGAAATTGCTGGCCAAACTCAGCAGGCAGGTAGCTTCTAGTCCAGTCTCTCTCCATCAGATTTATCAGTCACTGGACGTAACATTAACTCTGCTTTCTACCCACAGAAGCTGCCACATCTAGTGGGTTTCGTCAGCATTTTCAGGTTTTGTTCCAGATCTCTTGCATTTGAAGTTCTTGTTTTATTTTCATTTAATACCATATTTGTGTAAATAAAGTTAATAAAATCTCTGTTAAACAAGGCTCATCGCCAGCCTTCATAACCAGACTTGACCTGACAATCCTCTGTCACTTTCTGCAGTGAGATGAGCTGTCTGCTCTGTATTATATGTGCAGCAGTTTCATCGGTTCCTCCCATTTAGCTCCAGGTTTGCTTCCAGCTTGCCTTGTTTAACCACACCGCCACCCTCCCCCCAAAAACATCAGCAGAGCCCAGATTGAGAAGCTGATGTTTGCTAAGGTATTTACGCACTGCACTGTTTGCTCTTTTGTCAGCAAGACTTTGCTCAGGAAGCCAACTTGATATTGGCCAAGTGTTACTATGTGGAGGGTGACCACACCCGGGCTCTCAACCTGTATTCCAAGGTTGATCTGGAAAAGTTGCAGTTGGTGGGAGTGCCTGTCTACAGACTGAGGATCATTGCAGAATCCTATGCTACAAAAGGTAAGTGGACTTTTATTCCAAATATCTGTTCCAAAGTTGTGTTATTCAATAAAGATGTACAAAAAAATTTAAAAACAAAAACAAAACAATAAAACAAAGCAGTCTGCCTAGACTGGTATTCTGCATTTCGGGGAAAAATAAATTTTGGAGGTTAATTGGCTTTTGAAGAGAAGGATTTCATCCGTGTGAAGGGGAGACTCGGCTAAGGGGTAGCCCTGTCCTGTCCTCCCTGCCCATGCTGACTGCCTTGCGATGTCCTGCCATCATTTTTTGTTCTTATCACAAAAGAGCGACATGTATGGATCAGCCACGATTTTATTGGATGTCTGCAGTAGGAAACCAATTGTGCTGCAACAACCTCGTGACAGCACCTCGGCTTTCACTCTATTTCCAAGAAGGATTTGGGCAAATTGGAGAGGGTCAGATTGGAGGATCTTGTCTCCAGAACTCTTTCATTTCATTCATCTATTTATCAAATCTAACCTTCAATATTGTCATAATTTCTTCCTCAGCTAATTGGAGGTAATTTCCCCCCAGTCCATGAGAGAGACGAGGTCTTTGACTTCTGTTTTAATTCTTTTACGTTTAATCTTCCATCTGTGCCAGCCATTCTCAATGCCTCAGCTATTGGAAGCTGACTGATTCTATCTGCCTAATCCTTCTTAAAATTTGGAATTATCTTGCTTTATTATCTACAATGTTTTAGTTAAAACAAAATCCTCCACACTTTTCAAGTCTCCTTTCATATTGCCTTAGACCAAAGTACCTAGTGAAACGAAAGAAAGATGCTGAAAATCTGAAATGAAAACACAAAATACTGGAAATGCTCAGTAGGGTCAGGCATCATCTGAGGAGAGTGTATCAGGCCTGAGGAATGTTAGGAAAATCCATATGTTTGAGCAGTTGCATGTTGGGCAAAAAGAATGAAAAGTAATTTCTGTAATAGGGTGGAGGGGGGTGGAGAGAGGAGAGATTTTAGATCAATGCTATCTGAAAGGAAAATCAAGAGGAAAATGGACCGAAACAAATGTAAAAACAAACAAACCAACTAAGAAAAACACATCAAAATGGAGTTAGAAGCCTTTAACATTTCATTGAGGGGGTGTAGGCATCGCTGGCTGTGTCAGCATTTATTGCCCTTGAGAAGGTAGTGGTGAGCTGCTGCATTTAATTGCAGCGGTCCATGTCCTGTAAGCACAGCTACAATGCCATTAGGGAGGGTGTTTCAGGGTTTGGCCCTGGATGGTGACACGTACCATGACAAAGCAGGATTTGACCCAGCCACAATAAAGGAATGGTGATATATTTCTAAGTCAGGATGGTGAGTGGCTTAGAGGGGAACTTGCAGGTGGTGCTGTTCCTATGTATCTGCTGTCCTTGTCCTTTTAGATGATAGCGGTGTGGGTTTGGAAGGTATTTTGGAAAGCCTTGGGTTGCTTTGTCCTGGATGGTGACACGCTTCTTGAGTGTTGTTGGTGCTGCTGTTATCCAGGCAAGTAGGGAGTATTCCAAACACTCCTGACTTGTACCTTGTAGGTGGTATAGTGGCTTTGAGGAGTCAGGATGTGAGTTACTGCATGATTCCTAACCTCTGACCTGCTCTTGTTACTACAGTATTTACGTGCCTAGTCCTGGTCAGTTTCTGGTCAATGGTAACTCCTGTAGAAAGTGATAGATTGTGTTTGTAATGCATTGAATATTAAGGATTGATGATGAGATTCTCTCTTGGTGATCGTCATTGGCATTTGGGTGGCGTGAATGTTATAATCTAAAATTGCTAACTGCAGCAATGCCCTGTCAAACGATGCGATGCTGTTCCTTGAGATTGCATTGAACCCTATAAGAGACACAGCAGCAGGTCAAGGACAGAAAGGTCAACATTAGAATCAAGTTGGAGAATTAAATGGAAGGCAATTAGAGCCTGATGGTGATCGTATAGATTGAAAGGAGGTGTTCTGCCAAATCAGTCCCCCAGTCTGTCTCTGATCTCGCCAACACCGAGGGTACTGTGTCATAAGCTACGAATCGACTATGATGAATTGAAAGAGGTACAAATTCTTCTCTGTTACTCTTGTAGTGTTTGAGCTGAGGATGTTGAGAAGGGATGTCAGGGTAGGAAACAGGTTGTAGTATGATGAATTGCTCTGTCCAAGCAGATGAGACTGAGAATCGGGGAGAATGTAAGAGAGCTCTTTTAGAAACAATAATGTGAACGGTGTAGCCTAGGTAGTTATAGTAGAGGGGATCGGTTAGCTCAGTTGGCTGGGTGCTTTGCAATGCTGAATGATGCCAACAGCATGGATTAAATTCCCACACCGGCTGAGGTTGCTATGAAGGGCTTTCTTTCCCGCTGCTTCCCATCACCAGTTGAGTCGCCCTAATGAGCAAGCAGCCCTGTGGTCTGGTCGCCGTTATGGGAGTTGCTGGGTTTATAGTGAACATTGGTTGATTCTTTCCATTTCTGAGAAGTCAAGGAAGGGAACAATAAAACTTGAAGATGGATCTTTTTTGTGGATAAAATTACTCAAAAATCAGATTTTGTAGCAGGTCATATTACAGTTTATTACGAAAAAGCTTTGGAGAGATGCGAGGTCGCCCTAAGAGTGAGATTCCAACCAGGCAATCTCACCAATTACAAAATTCAGCACTCTTTATATCTTTGAATTATAGCAAAGCACACAGTTTTGATTACGTAAACTGCTCTTCAGAATGTCATTCTCTATACCGGTGTCCGTCTGCTGAGACTGCAGCCACCAGTTATTTTGAGTTTGTGGTTTTACTTGTGAATGGTCATTCTTCCGGTTATCCAGCTTGCTCCTGCAGCAGTCAGCACTTTAGCAAGATTTAGCACAAATTGCAAATTTCACAAAATTTTGTCAATGATCCCAACATGCTTTGCAAATGTAGTCAAATGCTCTACTTCAATTTTGTTTGGGGAAAAGACATTGGAAGCAAACTCAGTTACATCTTTCAGTTCCAGTTGAGAGCAGGCCAAAATCATCTATGTATAGAAAAAAAGAAGTGGGGGGAGGGGCCTGAGCATGAGTGGAACAAGAAATATTTCACATCTCCGACTGTGAGAAAGCTGTGGCAAAAACCCATCAGGGTATTGATAACAACAGCTTTGATATAGTGGAAGTGGAAGAAAACATTGTTTGGTGTGTGGACAAGTTCAGTTAGGTGGATGGGAGAGTGTTTGTTGGTACATCTAATGAATAGGTTGAATCCTTTTAAAGCTTCAATAGACTTTTCTATGGATGGGAATCCTACACACATTACTCTGATTGAGGTCCTTATGTGGGCTAAGCTTTATCTGTTGGCTTTTATTTTCTATGATTTTGCAATTGAGAAACTTCTTGAATTTTGTATATAGATATGGAACAGCTTTGTTGAATTGTGATTCCCATTGATCTGCACCCTTAAATTTCTGAGATCACTGAGACTTGAGAAAATTGTTGATGATTAAAATCTTGATGTACGTGTTCTTTCTGAATTCCCATTGAAAACCATTCATTTTCTCTTTTAGAGGCCAGACAATGCTGCTGTATCATCTTGGAGCACAGCTAGTAAAACTGTTTGAGGGCAGTCTGTGGGTTCAAGGTCAGCTATTAATCACAGCGTCTATCAGATGAAAGAATAACTGCAAAGCTGTCTGTTTGCCAGGCTTCCTGTTACCTGTCTTAGCCTTTGCTTTCCAGTGAAGCATTTTCAAAATGTATTGGGGTTTGGGCATTGTTGTTAATAGTTGAAATCTGAATGGAACATAGAACAGTCCAGCACGGGAACAGGCCCTTCAGCCCATCATCTCTGTGAGTGAGTTAGTTATTGTCACATATATTGAGAAAGATGCCGTGGTAACTGTTTTTTCGCCACAATTTGAAGAGTGGCAGTTGGAGTTTAATTTGGATAAATGCGAGATATTAGATTTTATTTAAACAAACAAAAGGCAAGACTTTTTCAATTAAAAGTAGGGCCTTGGATAGTGTTGTAGAAGACAGAGACCCAGGGGTTCGGGTCTGTAATTCTTTTAAGTTTGCTTCATTTATAGATAGGAGAAAGTGAGGTCTGCAGATGCTGGAGATCAGAGCTGAAAATGTGTTGCTGGAAAAGCGCAGCAGGTCAGGCAGCATCAAAGGAACAGGAAATTCGATGTTTCGGGCATTCCTGATGAAGGGCTTATGCCCGAAATGTCAAATTTCCTGTTCCTTGGATGCTGCCTGACCTGCTGCGCTTTTCCAGCAACACATTTTCAGTTCATTTGTAGATAGGATGGTTAAGAAGGTGTTTCGCACACTTGCCTTCATTGCCCAAACCTTTTGAGTATGGCAGTTGGGATGTCATGTTGGGGTTGTACAGGACGTTGGTGAGACCTCTTTCTAGAGTACTGTTTTCAGGTCTGGTCGCCCTGTTATAGGAAGGGTATTATTAAGCTGCAGAATGTTCAGAAGAGCTTTACCAGATTTTTGCTGAGAATGGAGAGTTTGGGTTGTAAGGAGAGGCTGCATAAGCTGGGTCTTTTTTCACTGCAGTATAGGAGATTGAGAGGTGACCTTATGGAGGCTTATAAAATAATGACGGGTATAGATAAGGTGGATGGCAGGTGTATTTTCCCTAAAGTGAGGGATTTCAAGACTAGGGGCCATATTTTTAAGGCGAGAGGAGAAAGATTTTAACAAGACATGAGAAACAATTTTTGTACACAGAGGGTGGTTCCTATGAAGAATGAACTTCCAGGGGGAAGTGGTGGATGTGTGTACAATTCCAACGTTTAACAGACATTAAGATAAGTACGTGAATAGGAAAGGTTTGGAGGGATACAGGCCAGGTGCAGGCAAATGGGGCTAGTTTAGTTTGGGATTACGGTTGGACTGAAGGATCTGTTCAGCACCATTTTTGAGTTACGAAAGGAATAAAAAGAAATTACATAAATAGAGATTCTTATAAGGAGTATTCAAATACATCTTCAGGGATTCTGCAAGGTCCCTCCTCAAGAAGTCCCCACTCCAGGTGCGGCAGTGAAGACCCTGACAGGAAGCGACGCTTCAGGCCTACCGCAGGCATTGTCACCACTGCAGCCAAAGACCGACCGAGTTGATACTCCGGGCCTTCCGCAGCCAGGAGCCCTCATTTTGGGCACAGCCGCAGGTGCTGACTCGCTGAGTCCATGCTGTGGGCCTGATGCAGCGAGGAGTCCCAGCTCCATGCCTCACCACTGCAGTAGCTGATGACCTGCCAAGTCCTGTCCATGATCCAGGCCTATTGCAGCTAGGAATCCTCGCTCTTGGCACAGCCACTAACTGCAACTGATGCCCTGCCGAAACTGCTCTGGCTTCTCCCAGGCATCAGAAGATGAAGGATAAAAAAGAAAGGTGAAAGGAGAAAGCGAGAGAAGGCTGTGGCTAGTTGGAACAGATGGGCTAGGAGCTTGAACACAACCTCATGTGCTGGCACCGTCATCTTGAATTTCCAACCGTGATGCTATTCTAAACCAATCTCATCTGTCTGCACATGCTCCATATCCCTTTATTCTCTATCTGTTCATGTGTCAGTCTAAATGCCCCTTAACTTTGCTGTTGTAACTACCTCTATGACCTCCCCCAGCAGCGGGTTAAAAGCCCCTGCTACCATCTTTAAAAAATAAAGTTTCCTCATAAGTCGTCTTTAAATTTTCCTCCTCCCACCTTAAACCTGGGTTTGACATCTCCCCCCAGGAAAGGGACTCCGACAATCCACCCTATCTGTGCCCTTCATAATTTTTATACACTTCTGTCAGGTTACCCCATCAGCCTCTGAGGCTCTAGCGGAAATAATGTATGTTCGTCTAATCTCTCCTTAAAGCTAATTGTCCTATTGTCACTGTAATCTTGGATAGTAAGGATGATCAAGAGAACATTCGGATTTGTTGTTGGGCGGGAGCGAGGAGAGGTGGTTGGTAAGTCTGCTTTGGTCTGGAGAGAATAAGATGTCTTCAGTTATGGGGGAGGGTATATCTGAAAGATCTTTTGAAGTTCAGTTGGACACTGTTCCATTTAGAATTATACTTTGCAAAAGGCCAACTGTGATTGTGTAGACTCTTCAAGGATTTATCCAGTCAACTTATACAAATGTAAGGTACTCTCAGACTATCTGAAAATGCCGATTACAACTGACCTACACTAGACTTATATTTGTAATAATGACACAGATAAATCCTGAATTCTTTCCTGAAACCATTACGTTTGATTGTGCTTCATAAAACCGGCCTCTGCTGTTCTAATATCCATTCGAGCGGCTTGGTGTCAAATTTTGTCTAAATTATGTTCTTGTGGAGAGGATATTCAAAGCCACATTAAATTGAGTGGCTTTCGAGTAGAATTTTCCTTCTCTTGATCATTCTTAAGATTTATTGCCTGAACTAAATTTCTCTGAGAAGGTGATGGTGAGCTGTCTCCTTGAATCGCTGCAGTCCCTGTCGTTAAGAACACCCACACTGCCATTTTGGAGTGAGTTCCAGGATTTTGACCTTGTGACAGTTAATGGTAATATGCTTCTGATGCAGCATGTTTTGGCTCTTGGTAGGGAACTTGCAGAGTGGTGATCCATTTATCTGCTGCCCTTGTAGGTGGTAAGCGGGAATAGGTTTGGAAGGTGCTATTGGAAGAGGCTTTGGTGAGGCTGCAGTGCATCTTGTAAATGGCATAGATTGCTACAGTGTCGGTGGTAGAGGGAGAGTGAATGTTTGGGGATGCGGTGTAGTCATGAGGCCTGCTTTATCCTGGATGATATTGATTTTCATGAGAGTTATGACTTGCAGGTGCCAATGTTGGACTGGGGTGGACAAAGTTAAAAATGACACAACACCAAGTTATAGTCCACCAGGTTTATTTGGAAGCACTAGCTTTCGGAGCGCTGCTCCTTCATCAGGTGGTTGTGGGGGTTAAGATCATGCTCACAGAATTAATAGCCAAAGGAGTCCAGTGTCATGGAGATGTGATACAGGAAACAATCTTAGATTAAAACTTGCATCTTTTAGAATGGGGTAAGCTGGTTTCTGTTCTTTGCTATGTGAATCTCAGAACTTCTTTTAGATTACATTCCCAAGATAGCTCAGCTTTTTAAACAATAGGTGTGAAGTCTGTCTGTTTTCCAATGCTATGTCAGACTGACAAACCCTCACAGTTTTACAGTTTCACATGGATTCATGCAGTTTTTGAGCAAAATTAAATGTATTTCTGCCAAAAACAATTCACCCCATACGCTTATATGTGTGCTCATGTAGGAGCGACAGATTGAGAGTGCATGTGAGTGTGTGGGTGTGAGTGCACATGATATATGTGTGTGTGTAGGCTTGGTTAAGTGTGTCTGAATGTGTGATGGTGTATGTGTGAGAGGATGCATGTGTCTGTGTGAGTGCGGGGTTGTGTATGTGCACACATGAGAGCTTGTGTGTGAGTGAGGAGTCCCCCTGCACTGCACCACACTGCAATAAAATGAAGGTTTCCTTTAATATTTAGATTTAGGTTATAGTGCCATTGAAAGGGCTATCACTAGTCAATTTATCTTGATTTGTTCTTTAAAAAGAATGAAAAAACAGTATAATCAACTATGATTGAGTTAGGAAGTCTGCGTTTGTAACGTTTCCTTTTGTAAATAAATACCAGTCTGAGTAAGTGTTGTCTCCTGTATCATTCCTTCCCATCTGGCTTTTTGGAATTTATTTCAGATGGAGGATCATGATATTCTCTCCCTCCATCACTAGCATGCAGGGTTATATACCATCTCCAAAATGTACTGCAGAAACTTGTCAAGGTTATTTTGACATTGTCATCCAAATCTGTGATCTATGACCTTCAAAGACAAGGTCACCAGACTGATGGGGACACCAACACCTTTAATTTCCTCACCTCGCACATCATCCTAACTTCAAACTGTGTTTTCATTTCTTTGCTATTGCTGAGTCAAAAATATGAAACCCATGCCCTTGTTGCACTATGGGGCATCCACACCATTTGGGCTCTGATGCTTCAAAGAAGCCACTCAAATCCACCTTCTCGAGCAATTAGGGATGGGTGTTATGTTAGTCTAGCCAGCAATGCTCACCATACGAACAAATAAAGAAAATAATAAACTGTATCAAGGCTGTTGTGGCTGCTGAGATGGAAGCTGAGGAACATGGTTTGAGTCAGCGAATTTCAAGTGTGCTGCCTCATCTTGCCTGACCATGCTTGATATCGATACTTGATCCCTTAAAGTCTAAGGTGCCTCATTCCTCAATAGTCACATCTCTCTGTCCTGATCTCCACTCCATAGGAATAGGGATAATATAAAGGACAATGAAAATTGTCGCTCTCCCATGCTAGCATGTATATTCTTGTAAAGCTTGCTGGCTATTTGTCACAAGAGTAGATGTTGTGTTATTTAATACATCATTTTGATCCCAGCTAATGGTAATACTGGGCAAATTAAACCCCGGAATGAATCTGAATTGGCAGATTAGCTCCAAAACACACAACAGAAATTGCTGGCGAGGCTCAGCTGGTTGTGTGGCCTTGCTAGAGAGAAAACAGTTCATGTTTCAGTTCAGAGACCCTTCTTCAGAATTAAATATTTGGATAGCTGATAGATTCATTGGTCACCATGATGGTTTAATTACTGAAGCATAGTCACATGAGGTTGCAAGTGTCCTTCAACAACAGAATGCAAACTTCTTACACTTTAAAAAAAAATCTATTTATGTGACAGTTGAAATACAATAGCAGAAGAGAATGTCAACTTAATGCCAGAAAAATATCACTTCTATCTCAGCGTATTAATTCTTCCGTTAACTGAATTCTCAGCTTACTCACATAGGACTGTCAATACCATTTTACGAATCTTTTCGGAGACCATTGGCATGAACTTTTCATAATTTTAACTTAAAATTTTTCAGTTTTTCAAGAACTTGATCTGTACAAATTTCTAGCTTGGAAGCTTCAGGGAGATGCTTGATTTCCCTAGATTGAAGGCTTGATTCTCTGGCTGGGAGAAAACTTCTCCTTACTGAACTAATTACCTTGGTTCTGTTAGCAGCTCAGCCGAATAAATATTCCATTTATTTAATCTTTCAGCTTTCCTATCAGACATTCGACTGAACTCCCATGCCTTCTCAGAAACAGTGAAGTTGGGATACTGTTCCAAATGACTTTTTGAACTTCTTAGAAAAAAAGGTTCACAGAATTAATCGCAATTCATCTCCTCTATTTTAAAAAACACTCCGTAAATTATGATTGATATAAGACATACACCTTTTATGACAGCATTATTTATTTTTAGAATATTCGCTGAGGTGTTGTGGCTGCTTTTCTGATATTTTACCAGATGGGGGCATCTGAGTACATATGACTGCATTGAGATTATCTTCAAAGCGAGTTCAGTGTTAATTGCATAGTCTAAGCCTGGTCTTAAATCCTGTGTGTGCTCGTGTACACAAGATTTACCCTACAATCAACACCAATAATTTGTCTGTCATTGTTTTTCATTCTGTTTAGAAAATAAAGGGGTAATAGAGACCTTCAGTTTACAGATTAGAACTGGTTAACATATTACTCAGAGTTTGAATAGTTATGGTACTGGAGTATTAACCTAGAGATTGAGGGTTCACATGCCACCCATTGACAAGTGGAATTAACTTGAATGTAAGCAATAATTGCTTGATTGTTCACTAATGCTCTTCAGGGAAGGAAATGTGGCTCTTGCATAATCTAGACCGATGTGTGACTCCAAACCTCTCATTATATGCTTCACACTTATTGCCCTTTGGTTTACCCCATCACCACTGTCCCTGAGCATTTTCAAATAGAGAATAAATTCACAGCCATCTCAAGTTTGATGAGATAGTATGGGAAGGGATGGCATATGTATTACATCTTAGATAGAATGACTGAAGAGTTCTGACAGCTGAGGCTGGTGATGTAATTTTATGATATCAATATGAATTTGTTTAGAAATTATTGGATCCTTTGTGTCATGAGTGAAAATGTTATTAGAAAAAAATAATCTATGATAATAGAAATTAAAACACGAAATGCTGGGGAAACTCATCAAATCCAGCAGCATCTGTGTGCAGAGAAACAGTTGACATTTTGAGTCCATTGTGACTCATCTTCAGAAAATTGATTCAGTTCTTGTGTCCACGTATTTTGCCAGATCTGCTGAGATTTACCATTTTAAATTTTTATTTCCGATTTCCAGTACTTGTGGTATTTTACCTTTTTTATGAAAGATCTTGTTACAGCTAATCATTCACAAATACTGCTTATTCCTTACCCTTCATACTGGTGCATCTTATACATTTTGCTTGTTCCTCTTGCAGCCATTTGAAGTTTTCCAGCTTGCCATTTCTTACCTCCACATTTTCAAGCTTGCTGGAAAACAACTGCTGCTTGGTCCTTCTGTCATCTTACACTTTTACACACATGTCCACCATTCCAAAAAGAGCTAGTCACTTTCTTGTAAATAACTTCTAGTGGGTGAGGAGCCTTGGGGAGAGGTGCACATGTTAATGATTAAAATGTTTTAAAGAAGTTTAACGCCACTATTAGAAACACGCTGGACATTTAAAAAATTACTTCATATACCTGTTCTGTACTCAAATCTGCTGCTAGTAATTTAGTCCTTTATTTTTTGCAAGAAATATTAATTTACTCCATAAAATAATGATTCAGTGCTGAAGAAAGCCAATCAGCCCATCGTTCCTGTATAGCCAATTCGATGTGCTCTTCCCCATAAATTATGAATTTGAATTAATTAAAAATGATGCTAAAATAATACAAAGTAATTCAGATAAGTTAACTTTAAGAGCATACAAAAATTATATATATTTTGTGTAAATGACCAGGGTATTAGTAACATGTGGCACCAGAAAAGCACATCAGGTCAGGCAGCATCTGAGGAGCAGGAGATTCAATGTTTCGGGCATAAGCCCTTTATCAGGAATGTGGGGAAGGGGGCTGACTGATAAATAGGGTGGGGTGAGGTAGCTGAGAAGGTGATAGGTAGATGCAGATGGGTTAGTGATGGTGATAGGTTGGAGCAGAGAGTGGAGTGGATAAGTGAGAAGGAAGATGGACAGGTAAGACAGTTCAAGAGGGCGGTGCCGAGCTGGATCTGGGATGAGGTAGGGGGAGGGGGGATGAGGAAACCGGTGAAGTCAATGTTGATGTCGTTTGGTTGGAGGGTCTCAAGGTGGAACCACTTCAACTCCCCCTCTCCCACTCCGCCAATGATATGCAAGTCCTGGGCTGCGTCTTCTACTACCAAATGCTCTCTTCCTCCATTGGTAGGAGACGCAGCCCAGGACTTGCATATCATTGACGGAGTGGAAGAGGGGGAGTTGAAGTGGTTCCGCCTCGGCACCCTCCCACCCGACATCCTAACCCTCCTACCTGACATCCTAATTATCTCACAACCCACTCTTTCCCCCCCCCCCAACATTCCTGATGAAGGGCTTATGCCTGAAGCGTGACTCTCGTGCTCCTCAGATGCTATCTGACTTGCTGTGCTTTTCCAGCACCACACTTTTCGACTGTGATCTCCAGCATCTGCAGTCCTTACTTTCTCCTTTAGAGTGTAAATAACACCATGCAGCTTATCAACTGATGCCCTTTCATATGAATGTGTCTGTGATAGCAACCTGGCAACTCCTGCTAAAATCATATCAAAAATCTGTTTGTACTGTGCTATGTAACTGTATATATTGAAACTGTTTACATTGCCAACACCGACAGTAACATAGGTTAAGAGTGACATATATCAGGCTCACTGGTGGTCACAGAAATGGTGCATTTGTTTATGAATACTGGGAGTCCAGTTCTAGCAGTAATTTTCTGAATGGTGTTTCTGTGTGCCCTCTATTCCCACTCCATAATTTCGTTTTAATGAGAGATCCAAATAACTGTGTAATCCTGAGCCTGTGAAATCAAGCTATCATTCTTATTTATTTACGGTTTACAGGTTACACTTTGAAACAACCACTCTTACTGTTTGGAGCCCCCTACTGGTAAAATAGCTTTGTTTGGAACAAAAGTTAGAAAGAGACTGAGTCATGGTTTCTATTATAAAAATACAAAAATGAAAACAGTTACAATGGAAGAAGAAAGACTTGCATTTGTATAGCAACCTCAAAATATTGAAGACAATGAAACATAGTTACTTCTGAAATATAGTCACTGTTGGAATGTGGGAAATGTGACATCTAATTTAAACACAGCAAGATCCTGCAAATATCAAAGTGATAATGACCAGATGATGTGTTTGTGATGTTGGATGAGGGATGAATTATTATTAGTCAGAATACCCTTGTTCTTCTTTAAAATAAAGCTGAGAGATTTTATCCACGTGAGACACGTTGTGGATTTTGCTTTAAAATGTAGCTATAAGGATAGTACCAAGAGCCGTGTTAATGCTTCATCCACACAGCACTGGAAGGCCAGGTTTGGATCCACAGCCTTCCCGATTTGGAGGTGAGAGTGCCTTCCAAAGTTATTGTTCAGGGCTTATAGTCAATAGGTCATTACATCACAGGAATCGATGTGAGCTCTGTGCAGAGTAATCCCAATCAGTCCTATTCCTTGCTCTATCACAATTGCCCTGCCAGTTTATTTCCTTCAAATGCCTATTTAATTTTCTTTTCCTATCACTAATTATTTCTGCTTCCACCACCCTCGTAGGCAGTGGGTTTTGGCTAGTTACTTTTTATTGTTTAAAAAAAGGTTCTTCCTTGCATCTGTCCTACGTCTCATTCGCAAACGTTTAATCATTAACTAATGGGAAAAGCTCTTCTTCATTTAAATCTCAAGGGAGATTTAAACAATCCTTGGGTAAGCATGTGGGTGTTGATGGGATAGTGTCGGGGAATGGGCTTAGATTAGTTCACAGGTTGGTGTAACATCGAAGGCTGAAGGGCCTGTTCTGCACTGTATTGTTCTATGATCTATGTTCATCTGGCTTATTTGAACCTGTCAAAAGTTTGAATGTCACCTCTATCAAAGCTCTCCTTGATCAGCTTTGCTACAAGGCGAATAACCCCAAATCCTCCAAATTAACCTTGCAGTTAAAAATCTCTCATTCCTGAAGAATCTACTCCCCCTCAGAAACCCTCAAATAATAATAGTAGTGTGAAAATAATAGTGAAAAGCTGGATGAGTATTAAATGCTGCAGATGATTTCCTGTGTCCTGTGTCAGAACATGCATACTGACTGATATTGATGGAAGCAGAATGCCATACAGTGCAAAGTGGGTTTTTAATGGTATGGGGAATGTTCATAGTTTGCTAGCTCTTTCATGATAGTAATGAAATTCAGTCGCTGCTCAAGTGGAGTGGTGACATTTGAGGAATTGCTCCCTATTGTTATAACCTTGGATTAACTATAGCCTAATTATTTTTGCTGCAGGATATGAAAGTTGATTGTGAGTAGCTGCCTTCTGAATGATGTTCGAACCAAATAGTTGTAGATATGACTCTTTCAGGTGTGGCAAGCATTAAACTTTTAGCAGAAACATGGAATTGTACTATTGTCTTTACAATCTCAGAAACACACCTAAACTTAAAACAAAAGGTTAATTTCTCTTTTATTGTCTTGGGTTGAGACAGTGGTGCTAGAAAAGCACAGCAGGGCAGGCAGCATCCGAGGAGCAGGAGAATCGATGTTTCGGGCATAAGCTCTTCATCAGGAAGGCTTACACTCGAAATGTGGATTCTCCTTCTCCTTGGATGTTGTGTGACCTGTACTTTATCAGCACCACACTCTCGACTCTGATCTCCAGCATCTGCAGTCCTCACTTTCTCCCTAGATGATTTTTTACCATCTTGGCACTAGTTTGAAATCCCAAACAAAATTGATTATGTTTGGACTGTAATTACTGTTGCTATGTTAAAAAGTCAGGATAAAATCAAAGATTAATCAGCTATTTTGATGATTATAAGTTTGTTTAAGGGATTCTGGAATATTCACCAATGGTGGAATTCCCTATTTTTCTTCAAATATCATCACAGAAAATGTTGAGCCTGTCAGAACAGGCAGCCAGGACTTTGATTTTATATAACATCTAAAAGGTGGCAGCCCTGACAGTGCAACACCCCCTTAATACTGCTCTGCTGTCAGTCTCAATGATGTGCTCAAATCCTCAAGTAAACAGTTTTTTTGATGTTGATTGAGAGATGAATATTTTGATAGGATACAGGGAGAACTCTGCCTGCTGTTCTTTGAACTTGTCTTGTCCTAAACGGCGTGGCTGCTGTATTGGTTCTGCAACAGATGATGAGGAACCAACAAGAGAGAGAAATCTTAATCTCATCCTTCCCAACTTTCCTGCTGCCAATGTACCTATTCATGATGATATCAATAAGAGCGACCACTGCGCAGTCCTTGTGGAGATGAGGACCTGTCGTCATATTGAGAATACCCACAATTGTGTTGTGGGACACGAGCGCAATGACAGGTATGATCGACTTTGAACAGGTTTAGCAATTTAAGACTGGACATCCATCAGGCACTGTGGGCTATCAATAGCAGCAGAATTGTAAATATTTTTTAATCAATCCTCTGGAGCAGATGGGACTTTAACTCAGCCTCCTGGTTCAGAGTTAGGGATACTACCACTGGACCAGAAGTGCCCACTAGCAACAGAATTGTTCCCCAGTGGAATCTGCAACCTCATGCCCTGCCCAACCATTACAGTCAAACCAAGAGATCAGCCTTGTTTCAATGGAAGTTGATGGAGGAGCACCAAACATATAAAACAGGCCTACTTAATGCCAAATATCATTAGCAGCAACGGCTAGACAGAGCTAGCAATTCCACACCAATGGATCAGGTCTAAATTCTTTATCCTGCCCTGTCCACTTGTGAATCATGGTGAACAATAAACAGCTTAGTGGCAGAGAGAAGTCCGCAAGCAATCCTGACCTCAGTCATTGGAAGCCCAGCACTTTAATCCAAATGATATGGCTGAAACATTTGAAATAATCATCAGCCAGAAATGCTGAACAGATAATCCATCTCAACCTCATCTGGAGCTCCCAGCAACACAGATGGTAACCTTTGGTCATTTTGATTCACTCCATGTGATACCAAGAAACAGCTGGCTGCACTGGATATTGCGAAGTCTATATCCCTGACAATATTCCAGCAATAGTTCTGAAGTCGTGTGCAGTAGAACTTGCCATGCCCTGAACCAAGCTGTTCCAGTATACCTATAAACACTGGAATCTACCAAACAACAAGGAAACTTTCCCAGGTATATTCTGTACACTAAAAGCAGAAATCTATCCAGCCAATGACCAACTCATCATTTCTACTCTTGATCATTGGAAATTGTCATCAACAGTGTTATCGGGCAGCGCTTGCTTCATAATAATTTCATCACTGAAGCTCAGTTTGGGTTTTGTCAATGCCACTGGGCTCGTGACCTCTTATAACCATAGTTCAAACATTGAGAGAAGAGCTGAATTCCAGAGGTGTGGTGAGAGTGCCTGCCTCTAAAGTCAAGGCCACATTTGATCAAGCGTGTAATCGAGGAGCTCTAGCTAAACTGGAATCAATGAGAATCCGAGAAAGTTGTCTGAATAACTATTGTAGCTACAAAAGTGTGTCAGAAGCTAGAAATCTTGCAGCAAATACTGCATCTTCTGGCTCCCCAAAGTCTGTCCCCACCATTCAGAAGATATAAGTCAGGAGTGTGATAGAATACTCCCCACTTCTCCGGATGAGTGCAGCTCCAACAGCACTCAAGATGCTTGACTCCATCCAGATCAAAGCAGCCCACTTGATTGGTACCACATGCGCAAACATTCACTCCCTCCACCACCAGCACTCAGTAGCAGCATTCTCAAAGATCCATCCTACCCTGGCAACGCTTTTCTATATACACCCTCTATCATCAGGGAGAAGGTACAGAAGTCTGAACACGCACCCGCCGGATTCGAAACAGTTTCTACCCTACTGTTGTTAGAATACTGAATGGACACTCAAACGCTTAGCATTCGCTGTACCTGTGGTTTTGATTTGCTGCTGTTTACCTATTATTTATTTATCTGTACTATTTAACTCTGTGATCTGCCTGTGTTGCTCGCAAGATGAAGCTTTTCACTGTGCCTCGGTGTACATGACAATAAGTTCAATTCAATTCAATTCAAGAGGGTCATCTATTAACATCCCCTTGTCTCCTGAATCCATCAGGGCAGGCAGATCACTAATGTCTACACTTTCTTCTCTGTCTGCCTGCCTCCATGTTGAAAGTTGAGGGTCGTCATCTGCTGTGGCTGATGTGGAAGGCTTGAAATGTAACAGTATGCTTGACTGCTTAGCCTCACACATTTTTCTATCATACTGTTCTTTGTAGGCATTCAAAACATCCTACAAGCCTGCCCTAAACCTCTGTGCCTTTTCAAAATTAAAGTCATACTTTTACGCAATCATTGCAGCACTGTCGGTCATAGTGAACGTCTCACACAAGTGCTTCATGTTCTGTTCCTGGTTGACTTCACTTTTGCGCTGTTCGCTATTGCGTACGGTTTCAATTCGTATCCTTTCCTCTTGCAATTGCGTCAGCTCTTCATCAGTCAGTTCTTGGTCATGGGATGCTAAAACCTCTTCATTGTCAACTTCCACAAACCCAACCTCCTTAGCCAAAGTCACGATTACCATTTTTTTGTTGTGGGTTTGAAGCCTTTAAAATCTTCGGGACACCGTTTTCTCCAAACACCATTTCTCATCGAGACTGGTAGTCCGTTGTGAGTATCTCCAAGATTGGTGATTGCCAATTTTATATTATACCGTTTCCAGATCTCTTACAAAGATGCTTTGGAGTTGCCCAGCCTGTCAATGGGACTTAACAATAAAACGTTTTGCATGTAGTAACCCTTAATTGTGGCTATTAGGCCTTGGTCACATGGTTGCAGCGACGACTGTATTTGGTGGTAAGAACACAACATGAATGTTACCGCCATACTCAGCAATGCCAGGTGGATGAGCAGCACAATTATCAACAATCACAAGACACCTATTATCGAGGTTATTTTCTGGACAGTATTTTTCAACAAAAAGACTAACATATCCACTCGTTCTCGAAAAAAGTCATTTGGGTATTCTAACTGCCTGCACGTGATTGAAACACAACAGGAAGTGTATTCTTACCAATGCCTTTAAGTGCCCTTGGATTTTCTGAATGGGACATTACTAGAACCCTAAGGACAGCATCACCAGTGGCATTTATAATAGGCATTAGGGTAAACCTGTCCTTCAATGCCTTGTGTCCCTTAGCCTGCTTTTCTTCTAACAAAATAAATGTCTTGCTCAGCAATTTTTTCCAATTAAATTCCAGTTTCAACACAGTTAAACACTTGCTTATATGAATAACCACCTTCTGTAATTATTTTCTTCTGTTTTTTTGGGAACTTTTTGGCAGCTTCAGTGTCACTCTTTCCAGTCACCTTTAAACTATGAAGCTGCCCTTGCTTCAAAAACCAATCAAACCACCATGACTACCTTTAAATTCCATTTTCGCAACACTTTCATCACCATTGTCCAGTGCTCTCTGTTTCAGCTAATTAAAAAGACTGACTGATTTCTCCTTAAGTAGAAGATAACTTACCAGAACACCGCAGTTTGTTTACTCATCAATCTAGTCAAGCAATAGATTTTCCATTTTATTCATTACTGGATGCTGACTAAAAGAGACCATTTTGCTACGAGCAGAACCAATAGCAACTTTGGCAGCTTTCAAGATTCTTTGTCTCTGTGTTTAAATAATTTGAAGGGTGGATGCAGGCAAGTTCAGTGCATGCACATGGGTGGCTCAGTGGTTAGCACTGCTGCCTCACAGTGCCAGGGACCCCGGGTTCAATTCCTGTCTTTGGTGACTGTCTGTCTGGAGTTTGCACATTCTCCCTGTGTCTGTGGGGTTTCCTCCCACAATCCAAAGATGTGCAGGTCAGGTGAATTGGCCATGCTAAATTGCCCATAGTGTTAGGTGCATTAGTCAGGGGTTAATATAGGGTAGGAGAATGGATCTGGGTGGATTACTCTTCAGAGGATGGGTGTGAACGTGTTGGGCTGAAGGGCCTGTTTCCATACTGTAGGGAATCTAATCTAATTGAAACGCTTAATTATGTCCAGTCTTATGCAAAGCGTAACAGCCTTACGAGCTCTCTTAGGCTTTTCTGATATCTTAGGACACATCTTGCTTACGGATGTACAAAATAAATCGAGATAAAGCACAGATGCTCACAGACACATTTCAAAGGTGTAGCGACTTGATGCTGAGTGTAATTCTTGGGGAAAGTGTTTGGCGGCGCCACTCTTGCTGCACGCGCATTTTCATTAAAGCGAAAATCCTTTCAGTTAGTGAAAACATGTACTAAAGTAGGTCTTTTGTAAAAGCAAATTGGCGTAAAATGAACAGTTGAAAAGCGGGGGATACCTGTATTTCCTCTGAGTCAGATGTTGATTCACTTTCCAGCCTCCAGGAACTTGAGTGCAAAATCTAGTATTGTGTAGTACTAAGAAGTGCAGCACTATTGGGTAAATTGTCTTACAGATGTGATGTTTAAACAAAGCTCCCGTTTATTCTGTAGTGTGGATATAAAATATTCCATGGTGTTGTTTTGAATGTACCGGCCAGGATTTATCCCTCATCCATCACTTATGGCTGAAAATTAGTGTGAGTATGTTGGCTCCCACCAATCTTCCATTATTACAGTCACTACACTTCAGAAATCATTGCTGTCTCACTGGTTTTAAAAATTTCAAGTCATAAATCTCTCCTTCGTCAAAAATAGTAAAGGTGCTGAATCCAAATGTGGTTTCCTCTACAGCCACCCTTAGTTGAGAGCAAGGCTAATTTGCTCCACACAAAGAGGAGTATTCATCAACTCACAGCTAGAATAAAAGTAGGGGAATTTGCGAGACTGTGTTTGGAGTATTTTATATCATCGTGGTCTTCTTTCTTGAAGCATCAGATGCACTTAGCAGAAGTTCACTGCACTGATTGCTGGGATGGAGGAGTTATCTTATGAGGAAAGGTTAGGTTTGTAGCATTTGGAGATTAGAGGAACAAGAGGTTGTCTTATTGAAACTTTTATTTCCAGTTCAGGATGATACATGGCTTGGGGAGAAACTTGCAAGTGAGAATATCTCATAAATCTGCCATCCTTGTCCTTTTAGATCATGATTTGGAGATGCCGGTGTTGGACTGGGGTGTACAAAGTTTAAAATCACACAACACCAGGTTATAGTCCAACAGGTTTAATTGGAAGCACACTAGCTTTCGGAGCGACGCTCCTTCATCTCCAAATCATGATTACTATCGACACCACTAACCGCCGGCTTAAAGTGGAGAGGATCTCCAAGAAGATCGCACAATCACCTGATGAAGGAGAGTCGCTCCGAAAACTAGTGTGCTTCCTGTTGGACTATAACCTGGTGTTGTGTGATTTTTAACTTTTAGACCATAGTGGTCACAAGTTTGGATGGTGCTGCCTAAGGAGCGTTGGTGAATTTCTGCATTGAATCTTCTAGATTGTGCATGTTACTTCTACTGAGCATTGGTGGTAGAGGAAGTGCATGTTTGTGGATATGGTGCAATCAAACAGGCTACTTCAGCCTTGATGGTAGCAAGCTTATTGAATGTTATTGGAGCTGCAAGTGGGGGAGGATTCCATCACATTCCTGACTTGTGTCTTGTGGCTGGTGGACTTGCTTAGGGGAGTTAGGTAAGTTACTGGCTGCAGGATTCCCAGCCTCTGACCTGAT